>NC_143547.1:48129459-48429459 GCF_031878675.1 Megascapheus bottae
AGCACCACTTCTGGCTTCTTCTATGTATGTGGTACAAGGAATTGAACCCAGCTGGGTCTTTGTGCATGCTAGGCAAGCACTCTACCACTAGTCCAAACTCCCTGCCCTTGAATTTAGACTTTTGGCCTTTTAAACTGTGAAAAACTAAATTACTTGGGTTTTTTTGTTGTTGTTCTTTTTGTCAGTCGTGGGGCTTGAACTCCAGGCCTGGGTCCTGTCCCTGAGCTCTTCAGCTCACAGCACTCTACCACTTTGAGCCACAATACCACTTCCAAAGTATTCTGGTGGTTAACTGAAGAGTCTCACAGAATTCTCTGCCTGGACTGGCTTTGAACCATGATCCTCAGATATCAGCCTCCTGAGTATCTAGGGCTATTGGCATGAGCCACCAATGCCTAGCTTAGAGGGTTTTTTTAAATGCCACCATATTTGTGGTAACTGATTACAGCAACCATAGGAAATGAATAAAATTAACATGTTTTAAATCCACAGTTATCTGAGGTCAACACAGGTCCATCATTAAGCATGTGGCTTCTTTGTCAGCTAGTTTGAATTTGGTTTGTTTATTGTGGAGGAATAGGTCATTTGTGTCAGTGAATTGCTCAGCTAGTAGTTTCTTTAACGGTCATACCATTTAAAAAATAAATAAAAAGGGCACACATTTTTGACAAGCCAAAAAAAAAATCACAGAGGAGTAATGGTGAACTTAGACAATTATTCAGGAGGCTGAGCTCATGTCTCTGCAGAAGAAAATTGGTAAATCAATAGTCCAGACCAAGCCATATACTGGTGGCTCACACCTGTAATCCTAGCTACTCAGGAGGCTGAGATCTAAGGATCGTGGTTCAAAGCCAGCCCAAGCACTAATGTCCGTGAGATTCTTATCTCCAGTTAACCACTAGAAAACCAGAAGTGGTGTTGTAACTCAAGGGGTAGAGGGCTAGCCTTGAGCTGAAGAGCTCAGGGACAGTGCCTAGGCCCAGAGTTCAAGCCCCATGAGTGACCAAAACAAAAAAAAATAGTCCAGACCAGACATGAACTATATATCTGTGACTGTAAATGATATAAATTATTCAACTTTAGAGTCAGTTAATCTTTTGACTGAATTGCCTTGAACACCTTAGTTAACTAAAGAGTCATTTGATTATATTAGTGAAACAAATATATAGTTCAGCAAGTAACTAAATTTTATATTACAATATATTTAATTTTATATTGTATTATTACTATTATTACACACTTTTACTATAATTAACTGATAGCCTTGAGTGCTCATGGATCGCTTTTAAGAGCTATTGTGGGTAATATAGACAGTGCACACTGCCACCTTCAATTGTCCTTGACAGGCTGAACACTGTGGCTCACACATAATCTTAGCTACTCAAGAGGCTGAGATCTGAAGACAGTGGTTCAAGGCCAGCCCAGGCACACAAACTAGTGAGACACTTACCTCCAAATAACCAGCAAATGCTACAACCAGAGGCATGACTCAGGTGGTAAAGCATCAGCCATGAGCCCAGTGAGAGTAAAAATTTCTGAGTATAAGTCCAGTACTAGCACAAATACACATAAAAATCCTTGACACCAGACAAAAACAATGGCATTTGATGGGACATGGATGGAACTAGAGCGAATCCTGTTGAGACCAAAGGAACAGAAGGCGCATGGTCTCCTTGTTTTGTGGATATTACATCCAAACCGTACAAGAGAGATGACTCAATACTCAGGTAGTCAAGGTCATTGACATAAACTTGGAGATATTAATATAACTATATAGACATATAAATCTATAATGGGCTATATATTCTATAGACATATCGATATATAGATCGATATCTATCTATGACATACAAAGTCTCAGGTTAATTTTAATTTTGTTCTTAGGTTCATGTGCCAGTGATTGCATGTAGGGATTCCATTCTTGAATACTTATTTGAAATATGATGTTAAAAAAGCAGTGTTAATAAAATCTTTTAATAAAAAAAAATCCTTGACAAAGGAACCTGCAGTGGAGGGATGGGGAAGACAAGGAATGTGGAATGAGATTCTGAAGTAATAAGTATTTGCTTTAAAACTAAGCAGTTATGTCAATGGCTCACACCTATAATCGTAGCTACTCAGGAGGCTCAGATCTGAGGATCATGGTTCAAAGGCAGACCTGTCAGAAAAGACCATGAGACTCTTCTCTCCAATTAACCATCAGAAAATCGGAAATGGTGCTGTGGCTCAAAGTGAGAAAGTGATAGCATTGAGGTGAAACGTTCAGGGACAGTACCTACATCATGAGTTCAAACCCTGTGACTGATGAAAAAATGTTACATATAAAAATGTGTATTGCTTTCTTCCAAATTGGTCACTTGAGGAAATTCATATTATTCTTACAAGTAAAACACACACACATACACACTTACACATCCATCCATCCATCCATCCATACATACATACATACATACATATAAATACACACATACATATATATATATATGCATTTAGATTTATGTTTTATATTACTTTTGTCAGGGGGGGCTTGAATTCAGGGCCTGGGCACTGTCCTTGGACTTTCTCAAGGCTAGAGCTCTACCACTTGAGTCACAGCACCACTTCCGGCTTTTTTCTATATATGTGGTACCTGGGAATCGAACCCGGGTCTTCGTGCATGCTAGGCAAACACTCTATCACTGGGCCAAACTCCCAGCCAGATTTATTTCATTTTAATTTCATTTATTTTTGCTACTTCCTGGGCTGGAGGAAGTACTTTGCACTCTTCTTGATATCTTGCACTCTCATTTAGCTTGCTTCCCCAGAAGTCTCTCTAACACTTGAGTCACACCTTTAGCATTTTTCTGGTTACTTGAAGATGTGCTCTCAGACTTTTCTGCCCAGGCTGGCTTTGAACCTCGATCCAGCAGATGTAAGCCTCCTGAGTAGCTAGAATTCAAACAAGAACCACAATCTCCTGCCTATTTTCTAAAGACAAATTCATAATCACACTCCATATATCAGCACTGAAAGGAGAGATATTCAGAATTTTCTAGCTTCATTCTCCTCACTCAGCCTGGGATCCTTTTCTCCAACGTCTAGTGAAAAGAACTGATCATACTGATGTGTACATCTGGTAAAAAGGATGTACTATTCCACTGGGAAACTTCTTTTCTTTCTTTTTTAAATATTTTTATTGTAATTAATAGAAGGGTTACATTATATTCATCAGATAGAAGGTACATTACTTCACAAATATTGATACCCTTCCTCATGTCCTGTTTCTCATTTCCCTCCCCTTCTCCCACTATTTCAAACAACCAATTAAGCATATATAAAATATATCAGATAACAAGGTGAAATACTGTAATAATATGAGATAACCAAGGGACAGCAAAAGAGATGAGAGATAACATAGTACATCAAGGACAACAATCACTCATTCTATGGCTTTTGTTTCTATATCCTGGAGGTCCTTACATTTAGCGTTATACTATATAGTTTTGTTCTATTGTAAATCTGCTAGGAGAGCCCAAGGTTCCTACTGATTATGACAACTGAGGGAGACTTTTGGGACTCTGTTGCTTTGAGTCTGGCTTACTTCACTTAATACGATTTTTTCTAAGTCTTTCCATTTCCTTACAAATGGGGCGATGTCATTCTTTTCGACAGCAGCGTAGAATTCCATTGTGTACAAATACCACATCTTGTTGATCCACTCATCAACTGAGGGGCATCTGGGTTGGTTCCATATCTTTGTTAGGTAAATAGTGCTGCAATGAACATCGTTGTGCTAGTGGATTTAGTATGCCCTTGTTTCTGGATGGTTGGGTAAATGCCAAGTAGTGGAATTGCTGGGTCATAGGGGAGTTCTATATTTAGTCTTTTGAGGCACTGCCACACTGCTTTCCATAGTGGTTGGATGAGTTTGCACTCCTACCAACTCCACTGGGAGTTAGATAATCCTTCTACAGTTAACTGAGATAAGATGTGAGATGTGGGAAGGCATCTGATACAGTATATGAAACATAGTAAACACATGAGAGATGTTTATGACTTGCTCATGTGACCTTAAAATGTGCTTCTTTCGGCCGGGAGTTTGGCCTAGTGGTTAAAGTGCTTGCCTAGCATGCATGAAGACCCAGGTTCGATTCCTCGGTACCACATACATAGAAAAAATCCGGAGTGGTGCTGAGGCTCAAGTGGTAGAGCTCTAGCCTTGAGAAAACCCAAGGACAGTGCTCAGGCCCTGAGCTCAGGCCCAGGACTGGCAAAAAAAATGTGCTTCTTTCAAGCTCTACTTTTTGGGCCTACAAAAGTTAATTCTTCATTTTTTCATCTATGTTTCAAAGCTTCAATTATTTAAAAATATATTTATTTAATATGTACTTGAAACATCTAACCTCCAGGTCAAGAATCCTCAGATCTTTTGGTCATCCTTAGATATTTTTAGATATCCTTGTCTAGCCGGGCGCAGTGGCTCATGCCTGTAATCCTAGCTACTGAGGATCTAAGAATCCTAGCATCTAACATCCTAGCATCTGAGGATCAAGGTTCAAAGCCAGCCCAGGAACAAAAGGATCTGAGACTCATCTCCAATTAACCTCTAGAAAATGGGAAGTGGGGCTTGGCTCAAGGATAGGGAGGTAGCCTTGAGCTGAAGACCTCAGGGACAGAGCCCAGGCCGAGTTCAAGCCCCATGACCCACAAAAAAAAAGAAGAAGTTATCCTTGTCTATTTGATAGACATGATAAAGATGCTATGTGAAACAGGTGATACTACTAATGAATGAAAAGTAACAAATAACCAAACGGAAAGCTAACAGTCCATATTCAAGGTATCTATAAGCCAGAATGATCTTGATAAAGTTTTGTGAGAAGATGGAATTTATGTCTGTCCTGAAAATTCAAGTAGAGCCAGACACTAGTGGCTCACACCTGTAACCATAGCTACTTGGGATGCTGAGATCCGAGGATTGTGCTTCAAAGCCAGCCTGGGCAGGAAAATCCATGAGACTATTCTCTCCAATATACCATTCTGAAAAGGTTGGAAATGGTGCTATGGATCAAGTGGTAGAGCGCTAGCCTTGAGCACAAAGAGGCTCAGGACCAGTGCCCAGGTCCTGAGTTCAAGCCCCAGGACCAGCAAAAAAATATTCCAGTAGTATTGGATGAACTCAAAATAGACTGGATATTATCTCTCAAGCCGTGGAACTTGAACTCTGGCCTGGGCACTGTCCCTGAGCCCTTCAACTCAAGGCTAGTGCTCTACCACTTGAGCCACAGTACCACTTCCAACTTTTTCTGTGCATGTAGGGGAACCCAGGGCTTTGTGCAAGTACTAGGCAAGTACTTTACCACTAGGCCACACTCCCAGCCCATGGATATAATCTCTTAAATGAAATGAAGACACTTTGGACTACATCATGTACAGTGATACATATGTTGATTGTTTTACCTGTCTGGAAGAGATGATTTCTTTTAAAAGAGGAGTAACAGTTAATAAAATTGAAGATAGCTTCACCCTGTAAAAAGAAAAACTGTGTCTTTTGCTCTTTAGCCAGGGTCTGAGAGGATAATCAATGATTGCTGGAAAGTAGACCCTCCTCCACCAGATTTGGGAATGAATGTACTAATTACAATGGATGCTAATTGGTTCTACTTGCACATTCTTGTAGTGTTTTTTTTTCTGAAAACACATTAAGTAAACATTAGGTGGATAACGAAATCGCTGCCAGTAAAGAATCTTTCTTTTTTTTAACTACTAGCATGGAAAGACTCAATTGCATAAGAAATTGAGCTTTGTTCCTCCTCTTCTATTATACCGTTCTTGGTTGCTAATAATTGGAACTGTTTTAGGAAAGAAGGTTATAATAGGTGTTGGGTTAGCTGATGAGAAGATCTTTTTCTTTCAGATTTTATTTTAGTTTAGTTTAAGGCAAATTTGACCTCCTTGTAGAATATCAGCTGTTAGAAAATTCATCATGTACATTGTCCACTTGACTTCTTTTTTTTGCCAGTTCTGGGCCTTGAATTTAGGGCCTGAGCACTGTCCTTGGGCTTACTCAAGGCTAGAGCTCTACCACTTGAGCCACAGCACCACTTCCAGCTTTTTCTATGTATGTGGTTCTGGGGAATCACACCCAGGGCTCTGTGCATGCTAGGCAAGCACTCTATCACTAGGCCATGCTCCAAGCCCCCACTTGAATTACAACACAAATGGGTTTGTGTGTGACGTTACAATAATGCTATGGATACTGACAGCAATAGAGTATGATTCATTCATTACTTGGCCATCTAGAAGCAAGAAGTTAACATCTTCATCTTTATCCTCCTTCCTCTCTTACTCACTCTATCCTGCTTGCTCCTTATCTTGAGCTCTTAGCCTATATCTGTGTATTGTACAATTCATTTTTTTCTTTTGGCCAGTCATTGGACTTGAACACAGGGCCTCAGTAAATTGTCCCTAGGCTTCTTTTGCTCAAGGCTAGTGCTCTACCACTTGAACCACAGCACCACTTATGGCTTTTTCTGTTTATGTGGTACTAAGGAATCAAACCCAGGTCTTCATGCATGCTATGCAAACACTCTACTACTAAGCCACATTCCAAGCCTACATTACAATTCTTAAATTTGGAAATTTCCAGTTTCTCTCTCTAACAGTGCCATAGAACATGAATTATGTGAAACATAGCTGTTTTACAGAAACAGCACCTGTACTTTGGGTTATTTTTCATGCATGGGTGTCATCACCATAGATTTTCCATTTCCTGAATGAGAGAAACAAGACAAAATTTTAGTGGTAGAAAAAGGGATGTGGGGGGAGGGCTGGGAGTTTGGCCTAGTGGTAGAGTGTTTGCCTAGCATGCACAAAGACTGGGGTTCAATTCCTCAATACCACATACATAGAAAAACCTGGAAATGGTGGTGTGACCCAAGTGGTCAAGCTCTAGCCTAGAGAAAGCCCAAGGACAGTGCTGAGGCCCTGTGTTCAAGCCCCAGGATTGGCAAAAAAAAGGGATGTAGGGAGGCTGGGAGTGTGGCCTAGTAGTAGGCCTAGTAGGCCTAGCAAGTACAAAAACCTACCTTCAATTCCTCGGTACCACATACATAGAAAAAAGCCAGAGGTGATGCTGTGACTCAAGTGGTACAGCTCTAGCCTTGAGAAAGCCCAAGGACAGTGCTTAGGCCCTGAGTTCAAGCCCCAGGACTGGCAATAGATACATAAATAAATAAATAAATAAATAAATAAATAAATAAATAAATGTGGATTTTTTAATATCATAGTAGAAATTATGATTTGATAATCATCATTTGCCAGGGTTTGTACTTCTGTGTGCCATGCACATAGTAGACACTCAATTAAATAAGATCCAGTTTAGGGAATCATATTTCCTGAAAACTTGGTTGACCTACTAGTTAGCAGGTGATATATACATATACATATATATGCATACATGACTATTAATTCTCTGTACAAAGAATTAACCTTGTTGGACTTATTTAGTAACTTCTTTATTATTATTGCTATAAATGTGAATGAACCATTACATTAACCAATCAGGGCAAGCTCTGGCCCATTTTTCTAAAAACTTGTGTCCATCGTGTTTCTCTTTAAAAAAAAAAAGTAGTGGGGGCTAGGAGGGTGGCCTAGTGGTAGAGTGCTTGCCTAGCATGCACAAAGACCAGGATTCGATTCCTCTGTACCACATACACTGAACAAAGCTGGAAGTGGTGCAGTGGCTCAAGTGGTAGAGTGCTAGCCTTGAAAAAGCCCAGGGACAGTGTTCAAGCCCTGAGTTCAATCCCCAGGTCAGGCAAAAAAATCAATCTTAGAAAAAATAAAAAAGTAGTAGTAGGTGTATTACTAGATACAGTTAGTAGAGTCTATTCTAGTTCTGCCATGTTTGTAACCCTCCCTACCTCATCTTGTACATAGGCTGCATTCTAAACATGCTTGTTGAGTTAATGAGTTGAATCAGCAGACTCACAAGCCACCAAATCATTAACAACACTTCTTCCAAATGGTTTCAGCAGTACGGAGTCATTATAGCCAAAGAACCGAGAGGGCTGGTTATTATGGCTTAGAGAAGTAATCAAAGCTCGTTAGCTCACTTAATGGAGAAATAAATCGTGCATGTCATCTGTTGACTAGAAATCTCCTCTGTCTCTCCTCTGTATCCCCCCAGTATTCAATGTTCATGAGGCTCACCAGGGGAGTTGAGAAGGTTTACTGTAAGCCACCATTTTCTGTTCTAGTAACCTACGTATGTGGAGAGAGGAAGGGGATTTGGGAAACAGGGAAACATATTGAAAATCTCAAATACAATACATTTGTTGGGGAGAGGTTTTTTTTTTCATTTCCTATTGCCCCACTTTGATTCAGTCGTTGTTGTGGAGGTGGATGGTGGTGGTTTGGTTTGGTTTGGTTGTGTTTTTGTTGTTGTTGGTGGTGGTGGTGGTAGTTATGGTGCTTGAATTCAGAGCCTGGACATGGTCCCTGGGATTGTCTGCTCAAGTCTAGTGTTCTATCACTTTGAACCACAGCTTAAAAACTTCCAGTTTTCTGGTGACTCATTGGAGATAAGAGTCTCACAGACTTTCCTGCCAAGGAAACTGTGGTCCTTGGATCCCAGTCTCCTGAGTAGCTAGGATTTCAAGTATGAGCACCAGTGTCCAGCATGACTCAACTGTTTTCAATGCATTTTCGATTCAGTTGAGTATTTTTATCACATAAGGAATTCGTTTCTGTTTTTTTTAATATCCATTTTAAACATCTCATGTTAAACTTTGGGGTTCTAGAAGCTTTTGCTTTCCTTGTGTTCAAACTGGTTACAGTTATCACCCAGATTATCTTGACGAAGTCTATCCATAGACAGTTTTTCCTCATTGTGCAAACACATATACTTACATCCATCCATCAAGATTTCCTGAGCTCCATTTTTCTTCTTTGAATTATCTCAGGTCCCGGATGAAGGCTAGTTTTTTCTTCAGGTCCAAGGCTTAAGTCCATGATGTTTGCTGTTTTGAGACGTATTTTGATGACATCTCTCATCTACAGTAGGCATCACTCTTCTGTTCTCTTTCACCACTTATGTGGAAAGCATGTGCACCCACATGAATACGTGTGCACACACACATATTTATAGACAGACAACTGCGCTGTTTCATTTAAGAAAATGCTGTGCCTTTCTCGTAAGCTAAGGGTTTTTCTCCATTTCAATGTCTGATTCACTCTTTCCTATCTTGGAAGACTGTGTGCCCCTAAACAACTGCACTCTGAAGGCATGACCCTTTCATTTGGGAATCTTCATTGTTCCTCTTGTTTTTCTTTATTCAAGTAGTCGGCTCAACTGTCTCTGATGTTTGCAGTTCTGCCATTGTAGATGAAAAAAATAACCTTTGAAAAAATTGCAGAAATGGTAAGAAGAAAGGGAGGCAAGACAAGACAGTGAAGCAATTCTTATTCTTCTTTGGTTGGAGTGGCATGGCTGAAGTGGAGAATGTAATGAGAGCAGAAAACAGAAAGATTATAATTATAGAATCTGCTTCTGTTAGGAGGTAATTAATATTTACTTACCTCTTGAGTATCTAAAATGAGAATCCGATCCATGTACAGAAGATGAAAATGACATTTCATGTGTCTATTGGAATGTGTACAGGTTAGAAGAAAATTAATTTTTGTCGTGCCTAGCCTCATTAAGTGTTACCTTTACATGACTAGGCATGGTGGATTTTCAGCCTGTGTCAGTGATATAAATGACAAGTGCTTTTAGGGAAAAAAATATAGCCCCTACTAATGATTGCGGCTGCCCACGCCATAACGTAAAAGAAGAAATAGATTAGAAGAAAGATTTCGGGAGCTATTGCAAAAGTGAGCTTTTTTTCTGTTCCTTTTTAAGGTTAGGATGACCAAAAAAAAAACCTCAAAGGAACACTGCTTTCAGGCAATGACTTGTTGCCCTGAGTGACTTGAACTTAATTTATCTCACAGTTGCCTGGTAAGCAAGAGAACCACTAAAAACCAGAAGCAATCACAAGCCATTTTATCTGTGAGATAGAAGGTATTACTTTTCTTTTGAAATCTGCTTTTTTTAAAAAAAAGATAAATCACATGCCAAGAAGCAAAGGACTGACCTGAAATTAAACCCTAAGATGGTAACATTCATTTTATGACAATACCAACCTAGACTTCTCCTTCTCTTCCTATTCTTGAAAGCCTAGAGTAGATTGGTCAATTATGTGCCAATTATATGATAATCAGCATGAATGCATCATCTTCTGCTGGCTACCTGGAGCACAGCAACAGAATTGGAATCTTTGAAATGTTACAGTATTTGGAATTGTGTAAGCTGCCTATTTCAATAGCCATTCTGTCACCTACTCCAACATAATACCCACATGCTATCTTACTGTACTTTAAGTCCTAATTTTTTACTGTCCCCACTCCTCACTGGAGATTGTTAATCATACTCCTCCCCATTCTTCCTATTATTTCATTCTAAGTAAGTTTAAAAAACTTTCCAATTAAAGAATGAATTTATTGTCCTAAAAAAAAAGAATAATTTTAGGTTCACTACAGTAGCTTACTCTACCTGTAATTCTAGGTAGAGGAGAGACAGAAATCAGGAGAATTACAATTCAGTGCTAAACAATGAGCCACCATCTTAATAACCAGGAACAGTGGCACACATCTATAATCCCAAATTTGCTGGAAGCATAGGTAGAAAGATTATGTTCCATGGGTCTGGGAGTGTGGCCTAGTGGTAGATTGTTTGCTTAGCATGCATGAAGCCCTGAGTTCAATTCCTCAGTACCGCATACACAGAAAAAAAAGCTGTGGCTCAAGTGGTAGAGTGCTAGCCTTGAGCAAAAGAAGCTCATGGACAGTGCCCAGGCCCTGGGTTCAAGTCCCAGGACTGGCAAAAAAAAAAAGAAAAGAAAAAATTATGCTCTGAGTTTAGCCTGGGCAGAAACACCATTATAGTCAGAATGATCAAAATACTCATCCTGGCTATCATTAAAAAAGCTTTCCAGAAAAGAACTAAAGCTAAAACAGGGCTGGGCGCATAACTCAATGGGCTTCAAGGCATATCATTGACCTTAAAAGTTCAAGGCCCTGGGGCCAGGAGTTTGGCTAAGTGGTTGAGTGCTTGCCTAGCATGCACAAAGACCCGGGTTCCATTCCTCGATACCACATACATAGGAAAAGCCAGAAGTGTAGCTATGGCTCAAATGGTAGAGCTCTAGCCTTGAGAAAGGTCAAGGACAGCTCTCAGGCCCTGAGTTAAGTCCCCAGGACTGCCAAAAAAAATTCAAGATTGGATGAGATTGGGCATGTTCAGGGTGGTATGGCTGTAGACAAAAAAAAAATTCAAGGCCCTGAGTTCAAAAATACCAGAGCCACCAAAAAGAAAAAGAGAAAAGAGAGAATAATTTTCCTTTTCTACATACTTTGCCTCTACCCCAAAGCCTTCTTTTATTCCATGTTGAAAAATACAAATAATAAACTTGTCCCCAGCTCTTAGTTTCATCATTTTTGTGGTTTGCTATTCTTTTTGTATTGTCGGGATAACGTATAAAAGGGTTACATTTACATTTGTCAGGTATTGGGTACATTACTTCTCGAACCCTGATACCCCTTCTCATGTTTTTGTCCCCACTCCCCCATCATCTTGTTTTCCCCCCTTCCCTTCCCTATTTCAAAAAAACACAAATAGGGAGGGAAATGGGGACCATGTCATGAGAAAGGGTATCAATGTTTGTGAAGTAATGCACCTTCTATCTGGTGAATATAATGTAACCCTTCTATTAATGACAATAAAAAATTATAAAAAAACACAAACATATATACAATATACCAGATAACAAAGTCAGATACAGTATGTGGTTTTCTATTCTTTTTTCCATATATTTTCATTGTTATTTATAGAAAGGTTACATTATATTCACAAGATAGAAGGTGTATTATTTCACATACATTGATACCCTTTCTCATGTCTTGGTCCCCATTTCCCTTCCCCCACCCCTACCCCTCATCTTGTTTTCCCCCCTTCCCTATGTGGTTTTCTATTCTTAACTTCATATATCAGATGTAGTAGTGGGCATACCATTTTCTCTACTATGTAACAGACACTACATGTGCCAGTTTTATGAGCTATCTCTTTGTTGTCATTTGGTTCCTGTGTCTTTACCCATGAAGGCATCAAAGCAAAACTATCATGTGAATAGCTTCATTAACAATGACAATATACTTTGATCATATTCTCTCTTCCATCCTCTCTTTTATCTCTGTCACCAGGGAGAAATAAAGGATGGGGTTGGCACATGTTAAGATTTATTTCTTGTCTGTAATCCAGTGGTATATTGGGGCTACTTTTCATTAGGGCTTGGACAAATTACATGCATCTCTTCCCAGCTCCAAGTTCATGTTCAGTGATTAGTCACTCGAGAATGGCAATGGTGGGATTACTTAACACATGAAAATCAGCAGGGTCAACAGATGGAAGCCCTTTACCACAAGCTTGCTGACCAACATGTACTAGTCTACAGCTGCTTGCTTGATACTCTTGATCAGAAAAAAAGTCTTTTTAAATTATTTTACTAGCATATACTAATTGTACAAAAATATTTCCATATGAATGTATGGATGGTATATATGAAATATACATACATATAGTTTATTTGAACATATATACTCCCCTCTGTTGCTCTTTCTTATATACCATCTCCAGGTTCCCCTTTTTAACTTCCTTGCAAGATTTTTAGATGGTTTTCACTCTGATCTTTTGAGATATATATATTTATATTTATATATATATACTATCAATGCTCTCTGAGCATATTCTCCTTCCATATTCTCTTTTTCCCTTGTCACCAGCCACTAGTCACTCTGCCAAATAATCCTTCTTTTATGTTCATGATCTTTTTTTGATGACTAGATGCACATGTGAAAAAAGACATGGTATTTTTCTTTCTTTTTTTGTAGCTTTTAATATGTGTTTATTTTTTAAAAAATTATTGATTTTCAGCAAATTATAGCCACATACTAAAGGCCTGCTTATCTCAGCTGCTTTTTGTTTTTTGTTTTGTTTTGTTTTTGGGTTTTTTTGCATTTTTTAATTGTAATTAGTAAAAGGGTTACATGATATTTGCCAGATAGAAGGTGCATTAATTCACATACATTGATATCCTTTCACATGTCTTGGTATCCATTACCCTCCCCCCCACATCCCCCACCCGTCTTGGTTTTCCCCCCTTCCCTATCAAATTTCAAATAACCAAATACAAATAAATTCAATATATCAGATAACAAAGTGAGATACTATAACAATATGAGATAACCAAGGGACAGCAAAGGAGATGAGAGACAACATAGTACATTAAGGACAACAATCATTCGTTATATGGCTTTTGTTTCGATATCCTGGAGGTCCTTTCAATTAGCTTCATATTATATGGCCTTATGTATCAAGATTTTGCTCTATTGCAGATCTCTGCTAGTAGAGCCCAAGGTTTCTACTGATTATGACGAATGAGGGAAACCATTGAGCCTAAGTTCCTTTGAGTCTGGCTTACTTCACTTAATATGATTTTTTCTAAGTCTTTCCATTTCCTAACAAATGGGGCGATGTCATTCTTTCTGACAGCAGCATAGAATTCCATTGTGTACAAATACCACAACTTGTTGATCCACTCATCAACTGAGGGACATCTAGGTTGGTTCCATATCTTTGCTATGGTGAATAGTGATGCAATGAACATTGTTGTGCTAGTGGATTTAGTATGTCCTTGTTTCTGGATGGTTGGGTAAATGCCAAGTAGTGGAATTGCTGGGTCATAGGGGAGTTCTATGTTTAGCCTTTTGAGGCACTGCCATACTGCTTTCCATAGTGGTTGAACGAGTTTGCACTCCCACCAACAGTGTAGTAGTGATCCCTCCTGGCCACATCCCCTCCAGCATCTGTTGTTATTAGTTTTCTTGATCCTGGCCATTCTAACTGGAGTGAGGTGGAATCTTAGAGTTGTTTTGATTTGCATTTCTTTTATGACCAGAGATGTTGAGCATTTCTTCATGTGTCTATAGGCCATTTTTGTTTCTTCTTCAGAGAAGATTCTCTTTAAGTCTTTGGCCCATTTTTACATTTTTTTATTTTAATGTATAGAGGGGTTACAGTTATATTCGCCAGATAGAAGGTGTATTACTTCTCACACATTGATACCCCTTCTCATGTTTTTGTCCCCATTTCCCTCCTCCCGGTATTTTTCTTTCTAAGTCTAGCATATTTCAAATGTAATGATCTCTATTTCCACTCATTTTCCTGTAAATTCCATGGTTTAATTCTTACTTATGGCTGAATAACATCGATCTTGTATATATACCACATTTTCTTTAGCCATTCGTCAGTGATAAGAGTCTCATGAAATTGCCTTTGCCAGGTTGGCTTCAAACTTCAATCCTCAGATCTCATCCTCCAGAGTAACTAGGATTTACAGGTATGAATGACCCATGCTGAACTCCTTTGTCTATTTTTTAACTGTTGCATTCACATTTCTATTATTGAGTTGTAGGCATTTGTACATTTTCCATAAATTTCCCTTATCAGATAAATAAGTTTTTTTGTTTAAATTTTTATTTTATGGCTCATATCAGTTTAGAAGAGGGAGAAGGTTTCATTGTTACAATGCCACACATTTTACACCACATTTTACATTACATCAATGTATCCCCTCTACCACACTCCCTGACTTAACATCATTTTGATTTACAAATCAAATTTTAAATCAATAGCCAGGGAACATCAACTACTCCTCATCTCCTTGTTCTCCTTCTCACTTCTCACTGTTTGCTGCTCTCTAGATCCCCTTGGAATTTCCTGCCTTGGTATTTCTGCTCCTGTTGCTCAGCTTCTAAGCAGACTTCCTCTTGTCTGTTCACACACACTAGGCAACCTTATCAGAATGTTTCACACTGGTGGTCTATACCTGCCACAAGTTTCTCTCACTCCTTTTCTTGGCTTTCTACTCACTCTTCAATCAGGCATATGCCTTCTTCCTCCATCATTGCAACAAAACCATCGAGGTCACTAACAACTCCCTAGCTGTCATAATGGACAATGATCAACTCTATATTAACTTGACTACTTCTGGGCTCTAAAAGAACAGATATATTGAGATCTCATTCACATACCATACAATATACCCATTTAAACTACACAACTGACATTTTAGTATAGACTAAATGTTTACTAAGTATATGCTAAATATTTATTATATACTCAATATACTAAATCCCACTTCTTAAAATTTATTCCCTGCACAGAATATAACCTCTCTTTTCATGGTTCTTTGTAAATACTCCCCTCTCTCCCATTCCTTAGTAAACTAATTAGACAGCAATGCATTACAATAGATATTCAATATATATTAGATAAATAAGTTTTTTGTGTGTGTGTGTCTGTGTGTGTGTGTGTCTGTGTGTGTCTGTGTGTGTATGTGGATCATGGGGCTTGAACTCAGCTTGGGCGCTGTCCCTGAGCCCTCCAGCTCAAGGCTACCGCCCTACTGTTGAGCTAAGCCCCATTTCCCATTTTCTAGAGGTTAATTGGAGATATTTTGCCCGGTCTGGCTTTGAAGCGTGATCCTCAGATCTCAGCCTCTTTAGTAGCAAGGATTACAGGCATGAGCCACCATACCTGACTGATAAATAAGTTTTAAATCTCACATTCTGTGAGTTCCTGCTTAATTGTTACTGGTGTCACTAGTAGTATATGGTTTTTATTTTGAAAAAGAATATTTATTTTATTGTTTCTTGTGCTTTCAATGTCATATCTTAAGAAACCATCATCAAATTAGAATCCTAGAGTTCTTCTATATTTTCCTTTGGGGATTTTATTTTATATTTTTGCAGTGTTAAGAATAAAATCCAGGCCCCCTACTCATGCTAGAAAGTTACTCTACCACTGAGTTACTCATCCCCAACCCACTTGTGAGAATTATGAAGTTTTAGCTTTTCAATATAAGGCTTTGATCTGCTTTGTGATAAATGTGTGTGTGTGTGTGTGTGTGTGTGTGTGTGTGTGTGTGTGTGTGTGTCAGTGATGGGGTTTAAGCTCAAGGCCTACACACTGTCCCTTAGCTCTTTTACTCAACGCTGGAGCTCTACCACTTAAGCCACAGCCCCACTTCTGAGATGAACCTTCAGCACCTAGCTTTTTGTGCTAATTTTTATGTATAATGTAAGGAAGGGGCCCAACTTCATTCTTCAACCCATGTATGTCCAGTTTACCTAGCATCACTTGTTGAAAAGATGTTTCTTTTCTTTATTGAGCACTTTATTGAATCAATCGATCATATATGTAAGAATTTATTTCTAGATTTTCAATTTTATTCTATTGCCCTATTATCTGTTCCTGTACCAGCCTTATGCTTTTTTGTCAATTGTGGGGCTTGCATGCTTTTTTGGGGGGGGGGTTGTGACTGGGGCTTGAACTTGATATCTGATGCTTTCACTCATTGGCTGGCACTCTGCCACCTGCGCCACCCTCCAACTCCACCAGCATCGTACTTCCTTGATTAGTGTAGATTTGTACTAAATTTGGAAGTCAGGAAATATAACTCTCTCACTTTATTCTTCTTTTTGAGATTACTCTGGGCCCCTGTTATTTCAATACGGATATTATGATCCACCTGTCAGTTTCTACAGGGATTTCAATAGGGATTCTACTAAACATAGTCATCCATATGAGAAGAACTGGCATCTTAATAGTAGTAAATATTAAATGCAAATCAAAACAACACTGAGATTCTACCTCAACCCAGCTGGAATAGCCCTTATTAAGAAATCTAATAACTGGGGCTGGGAGTTTGGCCTAGTGGTTAAAGTGCTTGCCTAGCATGCACGAAGACCCAGGTTTGATTCCTTGGTACCACATATATAGAAAAAGCTGGAAGTGGTGCTGAGGCTCAAGTGGTAGAGCTCTAGCCTTGAGAAAGTCCAAGGACAGTGCTCAGGCCCTGAGCTCAAGCCCAGAATTGGCAAAAAAAAAAAGAAATCTAATAACAACAGATGCTGGCAGGGTTGTGGCTGGATAGGAACACTACTACACTGTTTGTGGGAGTGTAAACTTGTTCAACCACTCTGGAAAGCAGTATGGAAATTTCTCAAAAGACTAAACATAGGGGGCTGGGAGTATGACCTAGTGGTAGTGTGCTTACCTAGCAAGCACAAAGCCCTGGGTTCGATTCCCTGGAACCATATACACAGAAAAAGCTGGAAGTGGCACTGTGGTTCAACTGGCAAAGTGCTAGCCTTGAGCAAAAAGTGTCAAAAGACAGTGCCCAGACCCTGAGTTCAAGCCCCAGCCCTAGCAAAAAAAAAAAAAAACTAAGCATAGAGCTCCCCTATGACCTGGCAATCTTACTTTTGAGCATTTACCTAAATGACCAAGGACATACTAAAGCCACTAGCACAACCATGTTCATCACAGCATTATTTACCACAGCAAAGATATGGAACCAACCCAGATGGCCCTCAGTAGATGAATGGATCAAGAAGCTGTGGTACTTTTATACACAATGGAATTCTATGCTGCCATCAGAAAGAATGACATCATTGCATTTGTAAGGAAATGGAAAGACTTGGAAAAAAAAGTTATATTAAGTGAAGTAAACCAGACTCAAAGGAACATAGACATCCTGCTTTCCCCAATTTGTATTAGTTTGTATATGTCTACAATTTTCTTAACAGAGGATCACAATAGCTTAACAGTAATGTACATATGACCATATAGGATGATGCTAAGTGAAATGAACTCCAGGATATGGAAATAAGAGGTTTTTCTTTGTGGTTGTTGTTTTTGATGTACTATGTGAAGTTATTTCTTTTTTGTTGTTTTATACAGAAAAGAGGGAAAAATTAGATTTTTCAGATAACTCTCACTCATATTCAAATAAATGACAGATGGTAAAAAAATAGTAAACATTCAGATTTATACACATAGAATATCTTTAATTTGTCTTCTAAATTTTCTTTGAACAATATTTCATTCTTTTCAGTGAATAGTTCATAATTTCTTTGTTAAATTTCTAGCTATATATTTTATTCCTTTGGATGCAATTCTAAATAGAATTGTTTCCATAATTTTATTTTTATTGCTCATTGCTAGCATATACAAATACATTTGCTTTTTATTTTGGTTTGGGCCCTGTAACATACTGAACATATTCATTTGTTCTTATGTTTTAGATATTTTAGCATTTTTCTACTGTCATTTATGATGAGAAATACCTTTATTTCTTCCTTTCTCATCTGAATACTATTTATGCCTTTTTCTTGTCCAGTGTCTCTAGACAGAAACCTCAATATAGTGTTGAATAAAAATGGTATGAGTGGACAATGGTTATCTTGACTTTAATCTTATCTTCAATCATTCAAAATATTCGATTTTTATCATAAAGAACAACATCAAGTGAAAACTGTTGTATGTGCACGTTTTGCAGATTGAGGAAGCTTCCTTCTATCCCCAGTGTGTTGAATATTCTCATCAGAAAACTTTGCTAGATTATTTTTTGACATCGGTATTTTGTTCTATGTGTAGGGGGGGGAGTAGGGGGAAAAGCGGGTACTAGGACTTGAACTTAAGGCCTGGACTCTGTTAGCATTTTTGCTCAAGGCTAGCACTCTACCCCTTACAGCTCCACTTAGATTTTTGGCAGTTAGAGATCTGAATCAGAGCTACTGCTCTACCACTTGAGATACACACACACACTTCTGGCCTTCTGTTAGTTATTTGGAGATTAAAGCCTCTCAGATTTATCTCACCAGGCTAGCTTTGAACCAGGATCCTCAAATCTCAGCCTCTCAGAATCCACCAGATCAAAATTAAGTCAAGAACCAAATGAAAGTTTGGAAGTTTAAAAGCCATCTATCTTATCTAGGAGCCAATGGCTCAAGCCTGTATTCCAAGCTACTTAGGAGGCTGAAATCTGAGGACTGTGGTTGAAAGCCAGCACAGGCAAGAAAGTCTGTGATACTCTGACCTCCAATTAATCACCAGAAAACTGGAAGTGGCACTGTGACTCAAGTGGCAGAGCATTAGTCTTGAGCTGAAGAGCTCATGGACAGAACCCAGGCCCAGAGTTCAAGACTCACAAAGGACCAAAAAAAAAAAAGAAAGAAAGAAAGAAAGAGAAGAAGAAGAAGGAGAAGAAGAAGAAGAAGAAGAAGAAGAAGAAGAAGAAGAAGAAGAAGAAGAAGAAGAAGAAGAAGGGGCAGTCTTGTTTTGTAATTTTTTCCTAATGAAACATACCTAGAGGACAAAGTCTCTTGATTTAAAAAAATACAGAATAGGAGTCAAAGCAGCCATATTCATTTAAATGGTCTTCACTTTTGTATCATAGTGAGAGAAAAGAAGAAAGGATTAGAGGTGAGAAAAAGTAAAATTGGGAAAGAAATAGAAAAGGTGTAGTAGAAGAGGGCAGAAAAGGGTCCATCTTAGAAAGACAATTGTTTTATAGTAAAGCATGATAAATCAAAGGTTGGTGTTTCTAATATGTAAGATCATCCAGGACTAGAGCCTAATCCTATTATTAGGAAAATGGAGCTGTAGGAAAGATTAAAGTTGCTATGGAAAGACTGGGAATACATAACAGGATTATTTTTTTCATACTTAAAAGTAAAACGTTTTGTACACAAGTAGCCCATGCCTGTAATCCTAGATACTCAGGAGGCTGCTATATGGGAATCAAGGTTCAAAGCCAGCCAGGCCAAGAAATTCCTTGAGACTTCTCAGCAAAACGCTAGAAATGGGGGACCGGGAGTTTGGCCTAGTGGTAAAAGTGCTTGCCTGACATGCACAAAGACCCTGGTTCGATTCCTCGGTACTACATACATAGAGAAAAGCCCGAAGTGGTAAAGCCCAAGTGGTGAAGCTCTAGCCTTGAGAAAGTCCAAGGACAGTGTTCAGGCCCTGAGCTCAAGCCCAGGATTGGCAAAAAAAAAAAAAAGCCAGAAATGGAGTGGTGGCTCAAGTTACTAGAGTGTTTGTTTTAAGAAAAACAAAACAAACCAACCTTAGGGACAAATGCCTATGCCCTGACTTCAAGAGAGCCCCAGGATTGGCACGTGCACACACGCGGGCACACACACACACACGGCTAAAAGTAAAATATGAATTAATTAGATATATATTTTGTGGCAGAAGACAGAGGAAAACGAAGTTTATCTCAACATAGACAAACACAAATTAGATGGCTATTTTCAGAAGGAAGGAAGCATACTATTCACTGAAGATATTCTACCATCAAATGACACTTTAAGGCCAGGAGTGTGGCCTAATGGTAGAGTGCTTGCCTAGGATGCATAAAGCTCTAGGTTTGATTTTTCAGTACCACATACACAGAAAAAGCTAAAAGTGGTGCTGTGGCTCAAGTGATAGAGCGCTAGCCTTGAAAAAGCCCAAGGACAGTGCTCAGGCCCTGAGTTCAAGCCCCAGGACTGGCAAAAAAAAATGATACTTTAGGGCCGGGAGTTTGGCCTAGTGGTTAAAGTGCTTGCCTAGCATGCATGAAGACCCGGGTTCGAGTCCTTGGTACCACATACATAGAAAAAAGCCAGAAGTGGTGCTGAGGCTCAAGTGGTAGAGCTCTAGCCTTGAGAAAGTCCAAGGACAGTGCTCAGGCCCTGAGCTCAAGCCCAGGGCTGGCAAAAAAAAAATGATACTTTAGTTTCGATGACTTTTAAGGTTTTTCTGACCTAGTAGGCCATTTACTACTGAAGAATTTTCGGTGTATTTTATTTCATGATCCATAAAATAATGCTTTGGATGGCTTGATTGTTTTGCTTTAATCTCCTAGAAAAGTGGACTGTGATGACAATTAGGGTACTATGATGCTCTTTCAATAGAAACTGGCAGTTTAAGATTTAGGCCTCAGAATTAATACTATACTAATCTCTATCCTTGTGAATCATTTTCTAATAACTAAAGATTAGGAGCAAAACCAACAAATTCATGAATTGAATTTCTGTTTTGCTTTGTATTCCCAGCACTAATTATTTGTTTCACAGAAGGCTTTTGCCGGGATTAGAAATCTTATTAACTAAAACAACTCTGAATTTCTCAAGTTCTTTTCTTTCATATTCTACTAAAATAAATGAAGATAGAATAGGCTAAGTCATAATATAAATAGATCTAAACTCAAATTGGACTTTGAAGTATGAATGATCTATATAAATCTATAAAATGTTTGTCAGTATTCGGAGATTACATTATATCATCAGTGAAATTATTGGAAGAGTTTAAAAGGTCACAGCAGATGGACTCTATCTCAGACCTATTTTCTTGCCAAGTCTATAGCTGCTGGAGGAAAAAGAACATTGTTATTTGTGGGGCTGAGAGTGTGGCCTAGAGCTAGAGTGCTTGCCTAGCATGCATGAAGTCCTAGGTTTGATTCCTCAGTACCACATACACAGAAAAAGCCAGAAGTGGTGCTGTGGCTCAAATGGTAGCCTTGAGAAAGCTCAATGACAGTGCCCAAGCCCTCAGTTCAAGCCCTAGTACTGGTAAAAAAAAAAAGAAAGAAAAGAAAACAGCAATAGTTACTTATCACGATATTTTACTTTCATCCCTTCATACAAAATTAAGAAATTTCAGGGTTAAGGATAGCTCATTCAGTCATCTATGGAAGTATTAAAGAAAGTTTAGTAGGAATGCACTTAAGAAGAAGGATTATAAAAGCTATTAAAATGTTAATCTTGCTTTTAAAAGCAATGCTTTTACCTCTAAGTGTAAAGAGGGTATTTTCTTATTCATTATCTAATCATTCTGAGTAGAATAAATCATTTACAAGTCAAAAAGCAGAAATTCATGTTTTATCAATCTATAAAGGAAATCACTGAAAAGTATTAACTACAAAACCCAATATTTTAGGGTTTTTTCCATAATTTCTGGGTTTTCTTAGTAAAACCTTACCTTTGATTTATAAGACATAAACGTAGCTGAGTGCTGATGGCTCATGTCTATATAATCCTAGCCACTCGGGAGGCTGAGATTGAGGTTCAAAGCCACCCTTGTCAGGAATGGCTGAGAGACTCTTATCTCCAATTAACTATTCAAAACCCAGAAGTGGAACAGTGGCTCCAAGTGACACTAGTGCTAGCCTTCAGCAAAATTAGCTCAGGGTCAGCATCCAGGCCCTAAAACCAATAGCAAAAACTAAGATTTAAAATGTTCCATTTAACTAAACATGTAATTTATTTTTGCTTTAGATAAAAAAGTAGCATAAATGTGCGCTGTTTAGGTGATATGGATATTCTATAAGGATAAATTGCTGAGGATCTTGTTCAGGCTAAAAGATTCCACTTACATAAAAAGCAGAACAGGGGCCAAGAGCATAGCCTAGTGCTAGAGTGCTTGCCTAGAATACACGAAGTCCTGGGTTTGATTCCTTGGTACCACATACACAGAAAAAGCCACAAATGGTGCTGTGACTCAAGTGGTAGAGTGCCAACTTTGAGAATGCCCAAGGACAGTGCCCAGGCCCTGAGTTCAGGCCTTAGGACTGGCAAAACAAAACAAAACATAAAAAGTAAAACTATGTATATAAAATAAGGTATATGAGAATCAAAAACAATGTACTCAGGGCTAGGAATGTGGCCTAGTAATAGGATGCTTGCCTAGCATGCTTGAAACCCTGGATTTGATTCCTCAGTACCACATGCACAGAAAACAACGGAAGTGGTGCTGTGGCTCAAGTGGCAGAGTGGTTAGCCTTGAGCAAAAAGTTTCAAGGACAGTGCCCTGAGTTCATGCTCTAGGACTGCCCCCCCCCCAAAAAAAATATGCACTGTGCTCCTCTAGAGTTTAAGGGAAGAAATAGGACACTTGAGCTAAGACAGTTGAAAAATATGTTTTGAAAAAAAATAGGACTTAACAGAAATGGTCAAAGAAGAATAGTGGTTAATGAAATGGTGTTGAGTTACAGAGAGAAATTGAAGTAGTGTGTGTGTAGAGGAAACAGTAACTGTAATAGTTTGTTATGTGAGCCAAAAATTCGTGTGCAGGAATTGTGCTAGAGGAGGTTAAAATGCAGTAGGGAAAAAGCTGGGCTCTGTGGCTCATGCCTGTAATCCTAGCTACTCAGGAGGCTGAGATCTGAGGATCAAGATTCAAATCCAGCCCAGGCACTGAAGTCCATGAGACTCTTATCTCAAATTAATCACTAGAAAACCAAAAGTAGCACTGTGGCTCTAGTGGTAGGGTAGTAACCTTGAGCTGAAGAGTTCAGGGGCAACACTCAAGTCCAGAGTTCAAGCACCATGACCAATAAAAAAGAAGAAGAATTAATGGTGTAAGACTGTTTTTGTAGAAAAATGAAAATGTGCAAAGGGATATATTTCAAGAAAATGTTGTGTTTGTAGTATAGGGAATGTTTCTGAGGCAAGGAGAGCAACTAGATAGCTCTTACTTTAAACCAACTGTGAGACCAGGAGGAAATATCACACAGTATTTTTAGCATTCGAAAACATACAAAATAGCTGGGCACCAGTGGCTCACGCCTGTAATCCTAGTTACTCAGGAGCCTGAGATCTGAGAATCACCATTCAAAGCCAGCCTGGGCACAAAAGTCAGTGAGACTTTTTTTGCCAGTCCTGGAGCTTGAACCCAGGGCCTGGGCACTATCATCAGACACATTTTGCTCTGCCACTTGAACTACAGCACCAATTTCGACTTTTTCTGTGTATGTGGTACTGAGGAATCGAACCTATTGCTTTGTGCATGCTAGGCAAGCACTCTAGCACTAGGCTATGCTCTTGGCCCTCGTGAGACTTTTATCTCCAATTAATCACCAAAAAACCGGAAGTGGTGCTGTGGCTCAAGAGGTAGAGTGCTAGCCTTGAGCTGAAGAGCTCAGGGACTGCGCAGGCCCAGAGTTCAAGCTCCACGACCGACAAAAAGTGCGAAATAGATGCTTACCTAGTTGGGGGCACAAAAAAAAACCACTCAAGATTGGCTCCAAGTTACTAAAATTTACAGCCTGAAATAATCATTCCCTTGACAAAAGTAGGTTAGTGACTTCAATTCTAGATCTTCCCCAGTGATCTTGAAAAGATTTATTTTCAATTAGCTTTAATATACAAAATAAAAAATTCATGATTCCATTTCCTGATGAAGCTGAAGAATCAATTTGAAACCATCCAATATAAATCATTACGTTAATTGCATACCTACATTCTTCTAAAAGAAAGCCTGTGTCTGCCTGAATTGTAAAGGGTATGGATTAAGGGTAAATCAAGTAAGTATGTATTCTTTATAGGAATCTTGATTAGATTGACTCTTCCTGATTAGTGATTTAAGTTGATGTGATTTATCCCATTAATGCAAGCATTATGTGCCTTCTGGGAATCTGGCTGGAAATGTGAGGCAGCTCACTGACTGTGAGGGTTGGAATATTCCCAAGCCAGTCCCTGAGCTCAACCCACTTTGTATAGAAATCAAAGCCAAAAGAAAGTTCCTGAGATTCCACAACAGTACAAAAATATATGAGGTATCATGTATGAACTTACACAGAATTCAAAAGCAAGAAGTCAATCATATTAGGTCTCACATTATTCTGTAGTTGTTCATGTCAATTGTATTTTCAATTGTGTATTGTTGGCTAATTGGTTTGTGCCAATTACATATTCTTTCTTATATTATTGGCAAATAATTTCAGCTGCCTCAGACATAGCATTCCTAGGTAGACTGAAAGCTCCTCTGGGATGGGCTATGCTTCTGTTTTTAATAGCATGAGATTTTTCACGTGGCTAAGTAAAAGAAGATATTTCTGAATGTTTGAGTTTGGATCCATTGTACTATTGGGGGTTTCTATCATTCTTTAGATTCCATAGTAATACTGGGAATGTTAAAACATTAGTATGACCTTATATGCCCAATAGCATCGTCGCCAGAAATAATGTTTGTGTAACTATAGGTACAGACCAGAAAAAAAGTATATACTTATCTGTAAAATTAGATGATCCAGCTAATTAATGACTTGTTCTTGGCTTTTCCACTTGAATCTGCCAATTTTTAAATCTCTGAGCTCATTATCAATTTATTGTGATTATCAAATATAATAACATATCAATATTCTGTCCATTCCAGTTCTTTGGAATAAGAGCTGGTAACCTATTATCCATTATCCATGGTAACCTATTATCCATTTGGAGTGCAGATGCTATAGAAATAATAACAACCCTCTTTCTGACAAATCCATTCAAAAATTGTATTTCTGTGTAATAGTATTAATGGTTCATAAATTGTGATAACCAAGTTATGTCAAGCTCCGAAATGCTATAATTATATTTTTTTTGCCAGTTGTGAGGCTTGAACTCAGGGCCTGAGCACTGTCCTTGGACTTTTCTCAAGGTTAGTGCTCTACCACTTGAGCCACAGCAAGACTTTCCTCTTTTACTGTGTATGTGGTTCAGAGGAATCGAACCCGGTTCTTCGTGAATGCACTCTACCACTAGGCCAAACTCCCAGCCCTATAATTATAACTTTTATAATCTCTCTTTTTTTGTCATGGTGCTTGAACTCAGGGACTGAGCACTATCCTTGGGCTTTTTTGAGACTAGCACTCTACCACTTGAGCCACAGCACCACATCCTGCTTTTTCCTGTGTATGTGGTACCAAGAAAGCAAAGCCAGGGCTTCATGTGTGTTAAGCAAGCACTTTACCTCTAGGCCACACTCCCAGCCTACAGGATAGCTTTTCTCAAAACACATATTTTCCAACTCAAAACTCATACTTTCCTACTCTTCAGGTATCTTCCTCCAGTGTACATTCTTTCTTCTGATTTTCTTTTCTATTAGCATACAATAGTTTCCAAGAGGAATTTCATTGAAGTATACAATGAACTCTGATATATCTCACCCTATCCTTCAGCCTCCTCCATCCTCCTCTGTCCTCCTCTGATGACTCTAGGCTTTTCTTCTGAAATATCTTCTCTCTTGTAGCTCTGACTCCTATCTCTTGGGGCCTGTCCTCTCTTTCTCCTGGCACCCTATTTTCCTGTGTGATATTTAACAGATCCATTTTTGCATCATATTTGAATAGAGAATATGAGCTTGTTTTGTCTCTTTACAAAGGATACAGTATTTTAATGAATTCCTTGTCTAAAGAATATGAGATGTTAAATACAATGGAGATTAAAGATCCTAAGTAACTTGGTAGGAAGCTATTTTGCTTTAAGGTGCTAACAAATTCATTTAAATAATTTTTGAAGAAGAGAACATCAAGCTAGGGGATCTATGTTAATCTGATATGGGGGAATGTTATCTATGTGTAAATACAGCTTCAATTATCTTTGGGTGGTGTTTGGATCTGATGTATAAATTGTATCAAATGGGTAATTGTTAGTGATTAATAGTGAATAAAATAGCTTCTGAGGTATATTAGTTACTCTTTACTGGAGCTGAATGTTAGAAATACTGACAAAACTCTCCTTTCTAATTATTCCCAGGGTCCAATTCTTCCTTCTATATAATCGCCACTAAATCACAGCAGAATACTTGCAACAAATTATGATTTAGGCAATCTGTTGGGAGAAGGAAGAAGTAATTAAATCACATAAATTTTCTCTTTGAAGCTAAATTCTTCCTTCTTTGTTTTCAGATGTGAATTTATCATATGCACCCATTACCTTGCTTACAGGTATTTTTTTCTGTGTTTGGAAGACAAGGACACGAGCATAGGGGATTATCTTGCTCTATTGTGTAGCAAGCATTCTGAAGCCCTAGGAGAAACAAGAATCCAATTACTGTGCAAAAGAAAGCCAAAGAAGTGGGAAGCTAGCTGCATGATACAACTGGTCAGTTCACAATAGTGGGGCAGAGGGAAACAGGTTCAAATAATCTAGCCCACAGCTTCAGAGAGGTGGTTCGGTAATACTGCCTAATTGAAAGAAATGGGTGACTTTTTTTAGCAGTTGAACTCAGTCTTTACCCCTAACTGCTAACTCCTACTAGCTAAAGAACAGAGCTGCAAGTAAATGCCTTAAGCTGACAGAGGATTTTCGTTCGTCTAAGGATTATGTTAAATTTCTGAATTGCAATGGCAAAACCAGATATAAGAAAGCACTATCGGCAATGAGACCTTGAAATGGAGATGACTTTTTTTTTGGTTGGTCATGGGGCTTGAATTCTGAGCCTGGGCCCTATCCCTGAGCTGTTGAGCTCAAGGCTAGCACTCTACCACTTGGACCACGGCACCACTTCCAGTTTCCTGGAGCTTAATTGGAGATAAGAGTCTCATGGACTTTTATGCCCCCATTGGCTTTGAATCTTGATCCTCAGGTCTCAGCCTCCTGAGTAACTAGGCTTATAGGCGTGGGCCATTGTCACCTGGCTAGAAATGACTTTTAAGTCATTTTTTGCCAGTTCTGAGGCTTGAACTCAGGGCCTGGACACTGTCCCTAAGCTTCTTTTGCACAAGGCTAGAACTCTACCACTTCAGCCACAGTGCCACTTCCAGATTTTTCTGTTTATGAGGTACTGGGAAATCAAACCCAGGGCTTCATGCATGCTAGACAAGCACTCTACCACTAAGCCACATTCCCAGCCTGACTTTAAGTCATCTTGCACTTGTACATCTTACGGGAAGGAGTGAGTCTCATGGTGCATGGGCCTACAGGAAGGGCAGGAAAAACAAAGTTGTATTTGGATATGTGTTATTACAAAGGTAAGTGATGTAAACTTTCTTTTGGAAGACCTTTAATGCCACGCTAAGAGGATCTAAACTTTATTGAGTATAAAAACAATTGGAGGGGCGGGGAGTTTGGCCTAGTGGTAGAGTGCTTGCCTAGCAGGCACAAAGACCCAGGTTGGATTCCTTGGTACTACATCATAGAAAAAAATGCCGGAACTGCTGCTGTCACTCAAGTGGTGGAGCTCTAGCCTTGAGAAAACCCCTGGACAGTGCTCACACCCTGAGCCCAAGCCCAGCACTGGCAAAAAAAATTGGAGGGAAGAAAAAAACAAAGCCTTAGCGTTCAAACCAACTTAGCTTGAATAATTTTTTTCTTTTGCATGCCTTACATTTCTGTTTTGTACAATGTGGATAATAGCAATTTTCTTGCATATGAGTTAATAGTTAATATTTAAAATATTATGATGATATATATAAAGTTCAGTGCTTCACATGTTGTACCTAGGTATTCAATGAATAAAAACTATTATGAATAATTCTTGAACTTCATATTATATTGCTTTGTTTCCAGTTTGGTAACTGAGCAAATGTGATTGCTGTTTCTAAGCTTTTTGATGTATTGAATGTAAGTTTGAACATAATACCTAGTGATCCTCTGGCTTTTATTGCTATCAGTTGTAATATTCCCATTTTGGTCTCGAAGGCTACAATGGTGGATCTTCTTCATCTTTCTTTTAGGTTAGTTTTGCTAAGGATTGATCTTAATAACTTTTGCAAAGAACTAACTCTGGGCTGGGAATGTGGCTTAGTGGTAGAGTGGTTGCTTAGCATGCATCAAGCCCTGGGTTTGATTCCTCAATGCCACATAAACAGAAAAGCCAGAAGTGGTGCTATTGCTCAAGGGATAGAGTGCTAGCCTTGAGCCAAAAAAAAAAAAAAGCTCAGGGACAGTGCCCAGATCTTGAGTTCAAGCCCTGGGACTAGTGAGGGAAAAAAAGTCTTGTTTTTCATTGATTTTTTGTATTCTTCTTCTTTTAGACTATTTCATTAATTTCAGCCAAGATTATAGAGAGAGCAAAGGTTAAGGAATATTTACCTCTTTTTGTGTGTGTTGTTTGCCAGTCTATCAGTGGGAATAGATTGGTGCTGGAGCCAGTTGAAATAGTGATTTTTTTTCCTGCTTTCAAGAGTAGCAAGGAACCCAAGTTACTTTGGCTAGGGTTTACGATGGACACATTAACTCAATGTATCCTCAGAGTTTGCTGTTCAGCTAAATGTGTAGATCTTAGGCTCCCTATAAAATTACAGAACAAATAGGGCAACAAAAAGTATAGATTGGAGGGCCAGGAGTTTGACCTAGTGGTAGAGTGCTTGCCTAGCATGCATGAAGACCTGGGTTCAATTCCTCGGAACCACATACATAGAAATAAAAGCCAGGGGCCAGGAGTTTGGCCTAGTGGTTAAAGTGCTTGCCTAGCATGCATGAAGACCCGGGCTCGATTCCTCGGTACCACATACATAGAAAAAAGCCGGATGTGGTGCTGAGGCTCAAGTGGTAGAGCTCTAGCCTTGAGAAAGTCCAAGGACAGTGCTTAGGCCCTGAGCTCAAGCCCAGGACTGGCAAAAAAAAATTCATGAGACTCCGTCTTAATCAATGGCTGAGTGGAGACATATGCTTGCTACTCCAGCTATGGGGGAAGCACAATGGCTGGATGCAGTGGCAGGCACCTGCCTGGACATAGTGAATCTCTACCTTAAAAAATATGCAATAACCATAATGTAAGTAGTAGAGTGCTTGCCCTATTGACTCCTCTGTATCAAAAAAGGGTGGGGGAGGGAGAGGGAAGTGGAGCTGTGGCTCAAAGTGATAGAGCACTTAGCCTTGAGCACAAAAGCTCAGGAACAACACCTAGGCCCTAAGTTCAAGCCTGATGAACAGCAAAAAGAGTGCACTTTTGAGAATAATTATGCCATAAGAGATCTACACTTGTAACAGCGTAGTAGTATACGATGATGATGATGATGATGATGATGGTGGGGGGGTGAAAATGGGACATGAATGTAAAAGGGTGATGGTCTAGAGGGGTCAGAGAGAATGGGGAGTGTAGGAAAGAAAAGGAGACCAAGGGATAAAGAGATCTGTATGTACAGTATTCTATACAGACCTATGGAATTATCACAATTCAACTCCCTTATGTTATTTATGTATGCTAACTGAAAACTAAAATTAAAAGACAAGATATTGTTCATTTTTCCAGTACGAGGCCTTGAACCCAAGGACCTTGCACTTGCCCAACTTCTTCAGCTTGCTTCATGACTACTGCCCTACCTATGGAGCCATACTTTTTTGCTGCTTAATTGAGGGCACTGTAGTCAAGTTTTCTGCCTGGCTTGGTGTTGAACCATGATTCTCCAGGTCTTATCCTTCTGAGTACTGCACATAGAATTATAGACATGAACCACCAACACCTAGCAGGATGAAGAGGTTTTTGTTTTTTTGTTTTTTGGGGGTTTTTTTGCTTTCAGGGAACAAGAACTGTTAATGGTAGTCTTACATTTGTGATGCTTGGAGCACTCAAGGGTATGTTTCCAATTATTAAAGCATGCACTGTCGTTTTATACAAGGATTAAAAAAAAGGCTTAGAAAGAATGCAAGTTCCTAATGTCACACACAAATTAGTGGATAATACCGTATGATTTCAATCTTTTAAGTTTTACAGGGGCTTGTTTTGGAATTCAGCATATGACTTGTGCTAAAGAATCCCATTTATAGGCTGGGAGTTTAGCCTACTGGTACAGTGCTTGCCTAGCATGCATGAAGACCCGGGTTCCATACCTTGGTACCAAATATACAGAAAAAGCCAGGTGTGGTGCTATGCCTCAAGTGGTAGAGTGCTAGCCATGAGAAAGCCCAAGGACAGTGCTCAAGGCCCCAGGACTTGAAAAAGAAGATTATATATTTTGTGATCCTTGACTGTAGTGTCTCTTTATCTCTATTAGGTCTTAATCATGTGTGGTATTGTTCCAATCTTCTGCCTCCTCACTGATCTGTCTGGTTGTACTATGCATTTTTGCAAGTTGGCTATGAAAGTCTCCAAGTGTTATAGAAATGCCCACTTCTACTTTTAGTACTTTTACTTTGTGCTTCATGTATTTGGAGCCTCTATTGTTACATATATCTGGGCCAATAAAACCCTATATCCATTCCCTGTCCCCAATTCTCCCACCCCAATAGGTCAAGTGCAAAGCCTTGCCCTCCCCTTCCATTGGCCTTCTTGAAAGCATCTCCTCTCTGCCCACCACCTGGCCTGGGTGCCTGACCACCAGTCTCACTTTTAAAACAGCTGTCCTGGTGCATGTATGTGTGCGTGTGTAATGGATATGTATATATTATTGTATATTATAATCTACTATATTTACATGTATAAATGTATATAATTTACAATCATTATGACGTCTTGATGAATTGACTCTTGAATCAATACATAATATTCTTCCCCCCATCCCTGTTGGTCGTGGGACTTGAACTCTGGGACTGAGATATTCAGCTCAAGGCTACCACCCTACCCTTTAAGCCACAGCACCACTTCCGATTTTCTGGTGGTTAGTTGGAGATAAGAGTCTCATGGACTTTTTGTGCCCAGGCTGGCTTTGGACCATGATCCTCAGATCTCAGTTCCCTGAGTAGCTAGGATTACAGGCGTGAGCCACCAGCACCTGGCTATAATATTCTTTCACTAGGTTCTAACAGAACACTATTTTTCCATTCCAGCCAAGTCCTTCAATGAGAGAGAGAGAGAGAGAGAGAGAGAGAGAGAGAGAGAGAGAGAGAGAGAGAGAGAGAGAGAGAGAGAGAGAGAGAAGAGGGGGGAGAGAGAGAGAGAGACTGTGGAGTTGTATGTTCTCATGTGCACATAGCAAGGATTCGGTCTTTAATTCCATAGGAATTCAAAAGTATTTTGATTGGCACCCCTGTAACCAGGACAAACTGGGGTCATCTTTTTTGCCAGTCCCGGAGCTTGAACTCAGAGTCTGGGCACTGTCCTTGAGCTTTCCCAAGGCTAACACTCTGCCATTTGAGCCACAGTGTCACTTCCAGTAATTTTTGTATATGTAGTACCAAGGAACCAAACATGAGGCTTTGTGTATGCTAGGTTAAGCACTCTTCCACTGGGCCACACTCCAGGCCCCTTAACAAGATCTTAAAACTAAGTAGAGAATGAGTCAGTGGAGTCATTGTGAAGGAGAGCCAGGTCTCCGCTGAGGCCTTTGTGAAAATCCCCCTAAACACACAGACAGCAATTGAAATTTGAAATAAAATTTGCTCTATCTTCAGCAACAAATCATTGGCCTGCAGTATCACTAATCAATAGAATAAAGAAGCAGTGACAAGTTAAAAACTTGCTTCATTGCTCCCAGGTTTATTAATCATTTCTTTTTACTTGTTTTTCTTTCTCTGCTTTTATTTCCCCTATTTTCTTTCCATGCTTCCTTTTCTCTACTTCCCCTTTTCTTTACCCTTTCCTTCCATCTACCTTTCTCTCTGACTTCTTCTTTTTCATGTTATTCCATTTACCTGTGATTGTGGCATTGTCACACACACACACAATGGTATTCAGACTAAGTATAATTAAGGATATAGTAATAGAATTAACAATTATAATTTGTTTCCTCGTGGAGAAAGCATATAAATCAAGACAAAAAGCCTATACACTGTTGCCACCTAATTTATATTGGAAAACTTTTTTAGTAAACAAAATACCTAGGAAAATAAATTATAGTAACTAAGCCTAAATGTCTACCTTGCTTTTTCCTACCTAACTATGAAGATGGAAGTAAGACTGGCTTAAGGAACAACCTCTAAGTTGGCTCACACCTGTAATCCTAGCTACTCAGCAGGCTGAGATCTGAGGATTGTAGTTCAAAGCCAGCCATGACAAGAAAGTCCATGAGACTTATTTGTCCAATTAAAAAGCCAGAAGTGGAGCCATGCATTAAGTGATAATGCACCAGCCTTAAGCATAAAAGCTAAAGGACAGTACCAAGGCCCTGCATTCACACCCCAGGACTGGCACACCAAAATACAATCTCTGCACATAAATATTTTGGCTTCAAAGTTATGAACTTCCAGGGCAAATCTGGGTTTTCCCAGGTTGACTATTCCATTGATAGCATTTTTGACAGCTCTAATAAAGGGGGGGATGAAATATATCTGCAGTTTTGAGGTGTAAACCTACCAAAGACCATAGTGGTATGCCTTTCTGCATCGGCTTTCAATTCTCCCACAGACTGGTGAGATTTCGAAATCTTTATTGGATTTTAGGTCTTTTCCATCTTCAATTAATCAAAGGCTACAGATAGACAGCTACAGTGGCCTAGAAGACTTTGGGCAATTTAAATCTTTGACAAGATGGTGATCTAGCCCTTTAGTTTTGAGGTTGGTGTACTGTGTGTGAGTATAGTTATTTATCACACACAGTCACTGTCTTCGAAACTGAGGGTGCACATGTTTCTCAGCCATCTCTTTCTTGTTAAACCATTGAAGTAATGACATCTGATGTTAGCACATTCTGCTTCAAGGAAGCCAAAAGTCATTCCCTTGAAGAGCTGAACCTAACCAAAGGCTACTGACAGTAGGAAGTAATAATATGTTATGTCATTAGCTTGGGTGAGAGGTACACATTATTGTTCTAGAATGTCACCTCCCTGAAGCTAGCAAACAGAAAGAATGTCATTTTTGAAGGCATTTGGATTAATTGGTAATATGCCCTTTAGCCAGTGTGGTTGAACAGTCATGAGTTGACAAAAACAGCATACATTGTAACCTATAAATACAAGTTTAATCACTAAGTATAAGTTGAAGTTCATTTTCTCATCTTTTTAAATCCTATCTATAGATTGGCTTTCACATTACCTCCTATATTCTAGAGAACACTGAATGCTGCCTAGAAAAGAGGGTTTATACCATGCACAATTTCATCCTACTTCTTTTTTTTTTGTCAGTAATGGGACTTGAACACTGATCCTGAGTGCTGTCCCTGAGCCTAAACTGAAGAGCTCAAGGCTACTGCCATAACCCTTGAGCCACAGCCCCACTTCCTGCTTTCTAGTGATTAATTGGAGATAAGAGTCTCACTGATCTTTAGTACTTGGGCTGACTTCGAGTTGAGTTCCTCAGATCTCCGCCTCCTGAGTAGCTAGGATTACAGGCGTGAGACACCGCGCCCAGCCCTACTTCTTTTTTACTGGCAATCCGGGGGCTTGAACTCAGGGCCTGGGCACTGTCCTTAGGCTTTCTCAAAGCTAATGCTCTACCACTTGAGCCACAGCACCACTTCCAGCTTTTTCTGTGTATGTGATACCAAGCAATTGAACCCAGGGCTTCATGCATGCTAGGCAAGCACTGTACCACTAGGCAAGGCCTAGTGCTTGCTGATCCTGCTTCTTACTGATCACAGTTCTACAGAACTGCTGGTAATGGGAAGTCAAGTGACTCATTCTCCTATGATCATGCATTGGTAAAGCAGGTGGTTTTGTGAAGCAACATCAGGGAAGCTTCTGGGATTTGTTTCTGCTTCTCACAGAACCTAAAAGAAGCCCAAACTGGGTACAGATTATCTATTGTCATATAATATCAAGAACTATGTAATATCAATAACACAACAATAATAATTATCATTTGTATAAGGTCATTTGCATGTTTCTCCTATGCAAAGTTCTATTTTTCCCATTTCCATTCTCTGTGTTTTTAAGTCACCCCTACCAAAGTTCAACCTCTTTGACAAAGTGTTTGTGTATGTGTGTATGTATGTATGTACTTATATGTAAGTATGTCTTTGTACACATATATATTCCAAATTTCCATAAGGAAGGTATTTATGTTCTCCATCATTATTATTTATGTATAATTGTGTCTCAGTCTATTTGTATGTGTATTAGGCTACACATGGGTTCACACTGACATCTCCAACTCTTATCCTATTATACTTGTTAGAGTTCATCCGAGTTTATCTAAAAATTCTTATTTATCAGAATCCTTCTTTATCTAAAAATTCTCTAACATTGAAAAGTCTGATATCTACCTACTATCCCATTTATTTCTTCAACTTCAGTGCATATAAACTTGCTTCGTAATTGTTTACCAATTAACAAAAAAATACAGTAAATTGAAGTCAGACACCAGTGGCTCACATCTATAATCCTAGCTGAGATCTGAAGATCAAGTTTCAAAGCCAGCCCAGGCAAGAAACTCCATAAGACTCTTATCTCCAATTATCCAGCAAAATGTGAGAAACAGAGCTATGGCTCACATGGTACAATATTAGCCTTAAGCACAAAAGTTCAGAGACAGTGCCCAGTCCCTGGGGTTAGCCCCTGAACTGGCACCAAAAAAATTTATATGAATTGTGTTTATCTAATTACTTGTCCTTATTCTTTGTTTCCAGTTAGAGCACAATCCTCTCAAGTTAAATCAGCTTTATATCTGCCTCAGTGCAGTTCATATATGTTTAGTTTGCTTTTCATAGTCTATGTTCCAAGCTAGGGTTCTCCAATATCATAGTTGGTGTTACTATCATTGTTGTTGTTCTTGCTGCTGGTGGAGGTACCAGGGCTTGAACTTAAGGCCTCACGCTTGCTTGACCTTCCACTTGAGCCATACTTTCTTTTTTTTTTTTTTGCCAGTCCTGGGCTTGAGCTCAGGGCCTGAGCACTGTCCTTGGACTTTCTCAAGGCTAGAGCTCTACCACTTGAGCCTCAGCGCCACTTCTGGCTTTTTGCTATGTATGTGGGGTATCGAGGAATCGAACCCGGGTCTTCATGCATGCTAGTCAAGCACTTTAACCACTAGGCCAAACTCCCGGCCCCGAGCCATACTTTCAAGCCCAGCTTTTGCCAATTATTTGGGAAATGAGTCTTGTAGACTTTTTCTACCTGAGCTGGCTTAAAACCTCCATCTTCTGGGTCTTAGCCTTCTTAGTAGTTACGATTACAGTTGTGAGTCACTAGTAACCAGGTAAGTTGATTTTTAAGTTTGCATATATTCAGACTGCAGCGCTTTGTGAATTACACATCCATAGTTTGACAAATATATGGTGCCATGTACTCATCATCTCAATAATACACTTAAAATTCATCATGATGCCGGGAGTTTGGCCTAGTGGTAGAGTGCTTGCCTAGCATGCACAAAGACCCGGGTTTGATTCCTCAGAACCACGTACATTTTTAAGAAAAGCCAGAAATGGTGCTGTGGCTCAAGTGGTAGAGCTCTAGCTTTGAGCAAGTCCAAGTAGTCAGTCCTTCTTCTCCTAGCACCAGAAACAAGTGTGTCTTATAGTCCTATCTTCTCAAGTGTTATATTCATGAAATATTGCAATGCAAAGCCTTTAGGATATGGTTCCTATTTTACCTTTTTAATTATTTATTTCTTTATATTTTGTTTATGTGGTACTGAGGAATCAAACCTGGGACCTCATGCATGCTAGATAAGTACTCTACCACTAAGACATATTCTCAGCCCCTGGTTTCTATCTTTTAAGGTTCATTCATGTTGCATGAACCAGCAACTCCTTTCAAACAGTCCTTTTAATCACAAAATACCATTCCATTGTGAGGGTGATTGCTTATCTATTCTCTTGTTGAAGGACATCTTTATTGTTTCTATACTATGCAAATTATGAATAAACTTACTATAACCATCTACATGCAGGCAGTGTGTGAATGTAAGTTTTCAATTCACTCAGGTGAATGCTTAAAAATACATATGTTAAACTTTCTTAACAAAGAACCAGAATCACAAAAAAAAAATTAAAGGAAGTTTGGACAAAAGGGACTGCATTAAACTGCAGAGCTTCTGTATGGCAAAGGACATAGCTAGCAAGTTAACTAGAAAGCCTACAGGGTGGGAGAAGATCTTCACTAACCATACAACAGACAAAGGCCTCATATCTAAAATATATCAACAGCTCAAAAATCAAATCTCTCCAAAACAAATCTTCAAAGAAACAACCATCCCATTAAAAGATGGGCCAAAGGCTTAAAGAGAGACTTCTCTGAAGAAGAAATAAGAATGACCTATAGACACATGAAGAAATGCTTGACATCTCTGGCCATAAAAGAAATGCAAATCATGGGCCAGGAGTTTGGCCTAGTGGTAGAGTGCTTGCCTAGCATGCACGAAGATCAGGGTTCGATTCCTTGGTACCCCACATACATAGCAAAAAGCCGGAAGTGGTGCTGAGGCTCAAGTGGTAGAGCGCTATCCTTGAGAAAGTCCAAGGACACTGCTCAGGCCCTGAGCTCAAGCCCAGGACTGGCAAAAAAAAAAGAAATGCAAATAAAAACAGCTCTGAGATTCCACCTCACTCCAGTTAGAATGGCCAGGATCAAGAAATCTAATAACAACAAATGCTGGCGGGGATGTGGCCAGAAGAGATCACTACTACACTGTTGGTGGGAATGCAGACCCGTTCAACCACTATGGAAAGCAGGATGGCAGTTCTTCAAAAGACTAAACACAGAGCTCCCCTATGACCCAGCAATTTCATTACTTGGCATTTACCCAATCGTCCAGAAACAAGGACATACTAAAGCCACTAGCACAATGATATAGAACCAACCCAGATGCCCCTCAGTAGATGATTGGATCAAGATGTGGTATTTGTACACAATGGAATTCCACGCTGCCATCAGAAAGAATGACATCGCCCCATTTGTAAGGAAATGGAAAGACTTGGAAAAAATCATACTAAGTGAAGTAAGCCAGACTCAAAGGAACATACGCTCAATGAGTTCCCTCATTTGTAATAATTAGTACAAACCTTGGACTCTCCTAGCAGAGGATTACAATAGCTCAAAACCTAGATGCAGAAGGCCATATAGAATGAGGCTTAAAAAAAAGGACCTCCAGGATATGGAAACAAGAGCTTTATAATGTGTGATTGTTGTTCTTAATGTACTATGTTATTTCTCATATCTTTTGTTGTCCCTTGGTTATTCTCATATTGTTACAGTATCTGACCATGTTATCTGTTATATTGTATATATGTTTATTTGTCTATTTGAAATAGGAAAGGGAAGGAAGGAAAACAAGATGAGGGGAGTGAGTTGGGGGAGGGAAATGGGGACAAAAACATCAGAAGGGGTATTATTGTGTGTAAAGTAATGGGTCTACTATCTGGCGAATATAACTGTAACCCCTCTATTAATTATAATTTTTTTTACAAAAAAGTACTTGTGTGGGCCGGGGACCAGTGATTCATGCCTGTAACCCTAGCTACTCCGGAGGCTGAGATCTGAGGATGGAGGTTCTAAGCCAGCATGGCACAAAACATCCACGAGACCCTTATCTCCAATTAACCGGAAGTGGCCCTGTGGCTCAAGTGGTAGAGTGGTAGCCTTGAGCTGAAGAGCTTAGGGACAGTGCCTAGGCTCAGAGTTTATAACCCACCAAAAAAAGGTACAGATGTTGGGGGTCATCTGATATATCTGTTTAAATTTTTTGCGTGTACTAGGACTTGAACTCAGGACCTGGGAATTGCCTCTGAGCTTTTTTGTTGAAAGCTGGTGCTCTGCCGCTTGATCCACATCTACTTCTGGGGTTTGTTTGGTCATTAATTGGAGATAAGAATCTTTCCTTGGCTGAATTTGAACTACTATCCTCGACTCTCAGCCTCCTGAGTCGCTAGAGTAATAGGCATGAGCCACCACCACCTGACAAAACTACAAACTTTTTAACATCATACCTTTCTAAGAAGTCTGAGTTGTGTTTGTGGACACTCTGTTGTGAATTACACATCCATAGTTTTTGACAAATACATGGTGCCATGTACTCACCATCTCAGTAATACACAGAAGAGTTCTATAACTTGGAATTCATCATGAATTCTCCCCCTTTTTTTTAAATCAACCAGTCCTTCTTCTCCTATCACCAGAGACAAATAATGACCACTTACATACCATGTGGAATGAAAAATGAGTCACAGGACAATGCCTTTTTACCAGAAGGATGATGTTTCTCAAAAAAAGACCACTAGATGGCAATGTTCTTGCTGACACCCAGGAAGCTGGAAATCTTTAGGTGATTCTAGACTGTTAAAATTTTATCTTTGTAGCCCAAACCAGAAAATAAAACATAGAACTTCTAGTTCTGTAAGTGAACTTCCCTACTGATTCAGGAAATTAGACTTATGTTTTATGTTGGGAAGTATCCTAACTGATGTAATGAGAAACTTGGGTTTGTTTTTTTTTTAACCAGGAAAAGGACATGCAATAATATGTCAAATTTGTACCCCTGGTGACTTTATTGCAAAGTAGAAGCTTTGAATCTTGATATCGAGGTTCCAGTGCCAACTGTCTAGCATTTGTAGTCGAGTACCAACTTGGAAAGTAAGATCAAATAAAACAAGAGTTCTAGTTAGCTAGATTAGCTTCTTTTTGGTAATGGTTACATTGCATGAATTTAACAGAAGCTAGAGTGGATACTAGGCCAGTACAGGAGGACTTTTGTTATGCTTATGGCTCCAGTCTTCTCTGGTGAACAAGGCTTAGCCTAATGGAAAACTATTAATGCAAGGAGAGCATGGGAGGGAAGAATGAGGTGAATATTGTATGTCCACGCCTTATTTTAGATCAACTATTTCTGTTTTACCTCTATAATCCCATTTATTTTCCCCTCCTCCTTTCAGAATCAGCAAGTAGCATGCTTGTGTTTGTAAATGAGCCTGAGTTAGAGTATCCTTGGTTTAGGAATGTTGTGTGATCACGTGGCTAGAGTGTATAGTTATGAGTGGTGGGGAGAGGGCATGAGCTAGATTTGGAATCCCTGTAATTCCTCAAATGGAGCTTTTTTTATAATCCTTGAACTCAGAACCTAGGTGCTATCCCTGAGCCTCTTTGTGCCCAAGGCTAGCACTTTACCACTTGAGCCACACCACCACTCTGGCCTTTTCTGAGTAGTCTTACAGACTTTTCTGCCCTGACTGGCTTCAAGTTGCAATCCTCAGATCCCAGCCTACTGAGTAGTTAGGATTACAAGTGTGAGCCACCAGCGCCCAGCTAAAATGGAGCTTCTTAATGCAAGCAAATGGTCTGTCTTTTTCTAGAATGCCTAGTTATTTTTTGTGGGTCATGGGGATTGAACTCGGCCTGGGCACTGTCCCTGAGCATTTCAGCTCAAGGCTGCCACCTTACCCCTGGGCCTGGGTGTTGTCCCTGAGCTCTTCAGCTCAACACAACCACCCTACCCTTGAGCCAAGCCCCACTTCCCATTTTCTAGAGGTTAATTGGAGATAAGTCTCAGCTCCTTTTGTGCCTGGACTGGCTTTGAACTTTGATCCTAGGATCTCAGCCTTCTGAGTAGCTAGGATTATAAGCATGAGCCACTTCACCCAGCTTAGAAAACCTAGTTCTATTAGTTGATATGACATGCTTGGTGGAAATTTGTGCCTGAAAACATCTCTGTATCAGAGCTAGGGAATCTTTTTTTTCTTACCAGTGTCCATTTGGATATTTATAACATCATCCGTTGGCCATACAAAATTATCAATACATACAGGCAGATGGTCTCAGACAGCAGGAGATATATATATATACATATATATATATATATATGTCTGTAAAGTCATGTACTAAATGATTTTGTAGGCCTCATATCGCCTATGAGCTGGATGTTTCCCACCATTACTTTTTTCCTTCCTTCCTTCCTTCCTTCCTTCCTTCCTTCCTTCCTTCCTTCCTTCCTTCCTTTCTCCCTCCCTCCGTCTCTCTCTTTCCCTCCCTCCCTCTCTTTCTCTCTCTCTGTCTCTCTCTGTCTCTCTGTCTCTCTGTCTCTCTCTCTCTCTCTCTCTCTCTCTCTCTCTCTCTCTCTCTCTCTCTCTCTCTCTCTCTCTCTCTCTCTCCTCCTTAGATCATCCCTTCCTATATGATAAACAAAAATTTTGATGTGTTTATCTGCTTTCCTAGCATTTTTTTTCAGAGACTATTTTCCTAGCTCTAGAAAAAAATATAGGGGCCAGGAGTTTTTCCTAGTGGTTAGAGTGCTTGCTTAGCATGCACGAAGACCTAAATTCAATTCCTCTGTACCACATACACAGGAAAAGCCAAAAGTCATGCTGTGGCTCAAGTGGTAGAATTCTAACCTTGAGAAAGCCCAAGGGCAGTGCTCAAACACTTATTTCAAGCCCCTGGACTGGCAAAGTAGAAGAAAAAAATAGGGCCAGGAGTGTGGCCTAGTGGTAGAGTGCTTGCCTAGCATCCACAAAGCCCTGGGTCCATTCCTTTGTATCACATACACAGAAAAGGCGGGAAGTGGTGCTATGGCTCAAGTGGTAGAGCTCTAGCTTTGAGCACACACACTCAGGTGCAGTGCCCAGGCCCTGAGTTCAAGCCCCAAGATGGGCAAAAAAAAGCATCAGTACATAAAGTACATAAGCCTTTAATCTGAATTTATTCTGAGAGCATTTATTCAGTCACCATTTGGGTTAGCGTGTTCAGTTTTTTGCTTGCTGTCCAAGTCTTCACCTATCTATGTCATGTGATTTGTTCCCTATATTACAAAGATCTAGGAAATTTTCAGTTTTTGCCTAGCCTCAAGAGAAATAAGTTTGGAAAATAAAAACACTGGCTTCTATGAACATACCTGATCAGAGGGAAAATCAATAAAAATGTCACATCCCCAAATCTTGAGACCTCCTTCATGTTCTCTCTTCTTTTCCCTCACCACTCTGTTCCTCCTCTCTCCTCTGATCCCCTTTCTCAGACATAATTCTGGTTTGTTGTGGATAGCAACTTCATGTTGTCAATGGACAGCAAAGTACAAAATCCATTTTGATTCAGTTCCCCTAAGTAAGAGATTCTGGCAAACTCTCCTAATGTTCATTTCCAGCTGATAATCCCACATTCTTTCTCAGAAAGACAGTATAACTTTGCTAAAGTCTACTTTAGACCTATTCCAAAATCCTGTCTCTGAAAGCTAAAGGGAGAAGGTGGCAAGCTAGAACCTGTGTAGATCCTTGCAATAGAATTGAGGACATTGTATGGAATCATGGAAGGAGCATAAGTCTAAAAATGGCATTTTGGATTTAATTTTCCTTCTTTTTTTGCCAGTCCTGGGCTTGAGCTCAGGGCCTGAACCCTGTCCTTGGACTTTCTCAAGGCTAGAGCTCTACCACTTGAGCCTCAGCACCACTTCTGGCTTTTTTCTATGTATGTGGTACCGAGGAATTGAACCCGGATCTTCGTGCATGCTAGGCAAGCACTCTACCACTAGGCCAAACTCCCAGCCCTAACTTTTTTTTTCTTATGTCGGTCATGGGGCTTGAACTCTGGGCCTGGATGCTGTCCCTGAGTTCTTCAGCTCAAGGCTACTGCCCTACCCCTTGAACCAGTACCTCACTTCTGGTTTTCTAGTGGTTAATTTCATATATGAGTCTCAAGAACTTTAGTGCCCAGGCTGGCTTTGAACTGAGATCCTAAGATCTCAACCTCCTGAGTAGCTTGGATTACAAGCGTGAGCCACCACACCCAGCTCAGGATTTCATTTTCTTTACATTCATTTCTCATGCAGTTGTCATATCGTCTGTTAGTACCTAACACATAGTTGTTGTTCACTTGAGTCGCTGCTGTCTGACGCTTACCCTCCCTTCTCTGCCCAACTTATCCACAGTGGGGATCAACTCTTGTTTCTATTCATTCTAAGCTTTAAGGCTTTAAGAAGTTTCTGAACTTTTTTGCCAGTCATGGGACTGATCTCAGGGTGTGGGCACTGTCCTTGAGCTTTCTCAAGGCTAGAGCTCTACCACTTGAGCCACAGCCCCAATACCAGTTTTTTTCTGTGTATGTGGTACCGAGGAATCAAACCTAGGGCTTCGTGCATGCTAGGCAAGCACTCTACCACTAGGCCACATTTCTGCCCCAAAGTAATTTCTTTATGTTTCTGTGATACCAAGGAATTGAACCTAGGGCCTCATGCATGCTAAGGAAGCACTCTACCACTAAGCCACATTACTTGCCCTCCTAACTACTGTTTTCCCATAAGTCCTGAGGCTTAAACTCAGGGCCTGGGCACTGTCCTTGGGCTTTCTCAAGGCTAGAGCTCTACCACTTGAGCCACAGCACCATTTCTGGCTTTTTCCTATGTGTGTGGTACCGAAGAATCAAACCCGGGGTCTTCACGCATGGTAGGCAAGCACTCTACCATAAGCTGAAATCCTAGGCTCCCCCTCTTAGTTTCTTTTACTATGAGTTATTGTCACTTTCCATGAAGAAAAGAATGCCCAATTTATACTTTTTTGTGCCAATCAAATAAAATAACAGATATGAAGTGCTTTATAACCTATAAAGGGCTGTGAAAATGTAAGGTGATGTTAACAGATTTATTTTTTAAAGCACTAAATTTTATCATAGCAATAAATGATACTTCCAAGACAACCATATGGTATATTCTCTGGGCCTATTTATAGATCCAGGATTGTTTAGGTTCCATTTCTTTGGACAGTTGTTAGAATTAACATTAGTAAAGAAAAATATCAAGTCTTTTTCTGTGGCTGATATCAAGACCAATATCAATCATTTGAATGTAGTTAGATTTCATTTTCCTTTGTTATATTGATTAAACTCTCAAAAAATTTCAAAATGTCATTAAAGCAGACCATCTCTGATGGAGGAAGTATATTAAAGGCAATTTGTAAGAAATGTGAGTTTGATCTAGTGGTAGAGTGCTTGCCTAGCATGCACAAAGACCCGGGTTCAATTCCTTGATACCACATACACAGAAAAAACCAAAAGTGGTGCCGTGGCTTCAGTGGTAGAGTGCTAGCCTTGAAAAAGCCCAAGGACAATGCTCAGGCCCTGAGTTCAAGCCCCAGGACTGGCAAAAGACAAAGAAATATTAACGAAAACCGAATGTGTTTCCCTCCCAGTTATTTCCAAGTATAAACTATATAAATGTTGCTGGGTATTAGTGGCTCACGCTTGCAACCCTAGCTACTCAGGAAAGTGAGAACCAAGGATGATTGTTTGAAGCCAGCCCATGCATGAAAGTCTATGAGATTCATCTCCAATTAACTAACCAAAATTCAAAAGTGGAGCTGTGGCTCAAACGGTAGCTCACCAGCCTTGAGCAAACATGCTAAGGAACAGCACCCAGGCCCTGAGTTCAAGCCCCAGTTACCAGCACATTCCCTTCAAAACACACTATATAAATTTATGTTCAGTTTCTCCATAAGAAATATCTTTAGAGAGAATGTAGCAGAAAGGATGTAATGACCCCATCTTGCATGCCCAGCTCTGCACTTAGAGGAATGTTATGAAGATAGATGCAAAACCTTCAAAACCTGCATTCTAATAACTTATTATGAGCCACGGAACATAGGAAAAATAGTTTTTGTCTGAGAAATGAGCATCTCAAGATAACATAGCATGCGGTATTAAATGGCAGGGAGCAGAAGGCTGGCAGAATAGGTGGTGATCAGTGTAGGCGGGGCTAAATTTGCAGAGGCCAAAGGGAAAAAGGAAGATTTTGCCCATGTTTGGACAGTAAGAACAGAAGTCTCTCTTAAATGAAAGGAATGTGCCTTCCATTATGCTGTGCAAAGTACAAGGTAAGGCTTTTGAAGCATAATGCGGGCAGATTATGGAAATGCTAACGAATGAGACTAGATTCAATAGGGTAGGGAATAGTGACCAATCTTGAATTCTTTTTTGCCATTCCTGAGGCTTGAACTCAGAGCCTAGGCACTATTCTTGAGCTTTCTCAAGGCTAGTGCTCTATTACTTGAGCCACAGCACCACTTACGGTTTTTTTCTGTGTATGTGGTAATGAGGAATCAAACCTAGGGCTTCGTGCATGCTAGGCAAGCACTCTATAACTAGGCCACACCCTTGGCCCTTTATTTATTTATCTATTTATTTATTTATTTGTACCAGAGCTGTGGCTTGAACTCAGAGCCTAGGCGCTGGTCCTTGAGCTTTCCCAGGCTCTACCAATTAAGCCATAGCACCGTCTTTTCTGTGTCTATGGTACCGATGAATTGAACCCAGGGCTTCATGCATGCTAGGCAAGCACTCCACCACTGGGCCACACTCCTGGCTCCCTATTTTTTTTTTATTTTTCTGGAGTTTGAACTCAGGGCCTAGGCACTGTCCTTGAGCTTCTCTGTACTCAAAGCTAGCACTCTACCACTTGGGCCACAGCACCACTTCCAGTTTTTTCTGTTTATGTGGTACTGAGGAATCAAACCCAGGGCTGCATAAATGTTCAGCAAGCACTCTACCATGAAGGCACATACCCAGCCCAATTATGAATTCTTGAACTAGAACACCGAGGTGAAAAGATTATGTTGAAGCAACGTGCAGGTTGAAGTAAGCATAGAGACAATCACTAAAATAAACCCATGTGCTAGCTCTCAGTGCAGATTGTAGTAGAAAGCATGGAGAATGACTATAGTAAGCAAGATGTGACCAAAAAAGAGACAATACAATCATAAGCAATTTCAGTGGAAAAATATGGCTTTGTTGGGAACAAAGTTTAACATTGAACAAATTAGTTTATAAGCTGAAAATGTCATAGAGTCTCATAGTTAAATCAGTGAATGGCTTCTGCCCCTGACCTGTTTTCAACAACAAAGATGTGCAAGACTCTTTTTCTTTTCTGGTTCTGAGGCTTAAACTCAGGGCCTGAGGGCTGTCCCTGGTCCTCTTTGTGCTTGGGCTACAGTTCTACCACTTGAGCCACACCATCAGGTCTGACTTTTTTATGTAGTTTATTGGAGAAGAGAGTCTCACAGGAACTCTTCTCTTTTATTTTATTTTTATTGATTTTATTCATGTGGTACCAAGGAATCAAACCCAGAGCCTCATGCTCTCATGCTAGAAAAGCACTCTATCATTAAGCCACATCCCCAGACTCTTATGGTTACTTTGATACCCAGGTTGGCTTCAAACTAGGATCCTCAGATCTGAGTCTCCTGGGTAGCTAGAATTACAGGCATGAGCCATGGGCACCCAGCTGTCAAGACTCTAATGCAGGCTTTCCCTGAGCTGAAGGACTCTATATTTATCTTAATGCTGTGCTGTGTTCATGGGTTAAAATGAAGGCCTATGTTGTCTGAAGAAAAATTAAAGAAATACTAAAGACACAGTGAAGAAAAGACCGTCACAAAAAGACTGTAAGCAAAGGAGATATTTCATGGCAAATAAGAGAAATATTTTGATGCAGCAAATGGTTTCTAGTTGCACAGGAAAGTGCTATTTTCTCTTTCCCATTATCTCACTCTAACACACACACACACACACACACACACACACACACACACACACACACACACACACATCTCTTCCCTTCCTTAAAATATCTATATATGGCAGGACACTGGTGGCTCATGTCTGTAATCCTTGCAACTCAATAGGCTGAGATCTAAGGATTGTGATTCAAAGCCAGCTTGGGAAGGAAAGTCCATGAGATTCTTATCTCCAAGTGACCACAAGAAAACCAGATGTGGGCCTTGAGCAAAAAAAGGTCAGGGACAGAGCTCTGACTTCAAGCCCCATACTGACGAAAAAAATCTTTACAGAAACACATTGTCCTAGAATGATGACTTTGAAGCTCTCTTAGAAGCTTTAGTTTATTTTGTAAAACAGTAATGATAATGTCTACCTACATAAAATTGTGAGGGTTAAATGCAAATCAATGTAAAATGTCTGGAACACAATAGATATCTGGTAAATGTCAATATCCTTTCCACTAGACATCATGGGAGAGTGTACTGGTCAGGTTGGTGTTGGAACTGAATTAGATTTCATCAAGAGAGAGAACATATCTCCCTACCTTGCTGTTTAAGTAACCGTTGATATGTAGAATCAAACCTAGTTCATTCAGCACATGTTCAACAGCAAGCTGGGTTTCAGTTTAACAACCTACATTGGGCTTGAGATTATGTTGGAAAAACAGACGGTGGCAATAACTCCAAAGGCCTTGGTAAAGTATTTACATATATTTTATATTACTGTAGTTTGAATTCAGGGCCTTACATTTATAGGTGGGAAGTTATATAAGTTTATTAGTTGTAAAATAACTAATCATTTTAGTGATCTTTTGCCATTCGTTATTTTTTTCAGGCAGTGTCTTGTGGTTTTGTCCAAGCTTGTGTGAACCACAATCCCCCTACTTTCACTCACACTTGTGCCTCACAGACAGCTGGGATGGATGTCATTGTGCTCAGCTTATTTTGTTGTTGATATGTCTTGCTAACTTTTTGCCTGGACTGGCCTTGGACTGCAATTCTCTCTACCTCTGACTCCCAAATACCAGAGATTGCAGACATGAGCCACCATACTCAGCTGAAATCCTGTGTTTATTAGTTTAATATAAACTTATACCATTCTAGAGGACTAAGGCCACAATCTATGGGTGGTATAACTCCAATTTAACTGGCTCAGAATGTACACTTTCTCATAGTCCTTCAGTGTGACAGCAAGAGTTGTTTATTGCCACTCACCTGCAAATGCTCTGTGCAGCCTGTTCATGCATGCTCTCCACTTACTTGCAGTGGATAGAGGAATGATGACATACTCATATCTTTGGATGTGCTCAGACAGGTTTCCTTCTTTGTTCAAAAGGGAAGGATTTGATCTCCTTAAGGAAGTGCAAAGGCTACTCTTCTTCCAGTAAACTTCTGTGGACATATTGCCCCTTTTCCCTTGATCACTATTACGGTTACAGAAATAGGTAAATAAATTGCACTTACATTATGAATGAATGGTACAAAAGATACTGAATAAATCACTAGCTACAAATATGAAGATTTTCAAATATGAAGGTCCCTGACTCCAACATGTCATGATATTCTTCCCAATAATTTAGAAGATAATCAAAGGTTGAGTCTATCTTGGCCACTCCACTGAAATGGAATCAAATCATTCTATTGCCTTGCATTTCATAGCTTCTTGGTGACAAGTACCTGAGTGACTACAAAGATGTTAGTGTCAGCAGCTAAAGCTGTACCCTTAAGATAACAAGACTGAACCCTTATACACAGGCTTGGGGCACAAACAAGAAGCAGCAGCAAACTTTGTCATGTTAGCCTGCTTAAAAATGGTTTTAGTTCTCTATTGGGTGGAAAAACCCCAGTTCCTTAGTCTCTGTTTTTCCTAATCCTAAGCACTTAAAATGTCTTTCTGACAGAGCAAGCTCAATTGTGAGCAAGGCATTAACAAAATGACCAATTGATTCTGTGATGTGTTTGCAAATAATGAAGTGCCCTTTATTAGGTATTCTCAGTAGGTGTTCTGGATCTCTAATTACTGCATCATACTTAGGGTGTTGTCTTGATAATGCTAGCTTTCACCATTTGAAAATCAAGCATTCTGGTATATACACACACACACACACACACACACACACACACAGGGCAGAATGGAAATGGGAATGCTTGGTCTGAATGCGAAATTATTTCAGAACAGTTATACATATGTTAGAACATTTTGTGAACAGAAGAGGTAAATGATCTCACAGAACTAACTGTTTGAGACCAGAAAATTAGAAAATGGTTGGAGCAAAAAAGGAAAGGGACTGGTAAAAGATTGGGCAGGAGGAGAATAATAAAAATACTTGGGTTAAAATAAGAGTCTTGCTTCCCACACACACACACCCCTCCCCCTTACACACATCCGAAAACAGTCCTTTAACCAAGCTCTAGTTACTCAGGAGGCTGAGATCTAAGGAACCTAAGCTCCATACATACTAGACAAGCACACTACTACTACGCCACATTCCCAGTCCTGATTTTTTTTGCCAGACTTTCATGCCCAGGCTGTCTTTGAATTGCGATCCTCAGATCTCAGCCTCCTGAGAAGCTAGGATGGCAGGTGTGAGCCAATGGTGCCCTGGCTTCCTGTCAGACTCTTAGCCCCAATTAACAATTCAAATTCAGAAGTGGAACAGTGCCCAGGCTCTGAGTTCAAGCCCTACAACTGATTAAAAAAGAAACTTTTAGGAAAAAAAAACTTTCAATGAATGTCAAAATGATGACTTGTCTAGCATTCCTAGACTAGCTCTTATATAGTAGCGTCATTTTGATCTCAGTGTATGATAAGATTTTGAAGCTATGTTAGCTATGTTAGGCTACCTCTTGTACTGGGAAAAAGAATGTGTGTACACTCTTTTCATTCCTCATCTCATAAGAGAAAATGTTATGAGGCATTTTACTGCAGGTCTTACTCTCTCCTATAAGTCATAACCCCATATCCCTGCCGTCTTACTAATATTTTGGCGTTTAAATGACACAGCTTCCTATAGGCCCTAGTTATCCCTGGAGAGAAGAGAAAAGTGGTTTGAGGAATCAAGTCAGTGATCATATTCATATTCATCTAATTCTCAACTACAAAAATGCTGTGCTGTAGCAAAGCAGTTGTCTTATGCATTGAGAATGTGTCAGGTCGGTATAACAATATACTTAAGTATCCTAAGTGGCATTAGAATAGATAACCCACCAAATACCTATTTAAAAAGCACTTTAATAGTCAACAAAATTGTGTCTTTTTTCAAGGCAGCTGATGACTAATTTATGTGTCTCTTACATTCATTATATCTCTCATATGCTTTCCCCAATAGCCTTCATATTTTTCTGATTTGTGGGTGGTGGTACCTGTGGGCGATTGTGTGCTGGATTGACCTCAGGACCACACTCTCTTACTCAACTTTTTTACTCAAGGCTGGTGTCCTACCACTTGAGCAATACCTCCAGTTCAACTTTTACTGGTTAATTGGAGATAAGAGGGAGTGGAGAGATAAGACAGGCCAAGAGTTTGTCTTAGTGGTAGAGTGTTTGCCTATCATCTATGAAGACCTGGATTCAATTCCTTGGTACCACATACACGGAAAAGGCCAGAACTGGTTCTGTAGCTCAAGGGGTAGAGTGTTAGCCTTGGGAAAACCCAATGACAGTGCCCAGGTGCAGAGTTCAAGCTTAATACTGGCAAAAAAAAAAAAGAGCCGGGAGTTTAGCCTAGTGGTAGAGTGCTTACCTAGCATGCATGAAGACCGGGGTTCAATTCCTCAGTACCACATATATGGAAAAAACGGGAAATGGTGCTGTTGCTCAAGTGGTAGGGCTCTAGCCTTGAGAAAGGCCAAGGACAGTGCTCAGGACCTGAGATCAAGCCCCAGGACTGGCAAAATAAAAATAGAATCTATAGGATTTGTCTTCCCAGGCTGACTCTGAACTGAGATCCTCAGATTTCAGCTTCCTGAGTAGCTAGGGTTATAGGCGTGAGCTACGTCACTTGGCTATCTCCCACAGCTTCCGTAAGTAGAGAAGCAAGAATCTTCATCTTCATTTTACAAAATAACATACCAAGAAAATAATAATGCCCTGACTTTAACCCAGAATCCAAGCTCCTAATCAAGCATTTTTCCTGTTTACTATCATGCCCCTTGTAATTCATTGTAAGGTGACTAATCTTTCTAAAGTGCCACTTTGATCACTTTACTCCCCTACTATAAGAATATAATGAAGTGAATTACGCAGCCCCATCTCAACTTTTTATTCCTTTTCTGGTCCTTACTCTTTGCATTTGATGAATGAAGACGATAATCATCTGACTGGTTCATCGTGGTGAGTTTCAAGGGACAAGATGGCTGTGATTGTTTTCTTGAGTAATCCTGCTATCTTATTCACTTATTCATTCCCTAACTTTAGAAGGAGCATGGGAAAAATAATAGCTATCATTTTCTTGGCATAAAAAAGTGTGTTATTGGGTAAGGCATGATTGTGTTTCTTTTGGTAAATAAGACCTGGCAAAAAATATCTTAAGCCAAGAGCCTAGCCTAGTGGTAGAGTGCTTGCCTAGCATGCACAAAGCCCTGGGTTTGATTCCTTGGTACCATATACACAGTAAAAGACAAGTGGCGCTGTGGCTCAAGGGGTAGAGCGCTGGCCCTGAGAAAGCCAAAGGACAGTGCTCAGGCCCTGGACTGGCAAAAAATAAAAATATCTCTGAATATAATGCTAATTCTTTAGACGTTCTAGTTCAACTTCTTTTGTTATTACTTTCCTTTCAGTGACTGTTTATCTATAAAGAGTTCAGCCAGGCACTGGTGACTGACTCTGCTTTTAATCCTAGCTACTCAGGAGGCTGAGATCCAGAAGGATATGGTTTGAGGCCAGCCTAGACCGAACAGTCCACTAGACTCCATCTCCAAAATGACCAAGAAAAAGCAAAACTAGAGGCATGGCTCAAATGGTTGAGTGCCAGCCATGAGCACACAATACAAATAAGCATAAAGGACCCGAGTCCATATCCAGTACTACAAAAAGAAAATAATTCACCTGAATTAATTAGGGTAGTATGTTAATAAATTAACAATTGCCCTTTCAGTTTTAGGATTAGTCTACTTTTCTAGCCTCACCAATGGATGAGCCCAGACTCTTAGTCTAGGTACTTCAGAGGTCTATGGGGTGTGGAAGGACGATGAGCTTTCAAGCCACTTAGTGCTATATTGGATTCCCAGGTCACCTCATGCTAGCCAGGTGGACCTTGATGAGCTGCTAAACTTGCGAGATTTTCCCCTCCTATTACAGGAGAGAATAGTAACAATGTCATGGATTTACTGTTTGTTTGAATTGAAGTGATGATATATTTAAAGTGCTTATTAGAACACCACTCAATACCTCCTAATCCCCATCCCTTGCCATCCTAGGAATACAAAGTGTAACCAGGTGAGTTTGTGCAGGGATCAGTATAGACTCCCCCACCCCGTAGGTATGTTAGGCATGAGGAGGGGGGTAATCATCCTGTCTGAATACGAATGGCAACATGCAAGCAAATGCTTCATCTTTAACAGCTGTGTTTAGTTGCGTAACAGATTTAGAAAGTGCAGACTTTAATCTATGTTTTCTCCTGAGATTTCATCACCATCTGATTTATTTTTTTTTTCTGCCTAAAAAGAGTAATTGTGGCTTGATTTCCTCTCCTCCCACACACACTTCCAGCTATTCTCCCAAGAAAGAGCTACCTTTTAAAAAAAAATCTCTGGGCCGGGAGTTTGGCCTAGTGGTAGAGTGCTTGCCTAGCATGCACGAAGATCCAGGTTTGATTCCTTGGTACCACATACATAGAAAAAAAAGCCAAAGTGGTGCTGAGGCTCAAGTGGTAGAGCTCTAACCTTGAGAAAGTCCAAGGACAGTGCTCAGGCCCTGAGCTCAAGCCCAGGACAGGCAAAACAAAAAAAAAATCTCTGGGCCAGGCATTTGGCCTAGTGGTAGAGTGCTTGCCTAGCATGCAAGAAGTCACAGTTCGATTCCTTGGTACCACATACATAGAAAAGGCTGGAAGTGGTACTGAGGTTCAAGTGGTAGAGCTCTAGCCTTGAGAAAGTCCAAGGACAGTGCTCAAGCCCTGAGTTCAAGCCCCACAACTGGCAAAAAATATCTCAATAAAAAGTTGTATGAATTTTTGAAAGACATCAGGACAGAGTGGATACATGCCTGGGTAAAAAGATATGGGCTTCAGATTGAAAACTTTAATGACTAATGTCCCTATTCCAGGAAATCCTGTTTCCCTCATGTCAAGAAAAAGGTGACTCTAGAGATATTCTGCCAAGATATGATTTCTCCTTGTGATGTAGCTGAGTGAGATAATACCAAGTTGGAAAACTTCACAGGGATAAAAGAAGTTGGGGACCAAGACATGTGAAAGGGTATGAATGTATGTGAATTAATGCACCTTCTATCTGGCAAATATCATGTAACCCTTTTATTAATTACAATAAAAATATTTAAAAAAAAAACAATATGTACCTGCACACATACCCAAATTAACTCATAAGGAAAAATTAAAAAAAAAAAAAAAAAAAAACAGTTTAGAAATGCAGGACTCTTCCTTTCCTCAAGAGGGTGCTAGAGAGCAAGGCAGCAGCGGTTTGTCACCAGCTTTGGGAACTGCCAGAAACTACTGGTTCCTCTCCTTGCTCTTTCTTGTTTCACCTAAAGTCCAAATGGATTCAGGATTTTCCCTTGGACTTTGTAATTACAATGGGATAAAGATATCAAAGTATGAAAAAAATCAGATCTTGACTCCATGGTAGCCCTAGTGGGGCATATCTAAAGGATGGGGTAGAGAATACAAATAGGGTCATGCTAGGGCTGTGTAAAACCATCCAGGCTGTGGACATGGGGATCTCCTCTGCATGAAAGAGGGCAAGGTTTTTTTCAGTTTATCCTAGATTCTACTCCTCCGTGTTCCACAGCCCCAGCCACTGAGCAAATACTTTGCAGGTACCTACCAGGCTGCAGGAACTTTAACATTCTCCTTGCTTTGGGCACCACAAAAATGTATTCAAGCCTGGTGTGATGGCTCACACCTGTAATCCTAGCTACTTATGAGGCTGAGAACTGAGGATCAAGGTTCAAAGCCAGACCAGACACTAAAGACGGTGAGACTAAAAAAACAGAAGTAGGGCTGTGGCTCAAAGGTAAGGCTGTAGTCTTGAGCTGAAGGGTTCAGGGACAGTGCCCAGGCCCAGAGTCCAAGTTCCACGAAAGCCAACAAAAAATGTTTTCAACAGGAGGGCCGGGAGTGTGGCCCAGCAATAAGTGCTTGCCTAGCACGCATGGAGCCCTGGGTTTGATTCCTCCGTACCACACATATAGAAAAAGCTGCAAGTGGTGCTGTGGCTCAAGTAGTAGAATGCTAGCCTTGAGCAGAAAGTGTCCAAGGATGGTCTGCAGGCCCTGAGTTCAAGCCCCAGGACTGGCAAAAAAAAAAAAGAACTATATATTCAACAGGAAAGGTGAAGGAAGGACCTCTACCTTTAATTCTTCTCCACCATGCTTAGGGCTCTGAACCACTGTTTGCTGTGTACCACCCTCAGTGGGTTACCATTATCGTAGAGATTCTGTCTCCAAATTTCACTATCCTGTCAGGGATTTATTTTTGTTGGTCATGGGGCTTGAACTCTGGGCCTGTACACTGTCCCTGAGCTCTTCAGCTCAAGGCTAGTGCTCTACCACTTGAGCCACAGCGCCACTGTTGGGAATTTTTAAGTTATATTCTGGGAATGAGAAGGGAGAAAATAAGAGCTCCCTCTTTTGAGGGCCCATGATGGGCCAGATGCTGTACTGTGTATATATCAATCATTTGACCCTCATAAAAACCCCAGGAGATACTTTTTTACTTGACAAATGAAGGAATTGGAACTTAACAATTTTAAACTATTTCCCCAGCATCGCATATCTACTCAGTGACAACCCCCCACTCCCATCCTGACTTTATTCCACTAATGTTTTCTCCACTCCCACTTTTATGTATCTACAGAAGGAAACACTACTTTAGCATCTATCACTGTCATGATTGCTATTGTTATTATTGTACCAGCCTTTGGAACTGAAATCTTGAAGAGAAAGCAAGGACGTATTTACTGCGCTCTGTACTCCGCACTAAAGGAGATACATAATAGTAACCTGTGCTTACTGTTTGCAGTGCTGGAGATAGAACCCAGGGCCTTGTGCATACTAGATAAGTGTTCTGCAGCTGAGCCACACCCTGAACCCTAATAAAATGTAGTTACTCTTGGACTGTAACGGCACTTATATTGATTTGGGATCTTTAGGGCTAGGAAATCAAACCAGCTAATTCTAATAATATGTAGCACTACCACCTCCATGTTGAAGCTATCCCTTAGGCGAAAAAGTCCCTCTGCTCCTGTCAATGCAAGTTCAAGATCTGGAGATTCTGAAGGGTCAAGATTTCCTCCTTGGGGCCGGGACTTTGGCTTAGTGGTAAAGTGCTTGCCTAGCATGCACGAAGACCGGGGTTCGATTCCATGGTACCACAAACATAAAAAGCCGGAAGTGGTTTTGAGGTTCAAGTGGTAGAGCTCTAGCCTTGAGAAAGTCCAAGGACAGTGCTCAGGCCCTGAGCTCAAGCCCAGGACTGGGGAAAAAAAAGATTTCCTCCTTGGCTGAGTGTGTTTGTTATCTTGGAAACCTAAAGCAGCCATGTGCTACCAAATAAAATTTATGAAATCAGTGCTAAGGCAGCCTGATTATACATGTGCTAAAATAGCATAAACAATTTCATAAAGGTAAAGATGAAAAGTATGCAGATGTGGAGGTGATAAAATGTTATATTACAAGATTAGACTTGCATTGCTAAGGCTATAAGTAAGTTCTGTCTGTCTGTCTGCCTGTCTCTCTCTCTCTCTCTCTCTCTCTCTCTCTCTCTCTCTCTCTCTCTCTCTCTCTCTCACACACACACACACACACACACACACACACACACACACACACACTTTATTTCTTCAGATTCCTGAGGAAGCTTTGAGTTTCTTTTCATAGTATTGGCATTTCATTTTCATTTTCAGGTATGTTTGCATTTAATTGCCAGGTTCACTGCATGTTGTTTGCCTTCTGCAAACCTGGATTTTAATGGAGTCTGGGCTAGAAGGGAAATTAAAGAGTATAATAGGCAATAAAAATCCAGCCAAATGGAGTGTCATTTATCTAGATTTCAAACTCTACACAGCCCTGGAGAAATATGGCAGGCTATTCCTGGAGACAATACATTTTTAAGATGGAGAGAAGGTGGGGCAAAGTTGCCAAAGACAAGAATCTCCACATGCCTGTGCCAACTCAATTTTTTCTTACTGGCTTTGGGGGAAAAAAAAGCTGTCATGACTTTAGCTGAAGAAAACCTGTGGATAGGTTCTTTGGGATTTTTTTAACTCACAGAATTCCTCTAGTTCCCCCAAACTCCTTGTTTTTGTCAGTCTTTCTGCCTTTTATAAAAACATGCCCCAAATATGGCTGGAGCCCATGGGAAAGTCACGTTCCTTGTTGCCATGAGCCCATATCCAAGGTAGTATCCAGTGTCAGAGTGGGAAAGTTTTGTTATTCCCTTTCTCATACATGTGACTGAGTATTTAAATAGAACTCAATTTTATTTGCTTTGTTATATTTTCCTATGTGTGTTTTTAGAAACCATCAAATTTGTTTTCTTAAATTTTTTGCCAGTTGTGGGTCTTGAGCTCAGGGACCTGGGCACTGTCCCTGGAGCTTCTTTTACTCAAGGCTAGCACTCTACCACTTGAGCCACAGCACCACTTTCAGCTTTTTCTGTTTATGTGGTACTGAGGAATGGAACCTAGGCTCCATGCATACTAGACAAGCACTCTACCACCACACCACATTCCCAGCCCTGATTTTTTATTTTTTGCCAGTCTCCTGCAACTTGAATGTGGGGCCTGAGTACTGTCCCTGTGCTCAAGGTTAGCGCTATACCACTTCTGACCTGTTTTTTGTTTGTTTTGTATTTTAATAGAGATAAGAGTCTCATAGACTGTATCTTCCAGGCTGGCTGCCAATAGAAATCCTCAGATCTCAGCCTCCTCAATAGCTAGGAATAAGGTGTGAGCCATCACCACCCAGCTCCATCAAATTGGTTTTAGATTTCTACAATTGCTTCTCTTCCTGTCATACAAAGCCATCCAGCCCGGCTTCTCCATCCAATAAAGTCTGTCCCTTACTGGTACCCCCTTCTTCTTGGATACTCCCAGCAACAAAGGGTTTACTTTTTCCCACTGTATCTCCTTTTTTATCCATTTCATCTTAGACTATTTCTTTTTTTTTTTTAGAATTTTTATTTATTTATTTATTTTTGCCAGTCCTGGGCTTGAGCTCAGGGCCTGAGCACTGTCCTTGGACTTTCTCAAGGCTAGCACTCTACCACTTGAGCCTCAGCACCATTTCCAGCTTTTGTCTATGTATGTGGTACCAAGGAATCGAACCCGGGTCTTCGTGCATGCTAGGCAAGCACTTTAACCACTAGGCCAAACTCCCGGCCCGTCATCTTAGACTATCTCTGTTGTTCCATGCATTGAGCTGCAATCTTCCACCCTCAAGTTTCTTCCCATTGCCGTCTAAACCATGTTCTCTTTCAATCTTTCGTGAAAGATATCTTTGAAGACCAAAAACACATGTCTTGGAATTTTCTCCACCAAGATAAGCATCAATTTTCAGTCCTCTAGTTTGGCTACCCTGCATATCAAAATTCATTGAGACATGCATTTATTCCCTTTCTGCTACCTTAATGATATCATGTATCTCCTGCTCAGTTCCTTCTTTGTATCACTGTAGCTATTAATTTTTAATGTTAGATCATTAGCACTGACAGATGATTTTAATTAAAACACATACCCTCAGCCCCTCCTTCCCACCAACCCTTCTCTCCCCCAGGAGATGAACATTCTAATTTGCCATGACATTATCTGGCCTAACAGTGCCTGGCATATGAAGTGCCTAAAAGGTCATCTTCCGTTGTTTTAGCCTTCTGGAGTAGTTGAATTAAGTTCAAACTCAGAATGGTTTTGAAATCTTAAATCTCTCTAGGGATATTTTTCATAACATCTTCTAACTGGATAATGCTACAATAAATGAAATATGCTGCACAGGATTAAAAGGTTATTTCCCTGGTGTGTCAAACTAACAGAGAACATGAAACCTTCCATTGGGCCCCTGGACATCTCTGGCTGTCAGTGTAGCAACCCTGTCTCCATTAGGTTCCTAAACCCCCGCACCCCGCCCACTGCTCAGTAAAAATGTAGCCAGAAAACTACCTGCCATAATGAATCTTGACTGGCAGCAAGGCAAAGGAAAGCATGGCAGAAGAGTCCAAAGTAAGCAAAAGAGATAAATGACTTGGTGAGCTACTAACCTGATTCTTAGAAATCACAGCCAAAGAACAGTGGAAAATCATTGCTTGTTAAGAACAAGGAAGTTTACATTTCCACCAACCCAGTAGTAGCCATCAGTTCAGGCCACATCCCCTCCAGTTGTTATTATTAGATTTCTGGTGTTATTAGAGTTCTTGATTATGGCCAATCTAACTGGGGTGAAGTGAAATCTCAAAGTTGTTTTCATTTGCATTTCTTTTATGGCCAGAGATGTCGAGCATTTCTTCATGTGTTCATAGGCCATTCTTATTTCTTCTTTAGAGAAGACTCTCTTTAAGTCTTTAGCCTTTTAATGAGATGATAGTTTCTTTGTGGATTCGTTTTAGAGGGATTTAATTTCTTGAGCTGTAGGTATATTTTAGATATAAGACTCTTGTCTGTTGTATAGCCTGTAATCCTAGCTATTCAGGAGGCTGAGATCTGAGGCTCACAGTTCAAAGCCAGCCTGGGCATGAAAGTCTGTGAGACTATCTCCAGTTAACTACCAGAAAACCAGAAGTGACACTATGGTAGAGCACTAGCTTTGGAGCTGAGAAACAGAGCCCAAGCCCTGAGTTCAAGCCCCACAACTGACAAAAAAAGATCACATTACTCAAATATGATATACTTTGAAGACTTGTTATGAAGATATGAACTTCTTGGAAGAACTCTGCTAAGTGCTAGGCACTAGCATAATGAAAGTAAACAGGGATGTGGTAGGTGCAGAGCATATATGTACTGGATAAGAAAAACAAAGTACGGCCCAGAGCGTGGCCTAGTGGTAGATGCTCGCCTAGCATGCACAAAGCCCTGGATTTGATTCTTTAGTACCACAAACACAGAAAAAGCCAGAAGTAGTGCTGCAGCTCAAGTGGTGGAGCACTAGCCTTGAGAAAGCTCAAGGACAGTGCCCAGGCCCTGAGTTCAAACCCCAGGACTGGAAAAAAAAAGAGCAGAAAGTAGATACATGCATAGAAGCCTCAGTAAGTCTCAAATGCTTGGTAATAAAAAATATATATAATGATGAAATCTATGACATATCACTTGTGATTTATTAACTTCAATTATACCCAGTTATAAGAATGCATTTTAAATGAACATTATAGGAAGCTACACATTAACACATTAAAATGGTTACCTATGAGAGAGTGTGGGAATGAGCAACAAGAAATAAGAGAGAGAAGCTTTTCATAGGTCATTGATAAATGGAGGAATATGATTACATCTACCCCTTCATTAACATCAATAAAATTAATAACTAAACACTAGATAAACCTATATACATTGAATAGGTGACTACATGATTAGGGAGTAAAAACAGCATCGAGTAGAACTTTCTGTAATAATGAAAATGCTCTGTGTCTGCTACACTAGCCACGTGGAATTATGGAGTACTGAAAAGCTGACAAGTATGAATGAGAGAATGAAGTTTTAATTTAATAATCTGTATTTAAATTTAAATAGCTTCTACATGACTAGTAGCTACTTTCTTGGGAAATGCAATTTAGATGTTGCATGTGATCCTTAATACTGGCAGAGAAAAGATAGAGCTGGGCACCTGTTATCTTAGCTACTCAGGAGGCTGAGATCTGAGGATCACAATTCAAAGACAACCCAGGCAGAAAAATCCATGAGACTCATCACCAATAAACCACTCCGGAAAGGCTGGAAGTAGTGCTGTTGCTCAAGTGGTAGAGCACTAGCCGTGGGCACAAAAAGGCTCAGGGATAGCACCCAGGCCATGAGTTCAAGCCCCAAGACAGGACAAAAAAAGATACTGCAGTCATAAAACAGTCATTCTAATCCCTAGCCCTAATGATAGATGGAAAGACAGATTTCTCCACGACATACTCTGCTCATTAGTAAAAGAACTTCCAGAATTACAGTCCCTAGAATTTAGTTACTTCTGCAGAGTTGGCTGCTAAAATTGGGAAGAGTCCTGCTGAACTAGCTGTTGCTAGTCAACACATGTGAGCTTTGGAAATGTGTATGCAATGGATTTTTTCTGTACAGACATTAATGAGAATAGGGTCTCATAATGCCATCTGTGTGGCATCAGAGAGCTATTTCAGACTATGACATGCTGAGGACTTTTTTTTTTCAGAAGATCAGGATACGCAGATAATTGCCACACTATCATAGAGTTCTAACTGGAATGACAACTACTTATTCTTGGCCTCAACCTCTCTTCTGATGTCCTCTCTTTCTGATGCCCTTCATCTTATACTACTATCTTTCCCTTATTTCTGACCATTTCATCCCTAGTCCCATGTTTAAAAAAAAAATTTAACGCAAGCCAGGGGTTGGTGGCTCACACCTGTAATCCTAGCTAATTAGGAGGCTGAGATATGAGAATCAAGGTTCAAAGCCAGCTCAGGCACCAAAGTCCATGAGATTCTTATCTCCAATTAACCACCAAAAAACCAGAAGTGCTGCTGTGGCTCAAAGGGTAGGGTGGTAGCCTTGAGCTGAAGAGCTCAGGGACAACACCCAGGCCCAGAGTTCAAGTCCCACAACCACCAAAATAAAAAGCATATGGAAAACTTTCAATGGAAATGAGAAGAACATAACCTCATGAATACATAGAATTATTGTTCCTAAGTGTTTTTGAAATTGTTCCTTCATGTGTTGAGAAAAAGTCTATAGCTAGCTCAGAGCCCATGGCTCACACCTATAACCTCAGAAGGTTGAGATCTAAGGATCATGGTCAAAGCAAGCATGGGCAGGAAAGTCCATGAGATTCTTATTTCCAATTAACCACCAAAAAGCCACAAGTGGATCTGTGGTTTAAGTGACAGAGCACTACCCTTGAGTACAAAATGTGAGGGACAGTGCCCAGGCCCTAAGTTCAGCCCAGAAACTGGCACAAAAAAAAGTTTAGAAAGCCAGGTGTGGTGGCTGAGGACCGAGGTTCAAAGCCAGCCCAGGCACTGAAGTCCATGAGACTCTTATCTCCAATTAACCACTAGAAAACCAGAAGTGGCACTGTGGCTCAAGGAGCAGGGCGGTAGCCGTGAGCTGAAGAGCTCAGGGACAGCACACAAGCCCAGAGTTTAAACCTCACAGCTGACAAAAAAATATGTTTACAGCAATTGTAAGACAAAAAAATGTTTATAGCAGGGGCCGGGAGTTTGGCCTAGTGGTTAAAGTGCTTGCCTAGCATGCATGAAGACCCGGGTTCGATTCCTCGGTACCACATACATAGAAAAAAGCTGGAAGTGGTGCTGAGGCTCAAGTGGTAGAGCTCTAGCCTTGAGAAAGTCCAAGGACAGTGCTCAGGCCCTGAGCTCAAGCCCAGGACTGGCAAAAAAAAATGTATTGTGATTTTTGACAAACATGTGGGGTGTGTGTGTGTGTGTGTGTGTGTGTGTGTTGTGTGTGCAGTTGAGAAAGAACAGTCTGCTTTAAAGTGACAACACCAAGCACTAGAATCCAGGGGCTAGAAGAGCAGTGTGCCTCTTTCTCAGATGGATCTGAAATTTTCCATATATTGGGATAAGCAAGAACATCTTTCTTTTTTTTTTTTTTGCCAGTCCTGGGCTTGAGCTCAGGGCCTGAGCACTGTCCTTGGACTTTCTCAAGGCTAGAGCTCTACCACTTGAGCCTCAGCACCACTTCTGGCTTTTATCTATGTATGTGGTACCGAGGAATCGAACCCGGGTCTTCATGCATGCTAGGCAAGCACTTTAACCACTAGGCCAAACTCCCGGCCCCAAGAACATCTTTCTTATATGTAACAATATTCCTTCAATAACATCAAACTGTCAGTACTTCTGATTAGGAATTTTTTGTGTGCCTGTTGTGGATCTTGAACTCAGGGCCTAGTCACAGTTCCTGAGCTCTTTTGCTGACCTAGTCTTTATTTTTATTTCTAATTTCTATTCTATCTAGTAAGTTGGTGCCATTTGGGGATATTTCTAGACTAAAAGGTAACAGTTATACAAGGATGTATAAATGTCATCAATGTGCTTTGTGATAATGTTTCCTCTTTCTGAAACTTGGTTTCCATTCCAAACCTCCTGAGAGAGATTTTTTTTGTCAGTCATGGGGCTTGAACTCAGGGCCCTTAGGCTGTCCCTGAGCTCTTTTGCTCAGGGCTAGCACTCTATCACATTCAACCACATTACCATTTCCAGGAAGGTGGAAATGGAAATGAGTCTCACAGAGTTACGTTCCCTGGCTGACTTTGAACCATAATCCTCAGTTCTCAGCCTCCTGTGTAGCTAGGATTACAGGCATGAACCACCAGTGTGCAGCAAGAGATCATCTTTTAAGGTCCATCTCAAAACACTGCTGCCTCCACTGAAGCTCTTACTCTGCTCCTTCCTTTCTACAAATGAAACAATTTATTCCCTAAGGAGCCACAGAGACACTTTCTTCCTCTCATTCAATATGCAATGCCTATATCTGGCTGTGGTTTATTTTCCCGACTGGACTCTGAGTGCCTTAAGAACAGGTATCCAGTCTCATTCATCTGGTTTTTTTTTTTCCACTGATGATACTGTAACCACAGGAAGCACTTAGTAAATGTGTTTAATTGATTGACACTGGGATCCCAATGCATTCACTAGTGCATTGGCACTACTGAAACTCCAAATGTATGTTGCTTTTACATCCACCATTTCTGCTTTGCTTTCTTTTCCTGTTGGGAACAGCAATGAGCAGCCCCCCAACACAAAGGTTGATGTGAATCATCTAGACCTTGAGACCAAAACCTTCTTCTCAATGAGCCGTCCTCATATCCAGCTGAGGGGAAGGGCAGACAGGAAGGCTTGTTTTTCCAGTTTAATTGAGCATTTCCTTGTTTCAAAATGCCTGTCTCCATGCTAATGCTATTTTAATGACATTATGCTGAGTGATTTACTATGATGAGCAAAGTAATTTGTTGTACATTCTTCCAAAAATGTTAATCAATTTTACCTCAAAATAGATTTTTTAAAGCCCATTAGTGTTACTGTCCTAAATGTCTATTAGTAGAAAAAAATCTAAATCAAGTCCAGACCTGTTCGTATTGTACCTGTAAGAAAGTATAATCTTCATCCCAAAAAATCGTTTTTAAGAAACCAAGCAAAGTATAGGAAAATAGGCACCTTCAGTTGTTTCTTTTAGAACTGATTTGAGAAAGTCCTAAAGAAAATTAAAAGATGGTCTGATCATAGTTTAGTTTAGTTTTGTTCAGAGAAAAAAGTCCCAAATTATTGATAATCAATAAAGGAATGCTTATAGTAATCAGTTGGCCCTTTTAAAAACAAAATTAGGGCTGGAAACATGACTTAATGGTAGAGTGCTACCGTAGCATGCATGAAGCCCTGGGTTCAATTCCTCAGTACCACATAAACAAAAAAGGCCAGAAGTGGCGCTGTGGCTCGAGTGGAGTGCTAGCCTTGAGCAAAAAGAAGCTGGGACAGTGCCCAGGCCCTGCGTTCAAGCCCCCAGAATAGAAAAAAAGAAGAAGATAAAATTAGAAGACTAGTAAAATTAACTTTACGAGATGATTATATAGACCAAATGAGGTAATTTCTGTAATCACACCCAGCCTAGCACGTGCAACATTTATTGTCATCCATTCCCCTTCTCAACTCATCAAGCTTATATCTCTTTATCTCTTGACCCTATAAAGTTCCCATTATTTCCAAAGCATAATCCTGGATGCTACATCAGGCTTTTTCATGACAGGAAATTTAGCTTCAGCTGGTTCGTAGGGAAATAACATTTCAGAGTAAAGTTATGGTTACAATTAATACCATCAGCTCTGAATATAATGTTCTTGTCCTATCTAAAAAATGGATAGTAATTGATTCTTAAGTGTATTGTTCCCTTGCATAGTTCAGAGAATGCTAACTTTTACTAATATTTGTCTGAGGCAACTGAATATTTTATTACCTAAAAGGAGAGAGAGTACAAATCAGTAACAGAAAATATGTATTTCTAGAGCCCTGTTTGGGGAAGAGAGTGTAAGTGATAAAAAAAAATACAGAAAAAGAACTGGAAATATGGCTTAATGGTAGAGTGTTCGCCTAGCATGCATTAAGTCCTGGGTTCGATTCCTTAGTACCACATAAACAGAAAAAGTTGAAAGTGGCGCAGTGGCTCAAGTGGTAGAGTGCTAGCCTTCAGCAAAAGAAGCTCAGGGATAGTGCCCAGGCTCTGAGTTCAACCCCGAGAACTGGTCAAAAAATTACAGAGAAAGTATTTTGTGTTTTAAGACAAAAACTCCTGGTGGTTTAGTTAAGAGACTTGAGTTACTTTTATGAATCTGGCATTATACTGTTTTTACAACCATAGTACCTCTTTCTGTGCTTTGATCTCTCCAATGATTAAAAAAAAAGGACTTCTTTGTGATTAATCATAGACTAAAGGACAAGATGACACTTAAGTATTGAAATATACAAATGATTTGCCCAGGCTGAGAATGTGACCTAACGGTAGAGTGCTTGCCTAGCATGCATGAAGCTCTGGGTTTCATTCCTCAGTATCACATATACAGAAAAAGCCAGAAGTGGCACTGTGGCTCAAGTGGTAGAGGGCTAGCCTTGAGCAAAATAAGCTCCGGGACAGTGCCCCTGAGTTCAAGCCCCAGGACTGGCAAATAATAATGATAATAGTAATAATGTGCCTTTTATCAAGTCTCTACTGAAATAGAACTGGTAAAAAGGCTAAAGGCAGACCAAAATAGAATTAGTGAAAAGACTAATGATAGATAAATTATACCAATATGATGATAGTATGGTTCTTTCTGATCTTCTGAATCAGAGGCACCCATACAAACTGCTCCTTTGATTCAATTACAAGTGATTTCCTCTTTGCTGAAGATTTGGAAATTCAACATTGTTTTCCACTCCCATCCACATTTTAAAACTCTCCAAAAAGTGTAAGGCTCTGAGTTTAAACCAAAATATTAGCCGCTGTTCCTCTCTCGCACTGAAAAATGACTATCTCTGGCCCTTCTTTCTGTGTAAATATAACAAGTCTCTTTTTCTCTTATCCCTGGTATCTCTGGTTTATTGGCTCCTTATCAAGTCAGAACTCATGAAATAAGAAAGTTTGACAATTCTAATATATAAATGTTAGGGGAAATATAGAATCATCTAAAATTAAAAAAAAAAAAAACAGAGGGCCAGGAGTTTGGCCTAGTGATAGAGTGCTTGCCAAGCATGCACAAAGACCCGGATTTGATTCCACATACATAGAAAAAAATGCCAGAATTGGTGCTGTGGCTCAAGTGGTGGAGCTCTAGCCTTGAGAAAACCCAAGGACAAAGCCCTGAGCCCAAGCCCAGGGCTGGCAAAAAAAATTAAAAAAATAAAAACAGGCATATTGCCTAATACAGCCAGTATTATACTAAATGATGAAAGACTGGAACCATTTACCTTAAAATCAGGAACTAGACAGGGATGCCCACTCTCTCCACTTCTCTTCAATATAGTGCTGGAAGCCTTAGCCAGAGCAATAAGGCAAGAGAAAGACATCAAAGGGATCCACATAGGGAAAGAAGAAATTAAACTATCCTTATTCGCAGATGACATGATCATCTACTTGAGTGACCCAACAAACTCCACTCCCAAACTACTAGAATTAATAAACCACTTTAGCAAAGTGGCAGGATACAAAATTAACCTTCAAAAGTCAATAGCCTTCTTGTATACGAACAATACACAAACAGAAGGCCAAATCAAGAAAATGTTCCCATTTGCAATAGCCCCCAAAAGAATAAAATACTTAAGAATTAACTTAACCAAAGATGTAAAGGAATTATTTAATGAAAACTATAAAAGCCTAACAAAAGAAATTAAAGAGGGGCCGGGACTTTGGCCTAGTGGTTAAAGTGCTTGCCTAGCATGCATGAAGACCCGGGTTCGATTCCTCGGTACCACATATATGGAAAAAAGCCGGAAGTGGTGCTGAGGCTCAAGTGGTAGAGCTCTAGCCTTGAGAAAGTCCAAGGACAGTGCTCAGGCCCTGAGCTCAAGCCCAGGACTGGCAAGAAAAAATAATAATAAAAAAAAAAGAAAAAAGAAAAAAAAGAAATTAATGAGGACACCAGGAAATGGAAAGACATCCCATGCTCATGGGTAGGGAGAACCAATATAGTGAAAATGGCCATACTGCCAAAATTGATATACAAATTCAATGCAATCCCCATCAAAATCCTAAAGACATTCTTTATTGAAATAGAAGATACAATCCAAAGGTTCATATGGAACAATAAAATAACCAAAATAATTCTAGGCAAAAAGAGCAATGCAGGTGGTATTATAATACCAGACTTCAAACTCTACTATAGAGCCATAATAACAAAAACAGCATGGTATTGGCACAAAAATAGACGAGAAGATCAATGGAACAGAATAGAAGATCCCCATTAATCACTAGAAAACTGGAAGTGGGGCTGTGGCTCAGGAGTACAGCAGTAGCCTTGAGCTGAAGAGTTCAGGGACAGCACCCAGGCCCAGAGTTCAAACCCCATGACCCTCCCACACACAAAAAAAAAAACCAGATAGGTAAAGTAGATAGAATTATGTGAAACTGCAACTGCTTCTAATTTCCTGGGCAGGTGTATGTTTATGTATACATTTATAAGTATCTATACAAGCACAATGTATATATTCAAGTGTATGCATATGTATACAAGCACATGTATATTCTATTATGTGCTTATTCAGATGCTTCTCAAGTCAGGATAAGGTTAGGTCCTGATAAACCTTTACATCACAAGTTAAAAATATTAAATTAGAAGGGCACAGTGGCTTACGCCTGTAATTCTAGCTACTCAGAAGGCTGAGATCTGAAGATCAAGGTTCAAAGCCAGCCTGGGCACAAAAGGACCTGAGACTCTTATCTTCAAGTAACCTCTAGAAAACGGGAAGTGGGGCTTGTCTCAAGGGTAGGGTGGTGGACTTGAGCTTAAGAGCTCAGGGACAGTGCCCAGGCTGAGTTGAAGCCCCAAGACCACAAAAAAGAGAAAATATTAAATTGACAATACATTTAATATATCTACTCTACCAAACATCAGAGCTAAGCCTAGTCTACTTCAAATGTGTTTAGAATACAAATATTAATCTACCATTGAACAAAATCACCAAACATAATCTACTTTATAATACTGGGCAAAACCATGTAATACCATGTACTTTGAAATAAGGTGTTGAATGTTTATTGTAATTTATGAAACAAGTTTCACAAAACACTAGCAATATTCTTTCATTGTGTAAGTGTGGCATGATTTATCTGAACAATCCTTTATTAATGGAAATATGAAATACTTCTAGTCTTTTGGGGGATCCTTTTATTTTTAATGTTACTGTTATTATACAGGTAATATACAGAGAGAATAGAGTTACCTAAGTCATGTAATGAATACATTTCTTTTTTTTTTTGGTCAGTCACAGAACTTGAACTCTGGGCCTTGGAGCTGTCCCTGAGCTCTTCAGCTCAAGGCTAATACCCTACCCCTTAAGCCACAGCACGACTTCTGGTTTTCTGGTGGTTAATTGGAGATAAGAATCTCACAGACTTTTTTGTGCCCCGGCTGGCTTTGAACCTCAGTCCTCAGATCTCAGCCTCCTGAGTAGCTAGGACTACAGGTGTGAGTCACCAGCACCTGGCTATGAGTACATTTCTTTTAGACAATGCCACCCCTTCCCTTGGTCTCTCCAAGTTTTTCCTTCCCATCACCATCCAAAATCTAGTCTTTATTTTTAAAAATATAATGAAAATTTGAAGTAAACATCAACAGTACAAAATCACGCTGGCAACATAATACCAATTGTTTACCTTCATGATCGCATGGCTGACCGGGAGCTGCAACTTGTTGCCTCAGCCAAGCCATTGTGCCACCCAGGAAATGATCAGAATTCAACTTCCAGTTTCAACTGAGTGTGTAACATTTTCATCCCATCATAAAATCAAAAAAATCTTAAATTTAGGGGCTGGGATTTTGGGTAGAGTGCTTGCCTAGGATGCCCGAAGACCCGAGTTTGATTCCTCGGTACCACATACATAGGGAAAAAAGCTGTAAATGGTGCTGAGGCTCAAGTGGTAGAGCTCTAGCCTTGAGAAAGTCCAAGCACAGTGCTCAGGCCCTGACTTCAAGCCCAGGACTGGCAAAAAAAATCTTAAATTGAATCATCATAAGTCAGAGGTGGTATAAAATTATGCAAGTAGGAACTGGGAATGAGGCTTAATGATTGAGTGCTTGTCTAACATGCATGAAGCCCTGGGTTCGATTCCTCAGTACCAAATAAACAGAAAAAGATAAAAGTTGTGCTTTGTCTCCAGTGGTAGCGTCCTAGCATTGAGAAAAAGAAGCTCAGAGATAGTGCCCAGGGCTCTGAGTTCAAGCCCCAGAACTGGCAAAAAAAAAAAAAACATGCTATATAAGTATACAGTTGTAATTCATGTACTAACCACTTGGCTATCAGAAGTGTGTGTGTGTGTGTGTGTGTGTGTGTGTGTGTGTGTGTGTGTTCACATGTATCCATGTTTGGTGGTTTGAGATAAGGTCTCACTGTAGAACTGAGACTGATGGACTGTCCTCAAATTTAAGTTCTTCCTCTCTCAGCCTCCCAACTGCTGTGATTTCAAGTATGTACCACAATTGGCTGATATATGTGCTTTAAAACAATGTGTTATTGTTACAAAAGTGATGTACAGGAAGGTTACAGTTACATAAGTCAGGTAAGCAAGTACATTCTTTTGTAGGCAATGTCATCCCTTCCCTCAGCTCCTCTCAGTTTTTCCCTCTCTGTGTGTGTTTTTTAATCAAGGGAAGGATACTTGCCTGGAGAAAATATCTGGGGATTGGGTTTCACTAGAATGAATAGGGATCTATAGACGTTATAGTGGCATGTGCTAGTTACCTCTGCCTTATTTCCATTTGAACACACCTACCACTCAGGTAGGTAGGCAGGAGATGAATTGCTATCTACATGTGTACCAGGCCTGAGATATCTTTTCCAAATTCTAGACTCACATTTTAAAATCTTGCTACGGGCTTGGGGAAATACTAAACACTTTCAGTTAAGAATCAAAAACTCAAGAAACCAAATAATTATCTATCTCTGTCTATCTTAACTGTCAAATTTTAGGGCAAAGAAAAAAATCTGGAGATGAAGGTAGATTGTGATGTTATGATATGAATTAGCTTGTTTGCAAAGAAATTCTTATGGTCTGAAGTAGAAATGAAGCAAACAGAAATAAAACAAATCAATCTGGGAGTGTGGCCTACCAGTAGAGTGCTTTCCTAGCATGCATGAAGCCTTGGGTTCAATTCCTTGATACCATATACACAGAAAAGGCCAGGAGTGGTGCTGTGGCTCAGGTGGTAAAGTACTAGTCTAGAGAAAACTCACGGACAGAGCCCATGCCCTAAGTTCAAGTCCCAGGATTGGCAAAAAAATAAAATAAAATAAAATAAATCTCCACACCTGTGTCCCTAATTTCATGTTAGCTTGGACTCTTTGTTTTGGGTCCTTCCTAACTGAACGTCTATGATTACATTAAATGCATAACTGTGTGGAGTAAGGACTAAATTTGCGTACATTGCTGCATTTTGATTTTGAAAAGTATGATGACCTAGAGGGAACACAAGTACACTTGTATGAAATACATTAAAATGTGAGTTGAATTAATTGTGAGTTTCCTCGTTGGCTACTATGGTAAGTATAAACTATGAACCAAAAATAAGAGCTAGTAGCAAAGCTAGGCCAGAAGCAGACAAGTTCTAATGATTCTCTTATGAACTTTACAGCTGAAATAACGTGCAAAATTCAAAATCAAATGAATGAAATAACTATTATTATGTATTTGAAATGTGCAGGTTGGACGGCATTTGGACTTGGAATGAAACAATAAGAGGTTACATTCATGGATAACCAACAAGATAAAGCTATTGCTGCCTCAGCCAATGGAGAAAACACTCTGGTTAATGGGGTCAAGGAAAATGGTAAGGGAATTTAATTATGGCATGTAATATCTCTCTCGGTCTCTTATCATTAATATAGGTTTTCAGTTGGTACAGGTGCAGTCTGGGAGTCTCTAAGATTAATGTTAATCCTAAACTTTGTTTTTCTATATCTTTCACTAGCCTAGAATGGTCTTTGAGTGTGATCAAATGATCACTCCAATCTCTTTGATGAAATACAATCCCTTTGTCCTCCAAAATTGTTTCTATCAGATAAAGTTCCTCAAAATTCCTAGTGAATCCAAAATCTTCTACGATGTGACTCGTAAAATTTCTAGATTCACTACAAGTTTCTAGAACATAAGGCCAAAGGAGGGGCCTCTGCCCCATAGCTCAAAACCGTGAATGTTCCATCTGATCATTTTCTACCTGAAAGCCTTGACTTTCCAAATGATCAATCAGTCTCTGTCTTTCCTTGGTTTCTGAGGCATAAGCTAGGGCTGAAAATGATGGATTTTCACTCACGTGAATGTGATTTTTAAATCCAGGGAAATAGAAGTTCAGTTTATGTTATTTGATCAAGGGCAAGAGATTTAAAAAGTGTGGTTTAAGACCCTTAACTTTATTCTTTTTGTTTCTCTCCCCCCCCCCCTGCATACCTCTGTCTAGACTCAGAGGACCAGGATGTGGCAATGAAGTCATTTGCAGCTCTAGAAGCTGCCGCACCAATACAGCCAATACCAGCGGTACAAAAAGAGACTTTGATGTTTCCTAGGGGTCTCCTGCCTCTTTCCTCTAAGAAGCCCTGTATGCAGAACCCTCCCTCCCCTTTGGATCTGATTGAAGCACCTGAGCATGCCGCTAATAGTGCTTCTGTGAATGCCATCTCCCTCACATCTGGAGTTGCAAAAGGCCTGAATACCTGGTCACTGCCCAATGAATGTGAGAAAGCTCCATTTGCTATAATGGAGCCTGCAGGCATATCAGCTCTGAATGGTGATTGCCTCATGCAGCCAAGCCGGACTTGCTTGGGCTGCTTCATGGAATCTAAGGAGGCAGTAGATCCTGAGCCAGGGATCAGTCTGAAAGTCAGCGATCTGAATAGGGATTATGAAACGTGTGCAGTGTCTGATATAGGGATTCAGTGCATTAATGCTGGAGAAAACATGAAATATGGAGAGCAGCTTCTTTCAGATCAGCTCCTGGGCTTCCCCCTGCATAAATCAAGGGCAGGAGATAGACGAGAAGCTGAAAAACCTGACATTGACTTGGAAGATCCAACTCAGAAAAGTTATTACGAGGCACTGCTATTAGATAAGTGCAATACAGAAGAAGCTTTGCTAGCAAATTCCAATCAGGATTGGGGTTACTTTGAGACTTTCATTAGTGAGAGTAAGATTGAACTGCTCGACCTCTGTTCCAAGAATGAGCTATCTGTCAACCTATTCTCTGAAGAAGATGTGGATAACTACATGTTTGATGATGATGAGTCGACACTGGGCAGTGATGTCTGCTCTCTGAAAATTCGATATGAATCCTTTCAGGACAATGTTCGCGACAAGACCACGCTTCTGATGCAGGAAGATGCTCAATTCAACTTTTTCCCCAGTGTCTTCACTACCTGCCCCAAGCGGGAAACTAAGAGTGGGGTTCTGAAACAGAGTGGTGATCTTTCCCAATTCAAGGTCCCGGATGTGAGCATCATCTGGGGAGAGGAAGATAAAATCTTGGACAAGAAGAAAGACAAAGAAGAAGGACATGAAGACAAAGGAGTGGAGAAAAATGATGGAAAAGACAATGGAGAAAAACCTGCCTTAAATAAACCCTGCAGTGGGACTGAGGTAGAGCAATTCAAGAATCCAAAGGTGGACCATCTTACGAATTCCTTGGAGACCTCGGGGAATTTCAGCGATGACAGTTCCTTCCTTGAAGTCTCCTATGATGCCATGGGGGAGATCAAAGACTGTAGCCGCTATATGGCACGAGACACAAATTCTGGCAGCTCCTCTTCCCAGCAGAACTATGGCCTACGAGCCAAGAGAAAAGTCCGATACAGTGAAGATTATCTATATGATGTGGACTCACTAGAGGGTGAGAAAGTAAATGAGAGGAAGGAATGGCTGCCAGGTAGTTCCAAAGAGGAAGATGATGATGAATGGTGTCCCAAAAAGAGAAGAAAAGTAACTCGTAAGGAGCCCCCTGTTATTATCAAATACATCATTATCAATCGCTTTAAAGGTGAGAAGAATATGCTAGTGAAGTTAAGTAAGGTGGATGCCAGTGAGACAACAGTAAATCTGAGTGAGAATCAGCTCAACAAATATTCCAAGTTGGCACCTTTGAAGGGATTCTGGCAGAAGAAGAAAAAGCAGAGAAACAGCAACACCGACTCCATCAAGACACCCTTATGCCAAAAGCAAAGCTTCGAACCAGGTAGCTTTGAGGTGTCGTTCCTGCCACCTGCTCGTAAACGAAAATCAAAACTTGGCAACAGGCACAGGATTCAAAGGATCCAATCCATGGAAACTTCAACAAGTAGTAAGCAAGTTGCTTTCTGCAATGATCAAAGGCAAGCTAGTAGTCGCAAAGAGGAAGGGGGGCCAAAAGGTACAGCAAAGTCAGGTGCTGCGGCCTCTCCCGGCTGTGCAAATGGCATCTCAAGTCCTGACTTGGTGAAAGTCAAAGGCCAGGACACAGAGTTTAAGGGAGCCGAAAGGAAAGTCCTCAATAAGATCAAGTTTAAAAGTGAAGCTAGATTAAAATCCAAGAAAATCAAGGTTGCCCAAGAAAGCAAGCCAGTTGCTCAAATGAGCCCTCCATTGGAAGAGCACTCCTCCAAGGTTAACTTAAAAAATGAAGTCATCCCTGGAACCTCAAACACATCCCACCTGTCTGAATTTCACGAGGCAAAGGTTTCGAAGAATTCTGCTTTCCTACCAACCACCTGCTCTTCCGAAATGCCTCTATCATCTGCTAATGTTGCTACTAACATACCTGTTATCCCTGGTGGATATCTGCAGACGTTGTTAGATGCTTCTGACTTGTCAAATAATACCGGCATCTCCTACTTCGCTCACCATTCTCCAGAGCAAAATGAAGGCAGCAGCCTCACTCAAACAGAAAAAGCATTTGTACCTCTCCAGCCAACCCAGGACTGTGTGCTTGCCTCATCTTCTGACTCGGAGCTGCAGCCATCAGCTCCTAGCTTCAAAATGGAATCAAGCAACTACGGCAACGTGTGGCCCGCTAAGGTTACATCTGATTCCCAGGAATTCATGGCTGAAGTCTCCAGGGAGCTAGCGGCCAGCCAATCCAGTGAATTTGAAACCTCCCAAGTCGTCTCCATGGAAAATAACCTCACCGTTACGACATACAGTCCTATTTGCCTCACTAGTGAGGGCAGTAGTTGCAACAAGGTCTTCTATGCCTCTGTTCAGGACCCCCAACTCCCCTCGGATGACTCGTACCAATTGTGTCACTTTACTAATGGGGAGATCGGCTTTCCTTTCCAGCACAGTCCCGTCAGTGTGGATGATGCTCGGCTCTTCAGCTTTGACTCAATGGCCCCACTCACTGTCAGCTCTAGCAATTTTTGCTCCTTAAGCTTGAAGTCCTGTGAGAAGGACGGTGATGATGAGATCACTGATGACTTTCTGGCCCACTGCAGTCCCAAACTGGTGATCCAGCAGAGCATTGATGAGATCACTCCACTAAAGGAATCCACGGATCTCCTGGATATCTCCAACTTCACCCCGGACAAATTCCGCCACTCTTCTCTCTCCGAGATATCTCCACCTGACACGCCCAGTCTTTCCCCTCAGATCACCAGATGCGAGAGTATCAAGACACTGGGAACAATGAAAGGGTTCCAAGAGGGTGTCTCGGGACCGTTGGGCAGCATGGAGAAAGTCAAGTGGGACTGTGGTACCCTTTCACAACAAGTCGAAGCAGATGATGGATTTACTTTAAATAATCATCAGTTCCAGTTCCATATGTTCAATGACGAGGATTCTGTCAGTTTGCTCCCCAAAGCCCCTTGCTTGTCAACGTTTAATGATCCAGATGGCCAAACAAGTACCAACAACAAAGTGTCCAAGTCAAGAAAGAAAACGACACCCAGCAAGAGTGGGGCTGTGAACCAAAGCTCTTCTCAGAAAAACACCAGGAAAAAATCCCCCAAGGCCAGCAACAAAGCCACTGAAAAGTCACCTGGCAAAAGCTCCCGCCAGGTTCCCAAGTCAACAAAGAAAGGGAAATATGGTGCAGCCATCAATGGGGAGAAAATGCAAATTGGCATTGGCCGTTTGGGAAACCAGACCAACAGTATATCCTCCGTTGGAAAGACACTGAGTGATAGCTTCCAACATGGTGGCCCTGTTGTTCCTATGAAGATGCCAGGTCAGAAGGGACTTTGTGGAGATTGGGCTTTGAGGAAGGAGAGCAACTCTGGCTGGAACGACGTGAGCATGGGCACTCACACCAACAATCTCCTGGATGACGACCAACGGGAATTCCAGGAGCCTTCCTATATCTTGTCTAACATTGCCTCTGGTATGGCAGATGTGCAAAGATTCATGATGGCTTCCATAGAACCCCTGTGGGAACCCATGGAGAACCATGGAGATTCCAACACATTCTATTCCTCTGAGTCCAACAGTCTGAAATTAAAAACCCTCAAAATATTGGCTGGGACACCACAGGAGTCTAAGAAAAAAGTCAACAGTGGATCCGCAGGAGCCAGCAAGAACCATCGGTCAATCAAAAATGTGAGCAAAAGCAATGGGAAAGCAGTGATGGGTGATTCCACTCGTGCAGACCTGCCTGGTTATAGTGAGGACTCTCACTCTGCCTTCTTTGATAAAAAATATAACATGAGCACTTTAGGTAATAACGGACCGACACACAAAAAGTTATATCGTCACAAATCCAGCACCAAGGCCCTGAGAGATGAGAAATGTAAGGGAAAACGCACGGATCGAGAACAGGCCCATAAGGATGAGGCTGGAACCACTTCTTTGGAGAAACTGAGGTAATACTGTACCGAAATGGCTGACATGATGCAGTCCTGGCTTTCCTACTACCTGCTCAGCGGGCAGTCCCTCATACTTTTTCCCTCTTGAAAACAAAAATTTGCATGAGAGAAACTGTTCCACTCCCTTCGCTCCCCCTCCCTCTTTTTTCAAATTAAAAAGAAAAGAAAAGAAAAAAATGCATGAAAATCCCTATACCTTTAAGCCACCCAAAAGATTGGGGCAATTTTGTTCTGGCTTGGCTAGGGATAAGTTGTAACAAGACAACATTTTCTTCTGCTATCCAGCATCGATTTTTACTTCTAAAAGAAAGAACAACTAAAATATGCTCTTGAATGATTTGGGGAATGGAAGGGCTTTACAGTAAGACAAATTTTGAACAACAGAATTTGAAAGTCATGTAAACAAAAAAGCCAAGATCATGGAAATGAAAAGAGCATTAGCTGGAAAACAAAATCTCAACACATGGCAATTGGGAGTGCTTTCTGGTACCCCTTGCTCTCTCTCTCTTTCTGCATCATACAGCATTTGGTATGATGCTAACAGATTTACACTGTATGATCCCTTCATGGGACATACACTAAAACTAAGATGGCATAAATTCTTTGATTTTTTTTTCTGCAGGGATTCTGACTACAATCTCCTAAAAGCAGAAACAGCATTTTTGGGTTTTACCTGTGTTTGAAGAAGAGACTCGCATTTTCCAGAAAGACATTTGATGTTTGTGTTTTATTTCTTTCAAAATATGCCTTGTGGTATGTATGTTGACATGTAAGTGCTTAAAGAAACAAATTTTAAAATGTGGGACTAAGTCTTTGAAAGAAAACTTTAATCTAACATTCTATGTAAAAGATTTTAAAAGTCATACAGTTGCACTCGTAGTTTATGCACTATTTACCCACAAGGAAAATGGAATATGTTGTGCCAAACTACAAAGAAGTGACTGTACTGTATATATTTTTACTTCTGTATCAACATTTGGTTGTGAGTATCTGGGGGAGCTTGTCCCTGTTAATTTACTAGAAACATTCCAGTGATTCTTGCTATTAAGCACCCCCACTTTTGTGGATAGCACCTTTAGATCACAGTGGAAAAATAAGTTGTGTTACACAATTTACCAAAACTTAAAGGATACTGTTTGAATTGTGCCAAATTTCCTTACCTCATCCCATAGATTCACCCCACAGTTAAAAGTTCATTAATGAATTTTAAGTGTGTGTGTGTATATATATATACACGCACATTCAAAAAGATGTGTATATATGTATATAACATACATACAAACATGCATACATACATATGCATACATTCTTTTAATTTTTTAAACTCTATTATCCTATGTGGAAACACAAACAAGGCACAATATAGATTTGTTAGTTCCATCAACCTGAAGACTAAAATGTTGGAAAAGTTTGAAAGTCGCAACAGCTGAGTCCATCAGGGACCCAAGTATATGCATTTACAGAACCTTTTACAAAGAAACAAAACAGCTGCTTTGAAAGTTTTCTAAAAAAGCAAACTCTGTAGCTGAAAATTATTTAAAGTGCAAAGTTATATTGCTGATACTTTATATCTCAGTTTTATATATTTTATAATAGTCTGGGATAAATTATAAAAAATAGCTATAAAATTGACACTAATGATAAAGGAAGTACATAGATTCCTTTTATTTAAGTAGTTTCCTAAATGTTTATTCCAGTTTTGTCAAAAGTGCACTCATCTCATGGCTTTAGTGTTCTTTCAGTGTTAATCTTGCAATGCCAATGTCATTTTTTCAAATGTTAAGGCATTTCAGTTTGACCAGTTTTTCTTCCCATGAATTAATTAACTTACCTTATGATAGAAGCTGAACAATTTGGTGCTAGTTGATTTGGACAACTAGTATTGGATGCCACAGAATACACTTAAATCTCAGTTTCCTAGAAAATTCAAAGTCACCTTTTTAATTCAGTCCACCCCTCCACCACCTTTCTGTTAAAGTTTCACAACTCCAGCATCTCTCACTACTAGCCTTTTCTCCCCTTTTATTCACCACTTGACTTCGAACATTTGATCTCTTTTCCTTGCACAGTTGAAGGCCTTTGTGTCTGATGACTGATGCTTTGTGGCACAAATGAGATAATGGATGTGAAAGCGCTTTGTAGATCGTAAAGTGCTATACAGATATAGGGGATTAATATTATTATTATGTTGTTGGTTGTTGTTGTTGTTACTATTCTAATATTGTTACTAACCTATTAACTTGTGAATATATAGGCTGGGGTGGGAGGGTGGAGAATAAGTGGGTGGGGAACAATGGGGGGCTTCACAAAAAATGGAAGATGTTTCAATAAGAAAATTCTAAACAAAATAGGAACCTACCTAGTCATTGCCACCTAAATATATTCACAAACAGAGAAACAACATTTGAAAGTAGTCTGAAAGAAATGGAAGGAAGCCTATCACATATATAAATGTTAATATTTCCCAGTCTGTGATTCCTTTCACCAGCCTGCTCTATTACTTACAGCTAGATAGTGAACAAGCCTGTGTTCTTGATTGTGTGTGTTCTCAGCATCAGCCCTCGCCCCCCTCCTCCTTTTTTTGTCTGTGGGGATGAGTGGATGAGAAGCAGTATGTGAGGCTACTTTGGTCCCATTCCTAGGCTTTGATGCGCTGCATGCAGTGAGCCCTGGAAAATTACTTAGTGGAAAGGCACCAGATGAGACACGTTTCCTGCCCTATAGCTGCCATCCAAAAGGGAAAATAATCGAACTGGAACACTTTCTTCTATTTCTCTACTCTGATAGCTAGCTGTTTGTACTAAAGGCTATCTGGCTGTTTCCTAGGAACTGGCCTTGGTTTTGTTTGGGGTTTTGTTTTTTGTTTTTGTTAGTTCTCTTTTGCAGCTGAATTCTGGCTAGGAATCACCAGCTTAGCCTACATTAGGATGTCCAAGACTCCAGAACTCAAAGTCATCAACTGGCTTACAGGAATGGAGTGCTTTCTATATAATAAAACATGGCAATTAAAGAAAAAAATCAAGAAAATGTTCCACGGATACAATGTGTTGGTATCAAAAGACACATAAATATGATAGCAGTTGTCCCAGATTTTTTTTGAAGTATCAGTTCAGCTTTGGAGAATGGGGTAAGAATAGAAACACTTTCCTTTTCAGAACTTGCTGTCCTGTGTCCTTTGGAATGGATACTGTTACAGTTGGAGCCCATTAGGGCTAATTCTAGGAAGTGGTTCATACCTTTCTCCAAAGAGGATTGCCATTTTAAAATGCCTTTTAAAAAATTGGCCTGCAGTGCATTATGTTGTCAGCATATAGATTAGTGACTTAAAACCCTTTTCTACTGAAAGGTAACAAGAAGGGAGCAATAGGTGGAGGAAGAGAAGCTTGTTCTCTTGCATTTAGTATTTCTCTCCATTGTTCAGCATTTAGCATTCTCCTGGTCTGTCTCTACTCTCACTATTCTTATTTCTTCCTGTCACAACACTGTAGGCCAGACTTATTGGCGATCTCTTTTCAACCAGCTGCCTTAGTGGAATGAGGACTGATATATAAAATTATCTGTTTACTTTTTTACTGCTATCTCATGTCATAAATAATGCATTTTCCTTGCTATGAACTTTCTGCTTACTGATCTCTCCTAACTTCTCTCTAAGAAGACACTTCCTCTTAATGTCTCACCCATGAAGTCTTGTTGATTCCATTTCTTTTTTTTTTCTTTCATGGTCTTATATTCCACCTCTCCAAATTGTCAGATTCTACGGGAAAAAAAATTAACCGGAAGTTTTTCTTCTGGAAATGTAAAGGGAACACTTCTCATTCTCAATTGCCCTTCATTACCTTGGCCGTTTTCAAATTGAATTTGAAACCCTCTACACCCAAACCTCCATAATGCAATCGCATCCCTGAGGAAAATTGGAAACTCCTTTCCCTTGAAGATCTGTTCAGAATAGGTCTGATCTTCTGTCCTGGTTAGGTGCTGTATTATGTGAAACAGGGAGCTGTTACAGTGGCCCTGACCAAGGGGTCTTTGAGACGTTGGGGATTGTGTTTGGGCTATAAGAACTGGTTTGACCCAGTGGCTGTCCTCTCTGCCTCTCCAGTGTCTCAAATAAACCAGCTGCCTCACGTATGCTGCTTCTTCCTAGCTTGCCCTCTGACTTCTTGCTACTCTGTATAATTATGTGTTAAGGCCTTACCTTTTCCTACATGTTTTCAAACCTCCTGCACTACCTTGACCATCACTTCTTCAGCCATCTCCCTGAAGTCCTTGGTGCTAGGTGGGCTTTGTGACAACTTCACCTTCTCTGACCTTTTTCTTTTTCCTTGCTGGAAAGCATCTGTGTATGTGCGGGGAGGGGAGGGAGGGAGGGAAGGAGGGAGGGCGGGAGGGAGGGGGCATTGGAGAGATGTGTGTGCGTGTGTGCGCGTGTAAGAGAGAAGCATAAAGGATGCTTCAACAAAAACTGTAAACAACTCTAGCTAGCATCCTATGTTCTTTCACGTGAGGTCCTGCAGTTTTAGTGAATTTCTGTCTTATTTGGTTTGAATTAGCATTTACTGCCTAAAGGAGAAAAACCATATTGAGGGACCTCTTAGACAAGCTTCTTCTTACCAAACTGAACCAATGTGACACAGATCTACCACATCTTTAATTTACAGATGCTCTCAGAGCAGTTCCAAGAAATGAAGAGAGCTCAGTTTCTGCACTGAAGAGGCAAGTAGAATATGAGCTAGTCTTAGCTATTGCTCGAACTAGACATGTTGGTTTTTCTCCTGTATTTTTGAGAAATCATCCAATTTTAAGAAGTTTTCGTGTTCATTTAAGAATTTCATGATGGCCCATAACAACAGAAATCTGTCCTTTTTCTAAAAGAAAAACCTAATGTGAAGTTGATTTTTCTATTCATAAAATTCACTGAGCCAATAGTTATGTTTAGAAGGTTTAGGACCAAAAATGAACCATTTTAGCAACAAGTAGGGATCTTGTCCAATGCAATGTAGGCCAGAGATTTTTGTAAAAGTTCCTCAAAGGCCCAAGTTAAGAGAGGGAAAGAAAATTTTTTTTAGTTGGGATGTTTAACTTAGGAAACACTGTCATCAGCTTAAGGGCCCTTGCTCCCTCATGGCATTATTTTGATGACAGTTCTCAGGCTACCTTTTAAGGCACATTTTTCACTCAAAATTAAAACAGTAGCTACGGTTATGAAGCAAAGCTCCCATTGCAGCTACATGATACTTGAGATGTCCTCTTGGTTGGAGAATTGTAAACGAACAGGTAAACTATTGGAGAAGGATGCTATAAGAGAGGCTTAGTGTAAGTTGAAGGAATGAATGAGGCTTTGAAAAAAAAACAGTATCTGGGTAAAGAAATACTAAAGACACGCAAGAAACACTCATCTACATGAGATAGAAAGGATGTCTTGTCCATCCCACAGACTCGAGGGTTTTATTGAGTCTTAGAAGGACATCTGATTCCAAAAGAAGAAAGGAGATATTTCTATCCCTCTGCCTCTTGGAGAGATGCTCGGTTTTACAGCACAAAAGAAAAGGCTTGAATGAAAACTAGAAGAGGCCTTTGTTTTGTTTTGTTTTGTTTACTCCCAGCATAGGGGGGGTAGAAATCGTAAGATGGTACTGGGATACCTGTAGCACTGACTGGAGTTTGCTGCCTACAGTTTTGAATGTACTAGTCCTTATCCATAGAGCTGAATGCACCTCTTCAACAAGTTTAATGATTTATGGTGCTAAAGAAAAATGATCATCCCCATTTGTTTTTCTTCTTCCCCAAATCCCTTAAAGCATTTAAGGAAAAATAAAGTGAAAAGTATTCCAAGGCCCTTTTTATGAATGTAACCTAAGTTTCGGTTTGACATATGACACTGCATCTTTAAAAAACGTTAAGAAATTAGTTGCCTTTTTTTCTTTTAGAAATTAAGCTTTATAAATAATCTGTAGAGTCAATTGAAGTATAAAGCTTAAGGATCACTCTTAAGACGCCTACGAAATCTTGTATATTTTTAAGTGTGCCAATTTGTAACATATTTTGTAAGTGTATATTTTTCTTAGAAAAAGTGCTGTGAAGTGTCTGTATGTGAGAGTTTTCCTTTTTCTGCACCACTAGGTGCTAAGAAAAGGATATTTACTTCAAAGTTTCTGGTTTTAGAAACCACAATACAAAGAAAAATACACTTTTGTTGGGAATTTTGTAACACAAAACACGTTGTGAACGAGTGTAGTGATCTTGTGCAAAAGAAAATGAACATTTGTGAGCTTCTTGCTGTTTTATAGATTTTTCTTGTAAATTATTCTTGTAACACTTCTGGTTTCGTTGTTCTTGTTGCAAAAGTTTTAAATATTTGTGACTGAATGTATGGTGAAACTGTCATACTGTTACCTAGCTGAGTTTTGTTATTGTTTATGGAAGAAATAAAAAGAAAAGTTTAAAATACTGCTTAAGAATCATATGTAACTGGGGGCTGGGAGTTTGGCCTAGTGGTAGAGTGCTTGCCCAGCATGCACCACCAGGGTTCAATTCGTTGGTACCATATACATAGAAAATGCCAGAAGTCGTGCTGTGACTCAAGTGGTAGAGCTCTAGCCTTGAGAAAGCCCAAGGACAGTGTTCAGGCCCTGAGTTAAAGCCAGGACTGACAAAAACAAACAGAATCATATGTAACTGAAATCTAACCATTTCAAATTAAATTCATAACCCAAATAAATAGTTCATTGTCTAAGAGCACTGTTTCTCAAACTGTCTCTGGTTAGGGACCAATTTTTATTGTAATGAATCTCATACTAATACTATTGTAAAACACAATTTAAAAAATAAGGGGCTGAAAATGTGGCTCAGAGTGTTTGCCTAACATGCACCAAGCCCTGGGTTCAATTACTCAGCATCACATAAAGAGAAAAAGCCTGATGTGGGGCTGTGGCTGAAGTGGTAGAGTGTTAGCCATGAGCAAAAATAAGCTGAGGGACAGTCGTCAGGCCCTGAGTTCAAGCCCCAAGGCTGGCATCAAAAAAAATTTCCTAAAAAGTGAAATGGAACAAAGACATGCAAAATTAAAACACAACTGCATTTAGATTTGACATGTAAAATTGAATTTTGAAACAAACATAATATAGGGGAAAAAATAAAAGAATTTCCACATATTGGCACCCTGTTTAACCAAGTCCACTGATTAATGTCAATTTCAAGTTGCTTTAGAAAGTTTTAGCCACATTCTAAATAACACTTTGAATAGGCCAGCAGCATTACCATCATCAGGAAACTTGGTAGAAATGCCAACTTGATACCACTTCTGCTGAAGCAGAATATGAATTTTAACAAGATCCTTCAGTGAATGATAGGCATGTTAAAGTTTGAGAAGTACTGAGCTAGCAATTTGTGTAAGAAATCCTTTGGCCCCTCCAATTGGAGAACTAGTTTTGAGAATGTCCCATCTTCAGCAGGGTGTGGTGGCTCACACATGTAATCCTAGCTACTCAGGAGGCTGAGATCTAAGGATCAAGGTTCAAAGCCAGCCTGGGCACTAAAGAACGTGAGACTTATCTCCAATTAACCTCTAGAAAATGGAAAGTGGAGCTGAGGCTCAAGGGGTAAGGTGGTAGCCTTGAGCTGAAGAGCTCAGGGACAACACCCAGGCCCAGATTTCAAGTCCCACGAGCCACAAAAAAAAAAAATATATATATATATATATATATATATATATATATATATTCTGCTGAGATACAGCTCTCTCAAAATGTCCAGGCTGGCTTTGAACCGCGTTCCTCAGATCTCAGCCTCCTGACTAGCTAGGCTTACAGGCATGAGCCACTATGCTGCTGCATGCGCACTATTTTAACATTTGCTAAATGTTAATTTAAAAAAAATGAGGCTGGGAGTTTGGCCTAGTGGTAGAGTGCTTGCCTAGCATGCATGAAGACCCAGATTCCATTCCTGGATAGCACATGCATAGAAAAGCCAGAAGTAGTGTTATGGCTCTAGCCTTGAGGACAAAGCCCAAAGACAGTGATCAGGCCCTGAACAAGTCTTGCTCAAGCCCCAGGGCTGGCAAAAAAAAATTACTTTCAAGTACATAGGACATTTGAGCTGTCCATCAGAAGCTGGAACTCTGGTTAACTACAGCATGATAATGGTAGCACACACAAACCAAAAGCCATTTCCTCCACATAAGAACACCTCAACCCCTTCACCATTTCAACTGGCATGCCTCACACTTTCCACAAATGTCTCCGAAGTTCCTGGTCCATATTTGTAGTCAGGCTGGCTATCTTTAGTAAGACATTCTGCACCCTCCTCAGGTATATTTATTCAAGACATTATAATCCCTTTGCCTTCTGAAGATGCACAAAATCTTTGCCTTCCATCCTCACATCCAACCACTCAACACCCCTGCCTTTTTATCCCCATTGCCACTGCTTCAATTCAAGCTTTCATGGTATTTTTCCTGGGTTATTGCAAAAATATCTTAGTTTTGTGCTTCAAGACTTGGATCTCACACCCGAAAAGTTGTGTGTGTGTGTGTGTGTGTGTGTGTGTGTGTGTGTGTGTGTGTATGCGCAAATGTGTGTGAATGCCCGTGGGAAACTTGAACTCATGGCCTCACAATCTTTTCTCTTGCTCAAAGCTGGCATTCTATCATTAGAGTCACATCTCCACTTCTGGCCTTTTGGTGGTTTGTTGTAGATAAGATTCACACAAAGACTGGGAGTGTGGCCTAGTGGTAGAGTACTTACCTAGCATGCACTAACCCTTGGGTTTGATTCCTGTTTACCACATATACAGAAAAAGCCAGAAGTGGTGCTGTGGCCCAAGAAGTAGAGCACTAGACTTGAGAAAGCCCAAGGACAGTGCCCAGGCCCTGAGCTCAAACCCCAGCATAGGCAAAAAAAAAAAAGTCACACAAACTTTACTGCCCCTTCTACCTTTGAATTATGATCCTTAGAATTCAGCTTCCTGTGCAGCTAGTACAGGAATAAGCCACTGGCACCCACCAACACAGAGAAATTTTTAATTAAAAAAGACAAATGGAGGGGCCGGGAGTTTGGCCTAGTGGTTAAAGTGCTTGCGTAGCATGCATGAAGACCCGGGTTCAATTCCTCGGTACCACATACATAGAAAAAAAGCCAGAAGTGGTGCTGAGGCTCAAGTGGTAGAGCTCTAGCCTTGAGAAAGTCCAAGGACAGTGCTCAGGCGCTGAGCTCAAGCCCAGGACTGGAAAAAAAAAGACAAATGGAACCAGATGTGGTGGCTCGTGCTTGTAATCCTAGCTACTCAGGAGGCTGAGATCTGTGGATCAAGGTTCAAAGCCAGCCCTGGCACAAAAGGACCTGAGACTCTTATCTCCAATTAACCTCCAGAAAATGGGAAATGGGGCTTGGCTCAAGGGTAGACCTCAGGGACAACACCCAGGCCCAGGGGTAGGGAGGTAACCTTGAGCTGAAGAGCTCTGGGACAGTGCCCAGGCCAAGCTCAAGCCCCATGACCCACAAAAAAAAGAAAGAAAAGAAAGACAAATGTATAGGAAAGACTCTGTAAAGTCCCTAACATTTTATTCTACTAAGATTGTGCCCACAGCCAGATGCTGTGGCTCACGCCTGTAATCCTAGCTACTCAGGAGGCTGAGATCTGAGGGTCAAGGTTCAAAGTCAGCCCAGACTGAGAGACTCTTATCTCCAATTAATCACTAGAAAAGGGGAAGTGTGGCTGTGGCTCAAGGGGTAGAGTGGTAGCCTTGAGCTGAAGAGCTCCATTTTGGGGAGTGCTGCCATTGTTAGCGGAAGCCTGGTCTCTGCGTGGCCGGATGCATGAAGGGTGAATGACTGTGAAGCCGTGATTGGAGGGCCTGGGTGAGCTGGCATGAGTTGATTGGCACACTGCCTGTATATAGTGGCCTGGAGAGAGGAAGGGGGAGGAGAGGCCTCAGAGAGGGGAGGAGAAGAAGAATAAAGGATCCTGCTTAAGCTAGCATTGTGTCGCGTGTCTTCCTTGCGGGACAGGGATAGCGCGTGATAGTTTGTGAGACTTTATCTCCACTAAACTGCTCAGGAAAAGCTGGAAGCGTCACTGTGGTGCAAGCTGTAGAGTGGTATCCTTGAGCACAAAGGGCTCAGGGACAGTGCCCAGGCCCTGAGTTTAAGCTCCAGGACTGACAAAAAAGAGACATATTTTCCTTACATATGAAAAACTGGAGGAACAAACTCACAATGTTAGTAATGAGTGCTAGGCAAGCACTCTATCACTAAGCCACATTCCAAGCCCCTCTCCAAGTAATAGTTCTTATTTGAATTCTTAGCTATTGCTCCAGCTGTGACTGGCATAGTGGCACATGCCTGTAATCCCAACACTCTTGGAAGTGAGGCTGGAAGACTGAAAGTTTGACCTGGGCTATATAGCAACACTCTGTCTGGAAAAGGAGATGGAGAGAAGCATGGAGGAGAGGGAAGATGGACAAGAAAAAAAGGAAAAGAGAAGGAAAGAGGGACTGGAGGGGAAAGAGGAAGGAGAGGGGAGGAGGAGATAGGGAAGAGAGAAGGGAAAGGAGAGGAAAGGAAAGGAAAAGGAAAAGGAAAGGAAGGAAGAGGAAGGGAAAGGGAGAGAAGAAGGGAGAGGAGGGGAAGGGAAGGTGGAAAGATCACTCCTGTTGGTTATCCCAAATATTACTCTTTACTATTATTAATTTTTTGGTTGGTCATAAGGCTTGAACTCTGGGCTTGGGCGCTGTCCCTGGGGTCTTCAGCTCAAGGCTAGTGCTCTGCCACTTCAGCCACACTGCCACTTCTGCTTTTATGGTATTTATTTGCAGATAAGAGTCTCACAGACTTTCCTGCCCTGGATGGCTTTGAACTGTGATTCTCAGATCTCCGCCTGCTGAGTAGCTAAAAGTATAGACACAAGCCCAAATATTTCTCCTTTTCTTAGGTTTTCAACTATGAATTTGTTAACTCCTGGCTCAAAGAGCCTTTGATCTTCACTTGGAAAAAAATGCCATTTTAAACATTGAATGAGAAGTCATTCCATTTAGCATATAGTATTAGAGTTAATTTCATGTCGGTAACAGAGTGAGATAATCTTGCAAATTATTAATCAGAAATCAGGCAAAGTATCTGGATTTTACTTTGGATGTTGTCACTAAATTGGCTTAAAAATTACAACAAAGCCAGGCTCAGTGGCTCACGCCTGTAATCCTAGCTATGTAAGAGGCTAAAATCTGGGGATCAGGGTTCAAAGCCAGACCAGGCACTAAAGACCATGAGACATTTATCTCCAATTAACCGATAAAAACCAGCAAGTGGCGCTGTGGCTCCAGGGATATGGCCGTAGCCTTGAGCTGAAGAGCCCTGGGACAACGCCCAGGCCCAGAGTACAAGCCCCACGACCGAGAAATAAATAAATAAATAAAACGTCAACAAAGCCGGCGCTGGTGGCTCATGCCTGCAACCCTAGATACTCTAGAGGCTGAGATCTGAGGATTGTGGTTCAAAGCCAGCCCCGGCACTAAAAAGCTTATTAGACTTTTATCACCAATTAACCACCAGAAAACCAGAAGTGGCCCTGTGGCTCAAAGTGGTAGAGCTCTACCCTTGAGCTGAAGAGCTCAGGGACAGCACCCAGACCCAGAGTTCAAGCCACAAGACCAACAAAAACAACAAAAAAAAGCTTCAACAAATCATTTCCCTTGCATGTCTGTTTCTTTATCTGGAAGGTGAAGAAGTTGGGATAGATGACTTAGCACTACCAATGGAGAGTAGGGCCGGGAGTTTGGCCTAGTGGTAGAGTACCTGCCTAGCATGCATGAAGACCCGGGTTCAATTCCTCGGTACCACATACATAGAAAAAAGCCGGAAATGGTGCTAAGGCTCAAATGGTAGAGCTCTAGCCTTGTGAAAGTCCAAGGACAGTGCTCAGGCCCGGAGCTCAAGCCCAGGACTGGCAAAAAAAAAGATGTATGAAATTTCCGTGTTTAAAAGACAAAAAAGGTAACCAAATATTTAGCATGAAGGAGTATTAGAAATAACTTTGGACCAAGGTTCAAAAGAACACCTGGCTTTTTATACAATAAATTAAATTGTGAAAAGTTAGAGTCTAAAGCAAACATGGTATCAAAAACATTTGCAATAAAACTTTATGAACAATTCTAAATTTAAACAGCCAAGACCAAAAGGGTAGGTATCCCCAATGTGGCTTTGATTTTAGGATTTGCGGGGAGAGGGGGGGAGAGAGAGAGACAGAGACAGAGAGACAGAGAGAGGGGGAGGGTGGGAGAGGAGAGGAGAGGAGAGGAAGGGTAATATTTCTATAAGAATCACTAAGAATCTTGACCTTACAGTGACCTGGCACCCTATGGATGAGCAGGATTTCTTGAAGTAAAGAAGAAGGGCTAGGTGTGTGGCCTGGTTGTAAAGTGCTTGTCTAGCACACCCAAAGACCTAGATTTGATTCCTTGGTACCATATACAGAGAAAAGGCTGGAAGTGGTGCTATTCAGGAGGCTGAGATCTAAGGACCAAAGTTCAAAGCCAGTCTGGACAGGAAAGTCCCTATGAGACTTTTATCTCCAATTAACCATTCAAAAATGGGAAGCTAGCTGGGAATGTAGCTTAGTGGTAGAGTGCTTGCTTAGCAAGCATGAACCCTGGGTTTCATTGCCTAGTGCCACAAAAAGAATAAACTCCAGAAGTAGCACTGTGGCTCAAGTGGTAGAGTGCTATCCTTGAGAAAGCTCAAGGACAGTGCCCAGGCCCTGAATTCAAGCCCCAGTACTGGCAGAAAAAAAAAGGTGTAAAGCCAGTCGTGGTGGCTCAAGCCTGTAACCCTAGCTACTCAGGAGGCTGAGATCTGAGGATCAACGTTCAAAGCCAGCCCTGGCACTAAAGGACCTGAGACTCTTATCTCCAATTAACCTCTAGAAAACAGGAAGTTGGGCTTGGCTCAAGGGTAGGGTTGTAGCCTTGAGATGAAGAGCTCAGGGACAGCGCCCATGCCGAGTTCAAGCCCCATGACCCACAAAAAAGGTGTTAAAAAAGAAGAAATTGAGGGCCACGAGTTTGGCCTAGTGGTAGAGTGCTTGCCTAGCATGCACAAAAACCCGGGTTCAACTCCTTGATACCACATATATAGAAAAAGCCAGAACTGGTTCTATGGCTCAAGAGGCAGAGCGCTAGTCTAGCCTTGAGAAAGCCAGGACTGGCAAAAAAAAAAAATAAGAAGAAATTGAGGAAAATGAGTGAAGCACATCCCAGAGAGAATATATGCAAAGGCCCTGTGGCAGAAAAAAAGCATGTGATTCTCAAGGAATTGGAAGACAGATGGTGTGGTTAAGAAGTGCTAGAAAAGCAGAGATTTGCAATAGAGCAAAACCTAGATACGTAAGGCCATATAGTATGATGCTAAATGAAAGGACCTCTAGGATATAGAAACAAAAGCCATATAATGAGTGATTGTTTGTCTTAATGTGCTATGTTATCTCTCATCTCTTTTGCTGTCCCTTGGCTATCTCGTATTTTTACAGTATTTCTTTTTGTTATCTGATATATTGGATATATGCGTATTTGAAATTGGATAGGAAAGGGGGGAAATGGGGACCAAGACATGAGAAAGGGTATCAATGTATGTGAAGTAATACACCTTCTATCTGGCGAATGTAATGTAACCCTTCTATTAATTACAATAAAAACATATGAAACAAAAGTGCTAGAAAGATGAGATTAAAAAACACTTTACTCATTTCAACCTAGTCCCAGTTTATGAAAATTTTTCTATTATTCAATATGACATGGTATAATATTAAATATTGCAAATTTTCTATAGCTTTTGAAATATTTCAAGAAGATCATAATGAGCTTAAAAATAAGTAGACACAGAAAAGATATACTAGTATACAGTTGTCATATTTCATCTCATGATTACCTAGAAATGGTTAAAAATAAAATTCATGGGAATTGTCAGCACAAGCCAGTTTCAAGGACAACAATTATTAAAACTTATCAAACTTATCAGAGAATCCCCAGGCAAACAAAACCCAAGACTTTAGGGTGAGATGACCTGGGACCCCAGAACTAAACAATGGCCAAAGGCTAATGCTTAACTTTGCTTCTGAATCTTGCTTGCTTGCTTGTGCTGGTCAATTTTGAGTTAAAAGGATAAGTTCATTTGTATGGTCACAATGAACCCATTGGCTATCTAAAACTAGGAGGACAATGTGTTTGTTGCAAAATTATTGGCCAGCTGCATGTGGCCATATGTGACTTTGTGAATCTGCCTTTAAAAACCCCTAGCTTTTTAATTTGGGGGCTGCTCACTCCCAAGTTGAGTTAGCCCCCGCCAGTCACTGCAATAAACTCCAGACTTTAACCATCAGTTATTAACTGTAACTTTATTTGGTACGGTTATTCTATTTCACTCAAAATTGTACTAATTTTGAAATCTGCAAGCCATTCATGAATATCAGACAGATTCCACATGTCTTTGGTTTTAAATTAATCTCAGTGGACCATATTTTGAGTCTACCATCTCAAGAATTGTTTCTAACCATAAAATACATATACATTACTATACAATGCCTGATAGGAATTTAACTTACCATATCAAGAGAACAGATCTGTTATTTCCATGCACAATCCATCTTTCCTATTTTATTGCATATCTCAGAGTTTATTTTGAAAATTGTGTATATCTTATATAAAATCTGACAGTAGGACCGGGAGTGTGGCCTAGTGGTAGAGTGCTTGCCTAGCATACACAAAGACTCAGGTTCAATAACTTGGTACCACATACATAGAAAAAAGCTGGAAACGTTGCTGTGGCTCAAGTGGTAGAGTGCTATCCTTGAGAAAGCCCAAGGACAGTGTTCAGGCCCTGAGTTCAAGCCCCAAAACTGGCAAATAAATAAATAACAAAAAAAAAATCTGGGGACCAGGAGTCTGGCCTAATGGTAGAATGCTTGCCTAGCGTGCAGGAATACCCGGGTTCTATTCCTCAGTACCACACACATAGAAAAAAAAGAGCCAGAAATGGTGCTGTGGCTAGAGCTCTAGCCTTGAGAAAGTCCAAGGACAGTGCTCAGGCCCTGAACTCAAGCCCAGGACTGGCAAAAAAAAAAAAAAAAAAAAAAAAAATCTGATAGCAATAATCACTTGTGCACTTCTTTCCACTGCCACTAGGAGTCGCTGTTGTCTCTGAGTTTTTGTCCTTGCTGATGTTGGTTATGTATTTCATGACTTTCCTGGACTAATTCTATAGTGTCTGTCTCCCTCTAATGTACAACCACTGAAGTGTATAATCAGTTGTTTTTTTTAACTCTTTTTTAAAAAATTAAGCTCTCTTTTCCTCTTTTTCTCTTTCTCCTTCCCCTCTGTTTCCACGCATCTCCATCTTAGGTGGGCCTGCAGTTTGCTTTCCCCAAAATAACCTCTTTCCTGCTTGGAAAAAAAATTAAGTTTAGTTTCTGCTCTAATCTGAATGGTTGTAATTTGCACAATAACTTCCATGGTGATGGTTTCAAGAAATGGGGCTTTCATAGGCTGGGAATGTGGCTTAATGGTGAATGCTTGCCTAACATGCAGAAAGTCCTGGATTCGGTTGTTCAGTACCACCTACAGAGAAAAAGCCAGAAGTGGTGCTGTGGCTCAAGTGGTAGAGTGCTAGCCTTGAGCAGAAGAAGCTTAGGGACAGTGCTCAGGCCCTGAAGTCACACCCCAGGACAGGCAAAAAAAAAAATTGAAAGGCAAAATTATTGGTATTTACTTGGGAGTGGTGGTGCAAATGTGTATTTCCAGCACTCAGGGGACTGAGATAAGACAATGAAGAGTTTGTTCCCAAATTGGGGTCTGTGGCTCACACTAATAATCATAGCTACTAAGAAGGAACATGGTCTGAGGCCAACACAGACAAAAAGTTTATGAGACTCCCATGTCAGTCAACAGCTAGCTGAATGCCGTAGTGTGCTCTTGTCATCTCAGCTAGAGTGAGAGGTGTCAACAGAAGCATTGTGGTCAGGAATGGCTCCCCCAAAAAGTGAGAGCCTATCTAAAAATTTCAGAATCCAGCACTCATGCCACATGTCTATAATCCTGGCTACGTAGGAGGCTGAGATCAGAAAGGTTGTAGATTCAGTCTAGCCCCACAGAAACTCAATTACACTCCCATCTCAAACAGAAGACGCTGGGTGGAGTGGTACACACTTATCTTCCCAGCTAAGGTAAGAAGCAAAACAGGAAGATTGCAGTGCAGGTGCACACTCAGACAGGAAATGAGACCTTAACTAAAAAGTAATCAGTTCAAGCTGGGCACCAGAGACTCACTCCTGTAATCTTAGCTACTCTAGAAACTCAGATTTGAGTCTCAGATTTTTTCATTTAAAGCCAGGCCCTGAGTTCAAGCCTCATGACTGACCGCCCCTCCAAAAAAAAAAAAAGCAAAGAAAGTAACCAGTTCACAAAAAGGGCTGTGCCCTGAATTTAAACCTAGCATTGTAATAATTGGAACAGTAATATTGTTGGCATTATTAGCAGAGCAAAAAAAGAACTGGAGACATGACTCAAGCAGTAGAGTACTTTACTAGCATAAAATCCCAAGTCCAGTCTGACCTACTTAACAAGTTCCCTCTCCCAAAACCAAATCTATATATTTCACCTTAGTTTAATTCTGTGCTTCAGTGTAGATATGGTATACAACCAGGTTTCAGACCAATATTTATGTAACTGGCTATTCTTTCATATCAGTGTAGGATTTCAGACTAAATGTTCCAACAGTGTGGACTGTCTGTGGAACTTAAAAAATTAATCGTATTTTCAGACATAGAAGAAATGAATGTAAGGATTACATTTTTTATAAATTAATTGTGAATAGGTAATTAAAAGTTGATTTTCTAGTATAAACCTGCAGGCTGGGGGCCGGGAGTTTGGCCTAGTGGTAGAGTGCTTGCCTAGCATGCACGAAGACCCCGGGTTCAATTCCTCGGTACCATATACATAGAAAAAACAAGCTGGAAGCGGCGCTGCTGCTCAAGTGGTAGAGCTCTAGCCTTGAGAAAGTCCAAGGACAGCGCTCAGGCCCTGAGTTCAAGCCCAGGACTGGCAAAAAAAACTGCAGGCTAGGAAGGTGGCTTGGCAGCAGAGTTCTTGCCTAGCATCCATGAGGCCCTGGGTTCAATTCCTTGCTACCATATAAACAATAAATAAATAAAAACATAAACCGCAAAACTAAAAATCATTTCTCCCAAAAATATATCCATGTGTTGACTGCATACAGCTTTAGGTTTTGAAGAATCAGCACACAGTGAATTGACAACCTACTTAACATATACGTTACCTCATTTTGTGATGAGAACATATAATACATACTCAGCCTTTCTCAAATATAAAATATTCATATCTCTCTCCCGGTCCTGACAAGCAAAATCAGAATAAAATATTACTGTCTCCAGCCATGCCTTGAATTTTCCTAGTATTTCTCAAATGGACTGGTGCTGTACTGAAACAACCCTAAAAGGCTTTTTAATCTCTTGAAAACCACTATAGATTATTTTCTCCAGTGAGGAATGAATACATCTCACTGCATAAAGAATCACTAGAGGATTAGGAGGGGATGGGGAGAGGGAAATGGGGACAAAAACATGAGAAGGGGTATCAATGTGTGAGAAGTAATGCACCTACTACCTGGTGAATATAACTGAAACCTCTCTATACATTACCCCAACAATAAAAAAAAGAATCACACAGGTGTGAATGATGCTTCATCTTCATATTCCTCCAATGCCATACATCATACCTTTTTTGCCATTCGGGCTTGAACGCAGGGCCTGAGTACAGTCTCTTAGTCTCTCTGTGCTCAAGGCTAGTGTTCTACCACTTGAACCATACTACCACTTCCAGCTTTTTCTGTTTATGTGGTACTGAGGAATCGAAATCAGGAATTTACGCATGCTAGGCAAACACTCTACAACTAAGCCACATTCCCAGCCCTACACCATACCTTTGAAAGCAAGCACTTAGATCATTGTGATGCGCAGCCTGGACTATGACCCCGAGGCTCACAATGTTTATGTTTGGGTTCTGCTTTAGAGTGGTCATGTGACTGACTTTCCCTGCGCTCTCTAATCCTTAAGATGATTCAATGAGATAGGTAAGGAAGGAGCAGATCTTTATTTTGTATTCAAGGAAAACTTAGAAGACACAGATATACAAAGCTAGTGTTGGGGCTGGGAGTTTGGCCTAGTGGTAGAGTGCTTGCCTAGAATGCACAAGGACCCAGTTTCAATTCCTGGGTACCACATACATAGAAAAAAGCCGGAAGTGGTGCTGAGGCTCAAGTGGTAGAGCTCTAGCCTTGAGAAAGTCCAAGGACAGTGCTCAGGCCCTCAGCTCAAATCCAGGACTGGCAAAAAAAAAAAGGAAGCTAGTGTTGGAACCAAATCTTGAAATCAGGTTTTCTGCCTCTTTGACTCTCTGATTTACCCTCTCGTTCACGTATGATACAAATTCCATTATAAGAACAAGCTATCATAATTATAATAATAATTTTTTGTGGGTCATTGGGCTTGAACTCTGGGGCCTGGGTGTCATCCCTAAGCTCTTCAGCTCAAGGATACCACCCTATCCCTTGACCACAGCCCCACTTCCCCTTTTCTAGTGATTAATTGGAGATAAGAGTCTCACAGTTTTTAGTGTCCAGGCTGGCTTTGAACCACGATGCTTAGACCTCAACCTCCTGTGCAGGATTACAGGTGTGAGCCACCATGCCCAGCAATAATTTTATAAAATGTAAAAATGTTAGTCTTTCAGTTTTCTTGACTTTCACAAAGAAAACGTTCAAGCCCCAGAAAAAATAAATGTAAAATATATTCTTGTTGCTGGGTGCTAGTGGCTCACACCTGTAATCCTAGCTACTCAGGAGGCTGAGATCTGAGGATCGAGGTTCAAACCTAGCCTGGACACTAAAGAACCTGAGACACTTATCTCCAAAGAAACACCAGAAAACCGGAAGTGGCGCTGTGTCTCAAGTGGTAGAGCGCTACCCTTGAGCTGAAGAGCTCAGGGACAATACCCAGGCCTAGAGTTCAAGCCCCACAACCACTACCACCCTGCAAAAAAAGAGTATATATGAATATATATATACATATATATATATATATATATTCCTGTCCATGTGAAGTCTAGGTTCTGAGTGAAAATAAACTCCAAAATATAAGTCATGCAGCAAAACATAAGGGGTTTTTTGGCCAGTCCTGAGGCTTGAACTTAGGCCTAGACGCTGTCCCTGAGCTTCTTTTACTCAAAACTAGCACACTACCACTTGAACCACAGCACCACTTCTAGCTTTTTCTGTTTATGTAGGACTCGAACCCAGGGCTTCATGCATGCTAGGTCAAGCACTCTACCACTAAGCCACATTCCCAGCCCAAACATAAGCATTTTTAGTTCACATATTATCAAAGAACATTAGCAAGAGGACTCTGCTCATTGTGAGCATCAAAAGTTCTAGGCTTATGGACGATTTGTCTTAATCCTCTCTTTCCAAGGTCAATGTTGAACTCAGGGTCTTGCACTTGCTGGGCATAAGCGTCCCACCCAGAGGCACACTTGAGCCATGCTCTGCCTACTTTTAGGCTTTACATCCTTGCTGGAATCATAGACATGGCAGCTAGGCAGAAAAGTTCCTGTGAGACTCTTATCTCCAATTCACCAGTCAACAACTGGAAGTGACACTGTGGCTCAAGTAGGAGAGCACTACCCTTTAGCACAAAGAGGCTCAATGACAGCACCTGGCCCCTGAGTTCAAGCCCCACGACTGACAAATAACAAAATAAAATGGAAGTGGCCCCATTCTTGCAAAAGGAAAAAGGAAAGAATTTGCAAAGGCAAACCTCAGAATACACTTTAAAAAAAAAAACAACAAAAAGATTGTAGCAGTAATGCCTTGGCCTTGAGAATCTGGTTGGCAGAGCAACAGCTTAAAGACCTTGGCAGTAGGCAGGCAACCACACTGTGTTTTAAATGAACAGAGAACCACAGCGCAGGAGACCGTTTTAGCTTTAGAAATGTCAGAAGGCACACCAAAGGATTACCGGGAAATAAACACAGAGAACTTAAAACCTTAGAGGTCAACCTTAGAGTGAGTACATGAAAGGAAAAAGAAGGTTGTACCTCCAAAGGTATTTCTAAGCCTAAAATTAATACATGTAAAAAACATAGATTATTATGTCATATTATAACCACATTTTCTGCTTATTTATTCAAATATATTTAATATATTTAAGGCATACACATGACATTTTATAATATGCAACTAGGAAAGAGAACATATTTTCAGTTACGAGGTCCACAGAGGTAGCTCACACTCTGATTTTAATGGAAAAGATTTTACAGGGAGAATATGAGAAAAACTAGGATGACATCACACCCTTGTACGGAAACTTAAATCAAAAAAAAAAGAGTACTCTGAAAACTGCACAAAAGATGTCACTAATGTGAATAAATTCCAATCCTTCTCTTGTAACAAGACATTCAGAAAGAAAGAGGGCCGAAGAGGATGGTGACATAGCATAGGATACATCAGAGAATTTAGTGGGTTTCTAGTGACACAGCGATGGTCATTTGAAATGGAGGATTGCTTGGGCCAAAGGGGAAGATACACACAACATAAAGAGACTTGGAACTCTAAAGGAAGGGGAGAGATGAAGCTCACTAAAGCAGGCTGTTAGCATATGTGAGTCTGGTCTGGGTTTCATAATGGAATGATGCAGATTCCTCCCAGAAGAAATTCCCGTAGGAAGGAATGTGAAAGAAGTTTCTGTTGTAATATTTTTATTGTAGTTCTAGTACCAGGGTACAGACTCCATTTTCACTTGGCTTTCTTGCTCAGGGGTGGTGCTCTACCACTTGAACTATGGCCTCAGTATAGCATTTTGCAGACAATTGGAGGTGGAGTCTCAAGGATTTTTCTGCTCCGGTTGGCTTTGAATCTCCATATCTCTGATTTCAGCCTCCTGAATAGCTGAGTACAGACATTAGCCACCTATGAACAGCTAGTATAAAGATGTTTGGGGGGCTGGGAGTTTGGCCTAGTGGTAGAGTGCTTGCCTAGCATGCACAAAGACTCAGGTTTGATTCTTCAGTACCACATACATAGAAAAAAGCCAGAAGTGGTGCTGAGGCTCAAGTGGTAGAGCTCTAGCCTTGAGAAAGTCCAAGGACAGTGCTCAGGCCCTGAGCTCAAGCCCAGGACTGGCCAAAAAAATTATTATTAGTAGTAATAATAATAAAAGATGTTTTGCTAGGATAGCAGGCAATTTTTGCAGTCTTCAACCTGTTTTGTAACTATTACTATGAGGCCAAACCCAAAAGCTAAGAAAACAAACATAAAGGCCACAAAACAAAGAGAAAAGAACAAAGCACACCATGAGCTTGTAAATAATGATAATCCTACCCAGAAGAAGACAAAGGACCTTAACAAATAAATAATTGTAATAGGAAGTAAATAATAAAAATAATAGCAAATGAATAACAAAAAGTACATGAATAATGAATAGTAAATAATAGAAGATAAATAGGAAATAATTGTAAATTAATAAGTAGTAAATAAATAATAATCAACAGCAAATAATATGTAAATAATAACTAGGAGGAAAGCAGGAATGGAATATCTAGAAGTACATGCCACCACTGATTTGGTGAGGGAAAAATCGGTTTAAAAAAATATATGTGGGGGGGGCTGGGAGTTTGGCCTAGTGGTTAAAGTGCTTGCCTAGCATGCATAAAGACCCAGGTTCAATTCCTCGGTACCACATACATAGAAAAAAGCCAGAAGTGGTGCTGAGGCTCAAGTGGAAGAGCTCTAGCCTTGAGAAAGTCCAAGGACAGTGCTCAGGCCCTGAGCTCAAGCCCAGGACTGGCAAAAAAAAAATATATGTGTGGGGCCGGGAGTTTGGTCTAGAGGTTAAAGTGCTTGCCTAGCATACATCAAGACCCGGGTTCGATTCCTTGGTACCACATATATACAAAAAGCCGGAAGTGGTGCTGAGGCTCAAGTGGTAGAGCTCTAGCCTTGAGAAAGTCCAAGGACAGTGCTCAGGCCCTGAGCTCAAGCCCAGGACTGGCAAAAAAATAATAATAATAAATAGAAAAATAAAAAATTAATATATATATGTGTGTGTATACACATACACACACACACACACACACACACACGTTACATAGAACTAGAGAATTAGAAACTCCAGGGAATAAATGGTTCGGAAAGGAGGACATGAATGAGGATATATTGGGATTTACTATGTAACACAGCTGTTGCAAGCATCAACAATAGCTTCAGTTAAGGGATTTGTTGAGGGTACTTTATGTCCCCTAAGGAAGCTCCTGCAGGCAGAACCAACAGCTGTCTGTTACTGTGGCACAGAAGAAATCTGCTGGGGTGCTCCTTAGGCTATGAATTTCCCTTGGAGAGACACAAGTACCTCCCCACAAGAGGAAGTAGATCCAATGTGAGGCATGTAGGAGCTGAAAAAATGAAATGATGGGCTTAGGAATGTGGCTTAGTAGTACATCTTGCCTTTAAGAGTCTCAGGAACTTTCCTGCTCCAATTGGTTTTAAACCTTGATCCTCAGATTTCAGCCACCTGAGTGGCTAAGATTACAGGTGTCAGCTATCATGCCCAGTTCTCAAAGTCTTTTGAACTGTTCCAGCATTGCCAGAAAAAGTCCAAAGTTTTCTCTGAAACTCAAGGGAAATTTTACCATAAAGGCTGTAAAAATTAAGAAGGGATAGATAGATAGATAGATAGATAGATAGATAGATAGATAGATAGATCTAAGATACAATGGTGAGATAGGCTAGGTACAGGGTAAACAGCTCCACTCTGAAAAGGAGGAATAGGGGAATAGAAAGGAGAGCTTCAACAATACAAAACGAAAACTCAGAATATATATACGGAGTCATTACATACTGACTCTCTGCGTCTGAACTCTGAGGCACAAAGGAATGGGAGTGATGCAGGAAATTTGGTTCAGAGAACTCAGTGCCAACTCACAAATAAGAACAGGGGTCAGGCCTCAGTGACTCATGCCTATAATCCTAGCTACTCAAGAATCTAAGATCTGGATTAAGGTCAAAGTCAGAACCAGCAAGGAAGTCTACAAGTCACTTATCTCTAATTAATCACCAGAAAACTGGAAGTAGTGCTGTGACTCAAGTGACAGAGCATTAGCCTTGAGCACAGCTTTGGGACAGGGCCCTGAGTTCAAGCCTCAGACCCAGCACGCGCGCGTGCATGCAAGCACGCACACATACACACACACACACACACACACACACACACACACACACACACACACGAGAGCAGGGTTTTGATGAAAAAGAAGTAAAAGTTTATTCATTTTACTAGGCAAAACACTCTGGTTCCAGGGAGACAGAAGGCTTTTAATCAAAAGACCAGTACCCTGGGCTTCTGGCTATGCATGCTGAGCCATGACTGCAGGGTAGAAGGCAACCTTGGGTTCACTTATTTCCTGGTGTGAAATAGTACAGTCTCTGGAATTATATTTCTTGTTTTCCTGAACGTTCCTTCACTCTAGTGGTCAACAAGATAAGGAGAAGTATGAGGTAACCTTGCCTGGGGTGCTAAAAACATTCTTGAATTCCTCCATCTTAGGAAATGGGAGAAAAGATATATAATTTTTTTTAAAAAAAAAAAAAGGTCTTCTTGAAAACTTAACTTACAGCTGGGCTCTGGTGGCTCACACCTGTAATCCTAGCTATACAGGAGGCTGAGATCTAAAGACCAAAGTTCAAAGCCAGTCTGGACAGGAAAGTCCCTGTGAGACTTTTATCTCCAATTAACCATTCAAAAACTGGAAGCTAGCTGGGAATGTAGCTTAGTGGCAGAGTGCTTCCTAGCATGCATGAAGCCCTGGCTTTGATTCCCTAGTGCCACAAAAAGCACAAACTCCAGAAGTAGCACTGTGTCTCAAGTGTTGGCCTTAAGCAAAAGAAGCTCAGGGATAGTGTCTAGGTCCTGAGATCAAGCCCCAGGACTGGCAAAAAAAAAAGAAAGTGGAGATGTAATTTAACTAGTAGAGCACTAGCTTTAAACAAAAAAAATCTAAGCAAAGCCAGGTGCGGTGGCTCACACCTGTAATCCTAGCTACTTAGGAGGCTGAGATGTACGGATCAAGGTTCAAAGCCAGCCTGGGCACAAAAGAACCTGAGACTCTTATCTCCAAATAACCTAGAAAACAGGAAATGGGGCTTGGCTCGAGGGTAGGGCAGTAGACTTGAGCTGAAGAGCTCAGGGACAATGCCCAGGCCAAGTTCAAGCCCCATGACCCACAGAAAAATAAATCTAAGCAAGAGTGTGAGGCCTAGAGAGCAAGCCCCAGTAGGGGCATGTGTGTGTGAGTACTGCGGTTCAAAGCCAGCCTGGGCACTAAAAAACATGAGACTCTTATCTCCAATTAACCTCGAGAAAATTAGAAGTGGTGTTGTGGCTCAAGGGGTAGAGTGGTAGAGCTGAAGAGCTCAGGGACAGAGCTCAGGCCCAGAGTTCAAGCCCCATGACCGACAAAAATAAATAAAATAAAAAAATATGGCCAGGAGTTTGGCCTACTAGTAGAGTGCTTGCCCCAGGACTGGCAAACTTTTGTTTGACATCTACTTTGAATGAATATAAACATATTAATCTAGAGAGAGACAGAGAGAGACACTGTTTTCAAAGTCCATTTGCTTAGAACATCTTTTTCTTTTCTTTTCTTTTCTTCTTTTCTAGCCCTGGGGCTTGAACTCAGGGCCTGGGCACTATCCCTGGGCTTCTATTGCTCAAGGCTAGCACTCTACCACTTGAGCCACAGCACCACTTCCCACTTTTTCTATGTATGTGGTACTAAGAAATTGAACCCAGGGTTTCATGCATGCTAGGAAAGCACTCTACCACTAAGCCACATTCCCAGCCCTAAAACATCTTTTTCTAATCTTTCATATTAAGCCAAAATTGGGGGGGGTACTTTTTGTTGTTGTTGCTTGAATTTTCTTGTGTACAACACATGGTTGGGTTTTTTTTTCCAGTCCTGGGGCTTGCACTCAGGGCATGGGTGCTCAAGGCTAACGTTCTACCACTGTAGCCACAGCACTACTTCCAGCTTTTTCTGAATATATTGGAGATAAAGAGTCTCATGAACTTTTCTGCTGAGGCTGACTTCAAACTGCAATCAGCAGATCTCAGCCTCCTGAGTAGATAGGACTCCAGGCAGGAGTCACAGGCACCTGGTGGGTTTTGCTTTTGTGTGTGGGGGGGGGGGTCATGGGGCTTGAACTCTGGGCCTGGGTGCTGTCCCTGAGCTCTTCAGCTCAAGGCTACTGCCTTACCCCAGGGACTGAGCACTGTCCTTGGGCTTTTCTCAAGGCTAGAGCTCTACCATTTAAGCCACAGTACAACTTCCAGCTTTTTCTGTGTATGTGGTACCAGGAATCAAACCCAGGGTTTCACGCATGCTAGGCAAGCACTCTCCCGCTAGGCCAAACTCCCGGCCCTGACTTTGCATTTTTAATTGGTGTCCATTGGCTGACAGTTTGTCAGTCTCTCACTGTAGCCACATACCTGAAATATTATTTCTTAGAGACATGAGGAAGTTATCCTGTCCAACACCTTGCTGTGCTTTTTGTTTTCGATGTTTTTGTGCTGGTCTTGAGGCTTGAACTTAGGGCCTGCATTTCTTTTATGCTCAAGGCTAGTGATCTACCGCGTGAGCCATAGTATCACTTCCAGCCTTTTCTGAGTAATTTATGAGAAATGGGAGTCTCACAGACCTTCCTGCTCAGGCTGGCTTTAAACTGTGATCCTCAGCCTCCTCATTAGCCAGGATTACAGGTATGAGCCACCAGCACGTGGCTGTTACGTTTAAAACCAGTGAGTCTCACTGTATATCCCAGGCTAGATTTGAACTTTCTGTGAGTCCAAGACATTGTCAATCCCCCTGCCCCTCCCATTCAGGCACTCAAATTATAGGTATATACTACTACCACGCTTGGCTAATGAAAAGTTCTATTTCAGTCAATGTCTTGCTTAGAAATCTTAGAATTCCGTCTCTACCAGCCACCTTTCTTCCTCACAAGGGGAGCTCTGCAAACCTCACGCTTATGGTACAATCTGATGTGGTTGAGAGGCCTCACTGTGACTTTTGATTATTTACAAACACCACTTTTGGATAATTTGAAAATGGAGCAGAGGTCTTCAGGTGGTTCCTTGATGCCACATGAGTACTCTCTTCCCTTTAATCTTTACTGAGTATTGGGATCCTGTGGCTCAGTCTTTGGTGTGGGAGACTTACAAGGCTTCCTGACGGGCACAGGCCATGTTAAACCAAGGTCTGCTGGGTGGTGTTTTTGATTTTCATAGTGACATTTTATACCTTCAAAGGCTGATAAATATGTAAAAAGACAAGAGCATTAGTATGTCCCCAGACACGGCCTCCAATGGATTACCATAATGAGGCAGTATAAATTCACAGTTGGTTGTTCCATCTACTGAGATCTCTATACCCTCCGCTTTGAGGCTTTGCAGAAGTGAAAGAAGCTCTACCAGTTACCTACTGTGTGTCTCTGAGGGAAGGCCAAACTTGTGATTAGGCCCCAACCCATCTCTTCATCCCAGCAGCAGCAGCCATCATTAAGGATAAGCCAGAATCTGCCTTTAAAATGTCCTCCACTTTTTCCATGCTCTTCTCACACAACCATCACTATTTTAAAAAATCAAATCATCAAGGGCTCAAATTGGGTCTTTAGCTCGCTCTCCTATTTCTAATATCAAATGTAGAAATCCTTCAGCTCTGCTGTCTGATTTTGAAGAGCCTGTTAGAGGGCCTTTTAATAATTTAGTGGTTTGAGGAATTTGTGTTCATTCCCCTGAGGTACCTGCTGCTATCCTGAAGCACAAACTTTGTACTCTTATCTCCATTTTGATGCAGAACGTGGAATTCTGGAGACAGCAAATGAGACGTGACTAAAGACCTGCAAACCTGTCTTTCTTGCCAGTCTCTAAGAGGACAGAGTCCTTGTTACTTCAGCTGATTAAACACTAACTGCAACAAGAGCCCAGAGTAAGAGCATACAGCCCATTTGCCAGTTGCAGTGGTATGTAGCTTTTTATATAAACATGTTTCAGTAAAGTGTCCAAACAGGCTAATCAGAAGAACAGAAGAATTGGTCCCATTCTCACCCGAAGGTGTAACAAGAAAATAATTGTTTGGGTTGAAATGGACAAACTTGACTGATGTGACCTCAAATCTTTAATGGTCACTCTGTACCCTTAGTCCTGGCAAGCTAGCACAGAGCACTCTTCATTTCTCAACATTTGGCAAAAGGCCCAGAGCATTTTTCAAAAACCTGCCTTTTACTTTTTCCTCTTTACTGATGAGGAAAACATTGGCACATTTAAATATGCATGCCCACATAGGTACATAGGCTTATATGTATGCATCTGCACGAATGGAGTTAGACAACATCTATTGAATGCAGAACACTATGTAGCAGGAAATAGCAGAGGAAATTTTTTAAAAAAACACCTAATTTCTACCCACATGATCATTCTAGTCTAATGGACAACCTGTGATGCATACGGTGATGACTAAAACTGTTTACGGCAGAGATAGCAGCTTCTCCCTCTCTTTTGTAACAACTTTTTCTTCCTGAGTACAAAAGTAATGTGTGTTTCTTGCACAGAGAGAGAGAGAGAGAGAGAGAGAGAGAGAGAGAGAGAGAGAGAGAGAGAGAGAGAGAGAGAAAGTCAAAACATAATCACCTATAATGACAGTACTCAGTAACATATATTAACCTTTAAATATATATCCTTCAGGCTACTTTGTTCTATGTTCACAAAACATCTTTAAAGCAAAATTGACAGGCTAGAGTAGAGTAATAGCTCAAGTTGCTCAGCAAACCGATGAGTGCTCAAGGACTTGAATTCAAGCCAGAAAAAAAAAATTGAAACACAGAATGTGTTGGCACATGTCTGTAACCCCAGCAACTAGTGAGGCTGAGACAGGATGATCATGTGTTTGAGACTAGCCTAAGTTGCATAAAAGGTCAAAGCCAGCTTGATCTGACATAGTGAGATGGGTTCCAAGTAAACAAAATTGCAACCATACTATGCTTAGCAGCTCCTGAAAGGATTTTCCTTACGTAATAATATATTACAAACATTTTCCATATCATAATATAATTCACAGTGATGCAAATATACTAATGCTACTGAATTATACACTTAAGCTTGTGGCTGGTAGTTCACATCTATAATCCTAGCTACTCATTAAGCTGAAATCTGAGGATCTAGGCTAGAAGTCAGTTTAGGCAGGAAAGTCTGTAAACCTCTTATCTCCATTTAACCACCAAAGAGCTGGAAGTGGTGAGGGCTTTTGTTGTTGCTGTTGTTTGTCAGTCATGGGGACTGAACTCAGGTCCTGGACACTGTCCCAAAGCTCTTTTGCTGAAGGCAAGTGATCTACCTCTTTGAGTCACAGTTCCACTTCCTGGCCTTGGGCTGGGAGTGTGGCGTAGTGGTAAAGTGCTTGCCTAACATGCACAAAGACCTGGATTCGATTCCTTAGTACCATATACACAGAAAAAAAACCGGAAATGTGCTGTGGCTCAAGTAGTAGAATGCTAGCCTTGAGAATGCCCAAGGAGCGTGCTCAGGCCCTGAGTTCAAGCCCCTAGACTAGAAAAAAAAAGAAAAGTTTCTTGGCCTTTCCTGCCTGAGCTGGCTTTGAAGCATGAGCCTCAGGTCTTAGGCTTCTGAGTAGCGAGGATTACAGGCACAAGCTGCCAGTGTGCAGCTTGGATGTGTTTTGTGGCTGAAATGATAAAGTGACTTCCTTGAGCAAAAATTCTAGGAGATAGAACCTAGGTCCTGAGTTCAAGATCGTAGTACCTACACTAAAAAGAAAAGGAAAGTAAAAAAAAAACGAACTTCGGGGAAAAAAAAGGGCAAATGTATCCCAATTATTGGAAATTGTGTGTGTGTGTGTGTGTGTGTGTGTGTGTGTGTGTGTATTACTGGGAACTGACCCCAAGATCTTGTGCATATGAGGGCAGCATTCTACCATGAAGCTATGTCCTAAGTCTTAACATTTTGCTACTAAGTAGTCCTACAATGAACAGTCCTGGAGTGTTACTGCTTGCTTCTTTTGTTCTTTCCTGGAGATTAGACTCAGGGCTCACTCTGCCACTCTGCCACTTGGACCATTCCCACAAATTTCCTAAACAAGCCAGTTTCAAGCAGCATAACTAATTTCCCCCACTTTTAATGCCTACCAAAAAAGCCCTCTTGCATTGGTGGCTCACACGTATAATCCTAATTAATCAGGATACCGAGGTCTGAGGATCACAGTTCGAAGCCAGTGCAGGCAGGAAAGTCTGTAAGAATCTTATCTCCAATTAACCATCAAAAAGCCAGAAGTGGAAGTAATGATGTGGTTCATGTGGCAGAGTGCTAGCCTTGAGCAAAAAGAAGCTCAGGGAAGAGCCCAGGACCACCCCCTTCCCCTCCCCCGAAAAAGCCAGAAGTGAAGCAGGTGCCAGTGGCTCACATCTGTAATCCTAGCTACTCAGGAGGCTGAGGTCTGAGGATTGTGGTTTGAAGCCAGCCTGGGCAGGAAAGTCCGTGAGACTCTTTATTTCTAACCACCAGAAAACTGGAAGTGGAGCTGTGGCTGAAGTGGTATACAGAGTTCAAGCCTTGAGTAAAAAAGCTCAGAGACAGCACCCAGGCCCTCAGTTCAAGCCCTGTGGCTGACAAAAAATAAAAGTGAGAAGTGATAGTGTGGCTCAAATGGTAGAGTGATAAGCATTGAGCTAAGGGACAAAACCCAGGCCCCGAGTTCAAGCCACAGTACACACACACACACACACACACACACACACACACACACATCCTACCCTTTAATACAAAAAAAACATGATCAGTTCATTGGAACACTTATTGTATTTTATGGAATGAAATTACTACAGTCTTTAAACTAGATTTGCTGTAGTTTTGTCTTCTGACAACACTAATGGAAAATGCCCAGGCATTTTTGCTGCTGCCTAACTGATATCTTGTTTATAACTGAAGGCTACTGTATCAAGTTCTGAGCCAAAGGGGAGGTAAGAAATCTAGTTTCATTTCTTTGTACCAAGATATCTGTGTTACTGTATATAATTTTGTGGATGATTTTCTCCCAAAGAAATATCAGTAACCCACAATCAGAGAACTCCTTATTCATTTGAAGAAGGAGGCTCTATATTAATCAGTCCCTGGTACTGAGGAACAAAAAAGGGCAAGGACAGAAGGAAGGGAGGAGGGGAAGAAAGGGAGAAGAAAAAGGAAAAAGAAAAAAAGAATGAAATGCATTTCTATCAAGGAGGATTTGTAGGCCCTCAAAAAAAACGAGACCAGGGCAGGAGTTTTGCCTACTGGTAGAGCGCTTGTTTAGCATGCACGAAGACCAGGGTTCAATTCCTCGGTACCACATCCACAGAAAAAGCCAGAAGGGGTGCTGTGGCTCAAGTGCTAAAGCTCTATCCTTGAGAGAGCCAACGACAGTGCTCAGGCCCTGAGTTCAAGCCCCAGAACTGGCAAAAAAAAAAGAAAAGAAAAGAAAAAGAAAAAGACAAAAAAGAGACTAATTCAAGCAATAATAAGTGTGTGTCCACTGTACTTGATGGGAACAAAATAACAACTTCTGCCACTAGGCCTCACAGCCTTAGGCCTAAAAGTAAACACTTTCCTTTCATTTTATGGTGCTTAAACCCAGGAGGCCCTAACCTTAAACACTTTCTTTGCAGCAGTGGCGTGTGCTTGTAATCTTTGGACTCCAGTGGCCAGTAGCTGAAGTGGGAGGACCTAGAGTTTTAAGGTCATTCTGGGCAAGGACCAGACACTCAAGAAAACACACAGACAAGTGCTAAAGTACATTTTCAGCACACTAGCTTCTCAGTTCCTCCCAATACTGAGAGGAGAGAATAGTTTAAGACAGGGTCTGGCCTATAACCTAGGCTGTCCTTAATCTGAGATTCTCCTGCCTCAATCTGCCCAGTTCTAGGAACAATGTTTGTTTATTAATTAAATGACTATTTCATTTTTCAGTGCTGGTGTCAGAACCCAGGGACTACCAAATGCTAAGCAAGTGCTGAACTACTGAGTTACACTTTTTTTTGTCTGTCATGGGGCTTGAACTCTGGGCCTGGGCATTGTCCCTGAGCTCATCAGGTCAAGGCTATTGTCCTACCACTTGAGCCACAGCACCACTTCTAGTTTTCTAGTGCTTAATTGGACATAAGTGTCTCACCGATTTTAGTGACTTTAGTGTTGGGGCTGGCTTTGAACTACCATCCTCAGATCTCAGTCTCCTGAGTAGCTAGGATTACCACACTTGGCTCTGAGCTACATTTTTTTACAGTTCTGGGGCTTGAGCTCAGGGCAAAGGAACTGCCTCTGAGCTTCTTTTACTCAAGACTAGTACTCTACCATAGTGCCACTTCTGGCCTTTTCTGTTTATGTGGTACTTAGCAATCAAACCCAGAGCTTCATGCATGCTAGGCAAGCACTGTACTACTAAGCCACGTTTCCAGCCATAAGCTACATTTTTAAGATAAATATTTTTTAGCTGGAGGTATAGCTCAGTGACAGAACATATATTTAACATGTACAAGGCAATGTGTACAATCAGTAGACCAAAACTATTTTATGGAAATGTTTCTTGGACCTGGAGGTATGGCTCAAGAGAAAGAATATAAGCTATGAGTGGAAACGTTAAGCAAAATGTGAGGTCCTGAGTTCAAGTTTCAGTATCCCCACACATACACATACACATACACATACACATATACATACACATACTTTTCTTTGTCAGTCGTGGGGCTTGACCTCTGGGCCTGGGTATTGTCTCTGAGCTCTTTAGCTCAAGGCTAGCTAGCACTCTACCACTTGAGCCACAGTACTACTTCTTGTTTTCTGGTGGTTAACTGGAGATAAGAGTCTCAGGGACTTTAGTGCCCAGGGTGGCTTTGAACCGTGATTCTCAAATCTTAGCCTCCTGAGTAGCTAGGATTACAGGTGTGAGCCACCAGTGCCCAACTACACACACATTTCTTTTTTTAAAAAATTGTAATGTATAGAGGGTTTACAGTTATAGTCACCAAATAGTAGGTACATTACTTCTCACACAATGATACCCCCTCTCATGTTTTTATACATTTCTTTTTTATTTTAATTTTTATTTTGCCAGTCCTGGGGCTTGAACTCAGGGCCCGAGTACTGTCCTCGGGCTTTCTCTAGGCTTAAGCTCTAACACTTGAGCCACAGCACCACTCTCTGGCTTTTTCTATGTATGTGGTAAGCACTCTACCACTAGGGCAAACCCCCCATCTCTACATTTCTTTACTGTGCTTTTGTGGCTCATTAGTGTGATTGTGTGATCACAATATTGTGTGAGAAGCACCTCCTTCACACATTACCTGCCTCCTGAGAAAAAGGGAATGAAAATTATTTTAGTGTGTGATTCACTTGACACCTGGCTTTGGAGCTAAGAAACCTCGTTTGATAGATGCCACCTGCACTGGACTGGATCTTGACCTCCATTATTTGTCGTGTGGTCACAGGTAAACACAGGTTTTGATGGTGTTTATCACCGATTTAGTCGTAATTTTCCTCACTTTAAAATGTTCCTAACATCTTTCAAGGTTTTTGTTGCTTTTGTGTTATGTGTACAAGTACTAGGGCCTAAACTCTGGCTTGGCTTTTTTGTTTTTGCTTGAACTTAGCATCTGAGCACTGTCCTTGGACTTTCTCAAGGTTAGAGCTCTACCACTTGAGCCTTACTACCACTTCTGGCTTTTTTCTATGTATGTAGGACATACATACATAGAGTACATGTACTCTACCACTAGGCCAAACTCCTGGCCCCATTGGCTTGGCTTTTTTTTTAGCTCCACCCTTGAGCCCACAGCTCTACTTTAGGCTTCCTGCTGGTTAATTAGAGATTAACACTAAACTGGGCTAGCAGATCTCAGCCTCTAGTATAGCTAGGATTACAGGTGCGAGCTACCCAAGACTGGCTCCTTTCAAGGTTTTAGCATGCAAACTAAAAGAGACAAGTACCTATTTCCGGAGAGAGCTCGGTTGAGTAAGAGACTCAACAAGTAAGAGCTGTAAACTACAGGCTGAATTTTCTGGCTTAATTTGAAATGGAAATTCCTGCTATTCTCTACCACATCAGAATCAGAATCCTAGGGTAGAGTTGAAATTTGTGTTTAAGTTAGAGCTCTACCTACGTCTCCCTGGGGGGTTGCAATACAATGCCTGCTGAAACTGGGGCCTTGGGGTTTTTTTCCCTCTGGATGTATTTGGGGGAGGGGTTGTCTCTGGGAACCTAGTGATTTCCAAAGTCCTTAAGGGAGACTAACCTATAAAGAGGCTTGGACTGTGGGAATATATTAGTATTAAATGACTTGATGGAAAGACTGTGAGGGATAAGAGAACAGTTGGGGGAGGGGCAGAGTTGGATTTAAAGCTAACCTTCACATAAATTAGGGTCCTGGTGAGTGTGCATGAGATGGGTTTGAAGTTTTGGGATAACTGAGGAAATGTGAGATAAGCAGAGCCCAGGCAACGAGTCACTAAAGAAACTTAGTTATGTTGTTTGATGTCCAAAATAGTCTGTAATTAACCTAGTTCACCTTTCAAGATTTTCTTTTTGACAGGTTAAATAACTAAATGGCCCAGGGTCCATTTGCTAAACTGGATTAGTAATTGGAGATAACAGCACCATATCTTCTGTAAATCCACGCCTCTGACCAACCTCTATTACACTGCTCTTAATGTGTTACAGGAAGCTTACTTCCTAGTATCTTTGGCATGACTCGAAAAACTGCTCTGCACTTTCTAAGCCACAGCATCAGAGCCTTTCTGTTTCCATACATAAAAGTGCACCATTGCTGCTTCACTAAGGAACTTGCTTTGAAATTCCCAGATAGCACAAAAAGTAGAGAAAATCCTTCATTGTTGCTGTAGTAACCGGGGGATGGGGAAGGCATGGCAATAAATCTACTCTACATTCTTTAGATTAATGCAATGAGCCAGGCATATTGGTTTCCTAGTGTTTGGGACTATTTGCAATAGTATTTTCTATCTCTAGAGTGTGATTTACTAGGGGTTAACATCACAATTAATTAAGTTCCAGACATTTGTGAGAGGAACAATATGCACTACAATAAACTTTTCAGAGGTACTCTCCTCTACATCTAAAGGTTTTCTCCAACAATAACAATGCCCATGTAAATAGGACATTTACCTAGCACGTGTCTTAACTGGGCTTTACTCAAGCGTTGTGTTGTTAGAAAAGAAAGCCACAGGGACAGTTTGGCCTAGTGGTAGAGTGCTTGCCTAGCATGCATGAAGAACCTGGGTTCGATTCCTTGGTACCACATACATACAAAGACCAGGACTGGCAAAAAAAAAGAAAGCCAGCCAGGCATGGGTGGTTCACACCAGTAATCCTAACTACTCAGGAAGCTGAGAGCTGAGGCCATTGGTTCAAAGCCAGCTGGGGCAGGAAACTTTGTGAGACTGATCTCTAATTAAGTCTTCCCCCCGACCAAAAGCCAGAACTGGAACTCTGGCTCAAGAAGTAGAGAGATGGTCTGGGAATGTGGCTTAGTGATAAAGTGCTTGCCTAGCATGCATGAAGCCCCAGGTTTTCTCAGTACCACATACACAGAAAAAGCCAGAAGTAGTCCTATGGCTCAAGTGGTAGAGTGCTAGCCTTGGGCAAAAGAAGTTAAGGAACAGTTCCAAGTTCAAGTCCCTGGATAGGCAAAAGACAGGAAGAAAAAAGGAAAGAACAAAGGAAAGAGAGTTGGGGGGGGAGAAGAAAGCAACTGTAATCAGTACTATAAGCCTAAGGCAAATGCAGAAAATGAGGTTTTAGGCTAGAAATACCTTCTACAGATGGTAAGGAATAAAAATGTTTTACCCTTGCTTTCTATACTTCACTATGCAATCTTTCTCACTTTTTCCCCCTTCTATCTTATTTGTTTTGTAATTGTGGGGCTTGAACTCAGGGCCTAGATGCTATCTCACTTGACCCACAGTTCCACTTTCAGTTTTTGAGTGGTTAATTGGAGATAAGAGTCTCACAGGGACTTTTGTGTCTGGGCTAGCTTCACATTTGATCCTTAGATCTCGGACTTCTGAGAAGCTAGGATTACTGGCATGAGCCATTGACACCTGGCTTTTTTCCATTTTTTTGCCAGTGCTGGGGCTTGAACTCAGGGCCTGGACACTATCTTGAGCTTTCTCAAGGCTACCGCTCTACCACTAGAGCCACAGCACCATTTCCAGCTTTTTCTATGTATGTGGTACTAAGGAATCAAACTCACAGGTTTGTGCTTGGCTTGCTAGGCAAGCACTTTACCACTAGGCCACATTCTTTAAAAAAAAAAAAATATATATATATATAGTATATCAATTGTACACAATAATTGGTTCCCTTATGACACCCATGAATTTAACTTGCTTGTACAGAACTTAGCTTGTATAGAACTTATCATATTAATTCCCTCAGTATGCCCACTCCCTAAGCTTTATTGAAAGGGCCTCAGATAAATCCAGACTTGTGAGCCACCCCTAAGAGCATTTCCTGGACTTCTGAAATGGACTGACTAAACCAGTCAGTTTTGTCGTGTACATATTGCAAAATGACTGTAGATGAAAAGATATGCTCCCAGGATGCCCCTGTTCTGGTTTGTGAGTGTGCTCAGAACAGAGACAGTATTTGTAGCCCCAGGGCCCAGCACAGAGCTAAGTTAAGCTAATAAGGTTTTTATTAAATGAATAACTTGAGTGAATAAATTAATCAGTAAAGGGGACAGGAATGTAGTTAAGTGGTAGAGATCTTGTCTGGAATTCATAAGGTCCTGGTGAGGCCTTGAGTTTAATCTCCAGGATTGATAGAAATAAAAAACTAAATATTAATTTTCACCAATAATCAGTTGTCCCTTGTGTTTTTCCATCTATTCCTTAGGGCAAACTAAAGAGCAAGAATTTATTTGTCACAGAAATTGAGGGACAAAGGGTGAACAAATGCAGCAGTGGTACACAGTAGACAATGTTAAAAATGAACTATACAACTTGTGGGCAGGGCTAGGAAGGAAAAATGGAGAAAAAAGGGGTGACATGGTCCAAAAAGAATGCACTCATTACTAGACTTAAGAAATGGTAACCCCTCTGTACATCACCATTTCAATAATAATAATATTTAATTTAAAAAAGAATTCACTAATATCTTATTTTTTTTGCCAGTCCTGGGCATGAGCTCAGGGTCTGAGCACTGTCCCTGGATTTTCTTTTTTTTTTCTTTTTTTTTTTTTTGCCAGTCCTGGGCTTGAGCTTAGGGCCTGAGCACTGTCCTTGGATTTTCTTAAGGCTAGAGGTCTACCACTTGAGCCTCAGCACCACTTCTGGCTTTTTTCTATGTATGTGGTACCGAGGAATCGAACCAGGGTCTTCATGCATGCTAGGCAAGCACTTTACCACTAGGCCAAACTCCTGGCCCTATATACTCTTTTCATTTTTTATTTATTTTTTTTGCCAGTCCTGGACTTGAGCTCAGGGCCTGAGCACTGTCCTTGGACTTTCTCAAAGCTAGAGCTCTACCACTTGAGCCTCAGCACCACTTCTGGCTTTTTTCTATGTATGTGGTACCGAGGAATTGAACCAGGGTCTTCATGCATGCTAGGCAAGCACTTTAACCACTAGGCCAAACTCCCGGCCAGTCCCTGGATTTTCTTAAGGATAGGGCTCTAGCACTTGAGCCACACCACCACTTCTGGCTTTTTGCTACATATGTGGTACTGAGGAATCCAACCAGGGTCTTCGTGCATGCTAGGCAAGCACTCTACCACTAGGCCAAACTCCCAGCCCCTTAAATTTTATTGTGAACTGCTAAAGAGCAAACTGGTCAAATGGAAACACCAAAAGGAACTATTGCTTTTCTGGTTAAAAGGATTTTAGGCCATGATTTTTATCCAAAAATTAAAAGAAAAAGTTCCCTTGAACTTAGAAGCAATACCTAAATTAAATAAACACGTATCTTCTGTCTTTTACTCACTTCATCAGTTGGTATCTTAAAAGATAGCAGAATACTGGTTTCTTCAAACACTGAGCCTATCTCTACAGAGAAAAAAATGTAGTTCAAAGCAACCATGAATAAAATTCCTTTATTTGAATATTAATAAAGTTAAAACAATGTCAAAAAGTATCCTTAAAAAGCTTTTTTATGCCACACATAGGGCTTGAATTCAGGGCCTGGGTGCTGTCTGAGCTTATATGTGCAAGGCTAGCAGTCTACCACTTGAACCACAGCTCCACATTTCTTTTTGCCAGTCATAGGGCTTGAATTCAGGGCCTGGGTGCTGTCTGAGCTTATATGTGCAAGGCTAGCAGTCTACCACTTGAACCACAGCTCCACATTTCTTTTTGCCAGTCATAGGGCTTGAACTCAGGGCCTGAGCACTGTCCTCGGGCTTTTTTCTTTCCCAGTAGGTCATGGGCTTGGGCGCTGTCTCTCAGCTCTTCAGCTCAAGGCTACCGCCCTCCCCTTTGAGCCACAGCACCACTCCTGTTTTCTAGTAGTTAATTGGAGATAAAAGTCTCACGGACTTCAGTGCCCAGCCTGGATTTGAACCGTGATCCTCAGATCTCAGCTTCCTCAGTAGCTAGGATTATAGGCGTGAGCCAGCTCATCTGGCTGTCCTTGGGCTTTCATAAGGCTAGAGCTGTACCACTTGAGCTACAGCAGCACTTTCAGTTTTTCCTATGTATGTGGTATAGAGGAATGGAACCCAGGTCTTGGTTCATTCTAGGCAAGCATTGTAACATTAGGCCAAACTCCCCGCCCACAGCTCCACTTTTTGGTGATTAAGTCTTACTAAGTCCCCTGCCAATGCTGGCTTTGAATCATGATCCTCAGATCTCAGGTTCCAGAATGGCTAGGATTTACAGGCTTGAGTCCTCAGTGTATAGATTAAAGTTATTTTTATGTTATGTATTTGTTTTTTTTTCCAATCCTGGGCTTGAGCTCAGGGCCTAAGTACTGTCCTTGGGCTTTCTCAAGGCCAGAGCTCTACCAGTTGAGCCACAGCACTACTTCCAGCTTTTTTGTATGTATGTGATACCAAGGAATGGTATTCGGGTCTTTGTGCATGTAAGGCAAAAAGTCTCCTACTAGGCCAAACTCCCGGCCCCAAAGTTGTTTTTTTTTTTTTTAAACTTTACTCGGAGCCAGTCTGGCCAAAAAAAAAAAAGGAAAAGAAAAGAAAGCGTTTAAGAGTGGCTTAAACTAAGATCTTGTCAAAAAGATGTATTAGCTGGTATAGGTCTACACTGATTTTTGTGTGTGTGTGTGGCGCTAGGGATTGAACTCAAGCGTTGTAAGTAGAGAATAGTGAACACAGGAGAAGTTTTCTGCTTTTTTCTCACTTAAGAGGTGGGTTAAACCAATATTTTTATTGAAGAAGTTATTAACATTGATTTTTACATCATATTTAACAAAAAGTATTCAAGAAGGGAATCTCTACAAATGATATTTTTTGATAAATGACTTACAGAAAATTAAGAAGGAAAAACTGTGGGAGAGGTTGACTAGTCAGGGAAAGTTTCTCTGGGAAGGTGATAATGACTTGTGAAAAGAAACCTTTTGGAGCCTCCAACGCAGCAGCTTAGGGAGAAAGAAGTTAGATCTGCTGGGAAAAAAAAATAGTAAGAAAGCGAGCCTTACATGCCATTTCATCAGAAAATCAGAAAAAAATATGGGAGTAAACCAAAGTACCATAAAAATCTGGTTTCAGTTTCTTGTCCTGGAAACTGGGATAACTGCTGTTGTTGCAGGGGTAGAAAATTCTCTACATTCCTTCCGGTGGGCATTACGTGCCGACTCTCAGCCAGGTTTTCTCCACTTTCAGAATTCCACAGCTATCAGATTTTCCCATCCAGTTCTAGTCCCCGCCCCTTCCCAAGCGCCTCTGAGTTACCACTTCCTAGAGACTTTTATCTCCGCATTTGAAGTACTGCAATTCCCACCTTAGCTCCCCATTCTACAAAAATCACTCGTGTCTAAGTAAATTAGATGATTAAAACACTTGTTAAGTGTTGATTCCATGTCCTCACCATCACCTTCTCAGCCCTGCACTGGGCGGCTTACGTTACATACTGAAGAAAATGTATGAGACGCACTGGGCCGCACAGAGTGCAAAATGGAGGAGGAGGGTGGGGCCAGTCACATGGTGGGCGTCAGAGCAGCTTTCCTTTTCCACACGGCCGCTCGCGCCCGCCGGCGTGAGGCGTCTGCGGCTCCCCTCCCCCTCCGGGGAAAACACACACACACACACACACACACACACACACACACAAGTCATCCCCGAGCCCTGTGGAGAAAGCAGCTCTGATTGGTTGGCGGGTTGTGAGGAGTGCTGAGGGGGCCGAGCCGAGCGCCGCATCATCACTTCCTGTTGTGAGCAGTCGTTTCCTGTCATTGCTTGGTAACAATGGGGAAGATAATGGCTGCTTAAGCTACGCCTCAGAGCTAGCGCTGGGCTAGAGGCGGGTCTCCAAGCAAGCACTCTGTCAGAGGCGGGCTTGAGAGCCACTGCCGTGGAGGCGTCCGGGAACCTCAGTGGGGTTGGTCGAGCCGAGAGTGTCCGTGCTCCTGAGCCTAAAAGCGGGTAAGTGACGATCCCAGAGTCCCAAGAAATGGGTGAGGAAAGACGGGCCGCCGCCGCCGCCGCCGCCGTGTTCTCTCAAAATGGCCCGAATGAAGCTCCCCGTAGCTGAGGCTTAATGCCACCTCCGGACCCCTGGCTCGTTCCTGTGGGGGGGCTCGGTAGCATCGCTGCCATTTTAGTTAGCTTTTTAATCTCTCTTATGGATGTGTTTCTCGTTCCCTGCCTCTCTGTGCCACGGGACTTACTGAAGAAGGGCACTGAGCTGGGTAGCACTTCCTCTCGGCGACTCCATGGAGCCCGAGCCCAGAGTATTTCGGGGTGGCGCTTTTCCAGTTTGGGCCTCAGGCGTGAGAATCGGAAGAGTATCACACCTTTTTCTCTCTTGCCTGCCTGGGTGTTTTCCTTCCTCGCTTGGCATTTTATAGGTCGGGATTGGATTTGAGACAAGGGAGGAAGTAGGGTCCAAGCTCTTCTTCTTTAAGTCAGCTTGGGAACTCTTGGGCCTTTAGGTTTCTTTTCCCTCAAAATTGGCTGTACCCCATTTTGAACCTTTCTGTAGAGCACTACCAATTAGGCCTCCCCCACCCCACCCCCGGGGCCACGATGACATCTTCCCTGAAGATTTCAGGCAAATGGGGTTTTATTCCCTTGCTCCTATAACCCTGGGGAAGTCCTTCGCCCAGACATCACTGGAAGGATCCCCTGGCAAACAGATGAAAAAGCCGTTGCGTGTTGTTTTTCCCTGGTAAGGGTGGGTGGGACTTGGGCCAGATTATTTTCAAGTTAATTTCCATGCAATCGGCCAGCAACCCAACCCCTCCTCCCCTTAAAGAAAAAAAAAAGCCTAAGGGTCTTGTGCGGGCGGTACCTGCCACGTACGCCATAGCTTAGTAACTAGTATTAACCGGTTGGGCTTCTGCTTCCTGAATACTCAGTCCCTTTTTGCCTTATGCTGATTATTTCAAAATGGAGGAGACAGCCACGTTCCTTCTCTGGACAGTTTCACCATACTTATTCCACAGGTTAGTCTAGGAATCCAAGGCCTAGCTGACTGATTATTTAGCTCATCTTTTTTTTTTGCCCCCCTTGTTTTTGTGGCAAGAGGATTTTATGTCAGATTGCCATTCAACATTGGCAAGGCCTCAGTTTATCTTTTTTTTTTCTGTAAATGACGATCCCTCAATTCCTGAATCAGAGTTAACCAAAATGCCTTTGGATATTTCAACAGTGGGAGAAACATAGTATCATTTATTTGACTTTCGGCTGCTATGGGGTAGAAGCAGTCTCTTTGGACTTAGTAATGACAAAGTAACTCTTCATATGCTAATTCAGTCCTGAGTGATTTTCGGAGAGCAGAGGCAATTATATACTTCACCTCTGTGGTCAAATAACTATTCTAAGCTGAAAATACATGTTAAGTATCTAGGAAGACCAGTGCAATCCCATTTTATGATAGGATTTTTCAGCTCCTCTTACTGAAAAATGGCACATTCTTTAGCCTAAGATGCTCGAATGATACTTCAGTCCCTTTCTTAGCTAAGATAGTGTGCCAAATAAGTCCTGAAAGTCCACTATTAGAATCTGCAAATAGTTACTGGTCTGATAAGAGAAGGCCAATTTTAAGCAAACTTATAATAAACTGTAATTACTTCTAAACTTTGAAAGGAAATTTATATCCAAATCCTGATTTTGTCTGACTTTGTACCAACTTTGAATTAGTTTCAAGTTAAATTGTATGACTTTTAGAATAAGTAGGATATATATTTTAAAGGTACCTTCAAAGAAAATATAAAAAGAGAAAGATTAATGGATTCTTTTTCTTTTCTAGAACAGAGTGAAGAAACTAAAACCCAGTTTGTGTCTCAATACTATGTCATAACAGTCAGGTAATTAAATTTTGTTGCATATCCTGATTTATATAGAATGTGTGCTTACAAATGTTTATTCTATTTTGCAGGCCCTGTGGTTGGATAGGCTCATAAAAAATACGTTAGCTGGTGTTGGGCATCCTTCATAATAATGGGAGCTTTTCAAAGTACCTATTCAAAGGATAATACTTGTAGGTACATGGAACTCATCAGTGTATTATCTGTGAATTTTACACTTTATTTTTGGTCAGTTGTGGGACTTGTACTCTGGGCCTGGGCACGATCCCTGAGTTCTTGAGCTCAAGGCTACCACCCTATCCCTTGAGCCACAGCATCACTTCCTGTTTTCTGCTGGTCAATTGGAGACAAGAGTCTCATGAACTTTAGTGACTGGGCTGGCTTTGAACCATGATCCTCAGATCTCAGCCTCCTGAGTAGCTAAGATTACAGGTGTGAGCCACAGGCACCTGCCTTAATATATCTCTCTCTCTCTTTCTCTCTCTCTCTTTCTCTCTCTCTCTCTCTCTCTCTCTCTCTCTCTCTCTCTCTCTCTCTCTCTCTTTTTCTTTTTCTCTCTTTCTTTCTGTTGTTGGTCATGGAGCTTGAACCCCAGGCTCACGGGCACTGTCCCTGAACTTTTTGCTCAAGGCTTGCACTCCATCACTTTGAGCTACAGCGCCACTTCTGGCTTTCTGGTGGTAATTGTAGATAAGAGTCTCAGGACTTTACTGTCTAGGCTGGCTTTGAACCATAATCCTCAGATCTCAGCCTCCTTAGCTAGGATTACAGGCATGTATCACCAGTCCCCCACTGTGAATTTTACCCTTAAATTATTACGGGCCTGGATTGTGGCCTAGTGGTATGGTGCTTGCCTAGCAGGCATGAAGCCCTGGGTTCAATTCCTCAGTACCACATAGAAAAAAACCAGAAGGGGTGTTGTGGCTTAAATGGTAGAGCACTAGCCTTCAACAAGCTAAGTACCTGTCTAGGCTCTGAGTTCAAGTCCCCCAACTGGCAAAATAAATTATTCCCTAAAGTTTGTCAGACTTGTGACACATAAAAAGAACTTTTTTGTTGCTTTCAATCATTGCAATGACATAGGTATAAATAAGTAAAATGCCTTTTAATAGTTAAGTGAAAAACTAATTGAACTATATCTTACAGGAACATCTTATATTTTATGTGGTGATTTTTTTCAAAAAGTAATAATTGATAAGTAATATAGTAATTAGTATTAATTCCTTTATTATCATCATTATAAAGGTAACCATGTAATCTGATTCCACTAACCAGGACACCTTTTTTTTGCCAGTCTTGGGCTTGGGCTCATGGCCTGAGCACTGTCCTTGGACTTTCTCAAGGATAGAGCTCTACCACTCGAGCCTCAGCACCACTTCCAGCTTTTTTCTATGTATGTGGTGCCGAGGAATCGAACCCGGGTATTCGTGCATGCTAGGCAAGCACTCTACCACTAGGCCAAACTCCCGGCCCCCCAGGACACTTTTCAAAACAAGAGGAACTTTATTGATTCCTGCACAGCAAAGACAAACCTAGAGTATTCAAGGCAAACACAGAATAAATAGCCAACCTCAATTCATAGTTAACTTTTATTATGGAACCCAGGCCTTCATGTATGCTAGACAAGCACTCTACCACTAGGCCATGCTTCTGGGCTCTGTGGTGCCTAGTTTTATCCCAGGACTGTCCAAAAGTGAGGGAACCAAACTTTGATGCCTCTACACCTATTTGCTGTCTAGTAATGTGGGGACTGCATTGCAAATGAAAAGTGGTAATAGTGTCTAGGTAGGTTATGGTTGCATTGATAACTTGCATTAACTCTTCAAAGTATGCTGCTTTCATGAAGCAAATGAAACTACCAAGTTTTCGTATATTGAATGCTTAATTGAAGTTATTTGAAATTGGAAGTTGACAAGTAAATGATAATATTTTTAGTTTGTCAGTTTATGTTTTAAAGTACTAATATAGTACTCTTGTTATAATTTGATAAAAACTCAAGTCAGAAGTTTAAAAAAAGCTTGTAATGAGTTGGGAGCTGGTAGTTTACATTTGTAACCCTAAGGAGGCTTAGATCTGAGGATTGAGGTTCAAAGTCAGCCCAGGGAGAAAGTCTATGATATTCTAGTCTCCAGTTAACAAAAAGCAGAGTGTGGAGCTGTGGTTCAAGTGGTAGAGCCTCAGCTTTGATGAAAAAAAGCCAAGCAAGAGCAAGAGCCTCTGAGTTCAAGCTCCAGTACCAGCACACAAATGCATATACATAGACACCAAGATGCACAGAAATAGTTTAATAAAATGTTAGACTTGTGGCTATTTTTCAGGTGAGTGAACATGTAATAAGGCCTTCATTGGACATCTGCATTTTGTGGATAATAAAGTTCACCTTATTTTTTCTTTAGCCTTGTGAATTCACAAGTAGAACACATCACTGTTTGCTTTGTTTTTGTTGTGGTGCTGGATATTAAACTTGGAGTTTTGAGCATGATTAGTAAATGGCTGTTCCCATGATTTGTAGAGCTGATAGCAAATTAGAAAACAAAGTCTTAAACTGAACCTTAGACCCATAAGCCTGTTAAGGTTTTCTTTTCTATTTCTAATTCAACATTTTTGTGTTACACTGAGATTCCCCAAACCTCTTCTAACCCATAGATTTTAGAGAGTATCCAATTTGCATAATACTGTTTTTCTTGTTGTTTTTTTTTGCCAGTTCTAGCCTTGAGCTCAGGGACTGAGCACTTTCATTGGGCTTTCTCAAGGCCAGGGTTCTACCACTTGAGCCGCAGCACCACTTCTAGTTTTTTCTATATGTGTGGTACCAAGGAATTGAACCCAGATCTTAGTGTATGCTAGGCAAGCACTCTACTGCTAGGCCAAGCTCCTGGCCCTACATAATACTTTTTGGCCAGTCCTAGGCTTGAGCTCAGGGCCTGAGCACTGTCCTTGAACTTTCTCAAGGCTAGAGCTCTCCACTTGAGCCTCAGCACCACTTCTGGCTTGTTTCTGTGTATGTGGTACTGAGGAATCGAACTCTGGTCTTAGTGCATGCTAGGCAAGCACTCTACCACTAGGCTAAACTCCCAGCCTTGCATAAGACTTTTAAGGGTTTTTTTTCCAAGTTATGGGGCTTGATCTCTGCCCTTGAGCCTCTCTGTGCTCAAGGCTAGTACTCTACCACTCGAGCCACTGTGCATGAGCCACTAGCACATGACTTGTTTTTTATTGGCTAATGCTTCCTTTAAAAATCACTGAGACCAGGACAGAAGCATGGCCTAGGGGTAGAGTATTTGTCTAGCATGCATGAAGCCCTGGGTTCAATTCCCTGAACCATGCAGAAAAGGCCTGAAGTGTGCTGTGGCTCAAGTGGTAGAGCACTAGCCTTGAGAAAGCCCCAAAGACAGTGCTCAGGCCCTGAGTTCAAAGCCCAGAACTGGCAAAACAATTACTGGCACTAAACTTACTGTAAATGAATTAAAATGAAACTTCGTACAACCAGTATAAACTATTACTCCTCTGTGTAGGTCAGGGGAATACGGCATCTGATTATTATGATTTTTGTGTAGGAATGCTGGTTCTGAAAGTTCAGCATGTGGGGTTTTTAAATATAAGAAATACAAAATGGATGACAAAAGCAGAGCTTCTAAACTTACATTCTAAATATTCATATTATTTCTTAAGCTTGATTTCTGTGACTTGATGCTATGTGACCTAGATTTTATCTTACAATCACTGATTCATAGGACTAGAAGGTATGTAGCAGATGAGTCAATGTAATGTTATAATGGAAATCCCGAGGCACAGGAGACTGAAGGATTGGCTAAAAGCACATAGCCAGATTACAGTCATCGTAATAATTCATTCTCTTTCCTTTCCACAGCTGATTTCTCCTGTTTAAGTTTAGCTGGTTGTTATCAACCATTTATTTGGCTATTGTACATTTCATAGTTTTAATTAAGTATATATAAAGAGTTGGCAGCACTTTCGGTATCTACGATCGCCATTTTATACTCTGATTTCAAATTAATACTTTTTTGTGGTTTAACTTTTTAAAAGCAGTAATTTTTCAGTTTGGTGCTAGTAGAAATTTTATGGCAAAGAGAACTACAGCCATCAACCCCGAAACCAGACGAGCTACCCATGAACAGCATAATAATGATGAACAAGATATTCGTAAAATAGGCCAACATTTTGTTGGTCTAAATCATATGTAACTTTGCGAGTTTCTTTTGTTTTTGTTTGTTTTTAGTGTTCCTGGGATTTGAACTTGGGGCCTCACACTTTGCTAGGCAAAGTGAGCCTTGCCTCTGACCTATGTGAGGTTTCTTTTTGGGGGATATAGGAGTTTAGAGGCTGAGACTTGTATTTGCTGTGACGATGCTTCAGTTGTTTTGAGGGAAGGGTCTTAGATTTTTGTTTTAGTTTGGCCTCAGAATATCATCCTCCTACCTGTACCCACCATGCTCAGTTTATTGATTAAGATGGGAGTCTTGGTAACTTCTGTGGCATCTTGACTTTTTTTTTGCCTGTGCTGATTTGAACCACAGTCCTGATCTCTGTTTCCCAAGTAGCTGTGATTGTATGTGTCAGCCACTGCCCTTGGATATTGAACATTATTTTGCCAGTCCTGGGGCTTGAACTCAGAGCCTGGGCACTCTCTTTGGGTTTTCTCAAGGCTACAGCTCCACCACTTGAGCCACAGCACCACTTCCAGCTTTTTCCTGTGTATGTGGTACCGAGGACTGAAACCTAGGGCTTCGTGCATGCTAGGCAAGCACTCTACCACTAGGCCTCACTTTCAGCAGGAATGGGGTGTTTTTTTTGTGCCAGTCCTGAGGCTTGAACTTGGGGCCTGGACGCTGTCCCTGAGTTTCTTTTGCTCAAGATTAATGCTCATAACCACATTAGTCACCGCTGCACTTCTGGCTTTTTTGGTATTTTAATAGAGATAAGAATCTCACAGACTTTCCTGCCTGAGCTGGCTTCAAATCAAGATTCTCAGATCTTAGCCTCCTGAGTAGCTAGGATTACAAGTGTAAGCCACCAGGGCCCAGCTTGAAAGAATATAGTTTAAAATATGGAGTTGTTAGATATACTGAAAACTTGTTTTTTACTGTAAACGTTACATAAATTTGGAATTAGGAGACCTGGGTTTTAATTATTGGCCTTTCACTATTCTTTTTTAATCAGAATAACTTTCTCTACTGCTTTCTTTCTCTGCCTCCTAATCCCCTCTTGATCAGTACTTTCATTGAGGTTACTTGTGCCATCTTCATACATAGTCACAATGTATTTCGAAATTATTCACCCACCATTCCTCATCCCCCTAAACTGCCCCATACTTAGAATCATGTTGTATCTATGTATCAACTCATACATATGTGTGTGTACATGAATACATATGCCCTAGGTCCCTTTGATCTAGCTTTCAAAAAATACAAAACCAGGAGATATTTGGCTCTTTTTTGTGCCAATCCTGGGACTTGAACTCAGGTCAGGCCTAGGTGTTGTCCCTGTGCAACTTTATGTTCAAGGCTAGTACTCTACCACTTGAGCCATAGTACCACTTCCAGTGTTTTGGGTAGTTTAGTGGAGATAAGAGTCTTATGAATTTTTTCCTGCCCAGGGTAGCTTCTAACTGTGATCCTCAGATCTCTGCTTCCCGAGTAGCTAGGATTACATAATAGGTGTGAGCCACTGGTACCCAGCTGATATCTGGCTTTTTGAGTTTGGCTTATCTTTGTTGTTCAGTATGATGATCTTCCATCCCATTCATTTTCCTGCCCATATCATGATTTCGTTTTTCTGAGTAATATTCCATGGTATACATTCAACATTTTATCCATACATCTTTTGTTGGGCACCCAGGTGATTTGATAGTTTAGCTCTTCTGAACTTTGATAAATAACCTCTTTCCTTGTTATTACTCACTTGAAAATAGAGGTGGTGACTTCTTATTCATGAGATTGCTGTAATGATCAAATGACGTCTAGGAAAAAGGGCTGTGTAAATATAGGATGATGAGTATTGCTTATAACCAGAGAGAGAACTAAGTGATTTAAGAGGAGTTATTCCAGGTGCTGGTAGCTCATGCATGTAATTCTAGCTTCTCAGGAGGCTGAGACCTCAGGATCTCAGTTCAAAGGCAGCCTGGGCAGGAAAGTCCTTGAGAGCTTATGTCCAATTATGACCACCAGAAAACTGGAAATGCTATGACTCAAAGTGGTAGAGTGCTAGCCTTGAAAAAAAAAGAGCTCAGAGAGGAGCCAGGAGTTTGGCAGAGTGGCAGAGTGTTTGCCTAGCATGCACGAAGACCCGGGTTCAATTCCTTGGTACTACATACGTAGAAAAAGCCAGAAGAGGTGCTATGGCCCAAGGACAGTGCTCAGGCCTTGAGTTCAAGCCCTAAGACTGGCAAAAACAAAAGAAAAAAGAACCCAGAGACAGTGCCCAGGCTCCAAGTTCAAGCCCCCAGACTGAAAAAGAAGGAATTTCCTAAATTAATGTATAGTGATAATCTGTTCATAGAAATTTCTTTTAAAAATGTCTAAAGCAAATCATATGTGCAACCACATGACTTAGGCACATAATTGTTATAATGTGTAAGTGATAAATGAATAGATTAAGGTCTTCCCTCATGGTACAATGGTTTTGAAGGAGTCCAGGGATATATGTACATCTTCTCATCCCTCCCCCCAGCCTCTGGGCTAGGGATGAAACCCAGGGCATCATTCATGCTCTAGCTAAGTGCTCTGCCACTAAGCTACACTCCCAGTCCTTTTATTTCTCCTTCCAGTTAAACTGCAAATGTATCATAGTGTTGTTCACAATGAAATAGAATCTGGAGACCCACTTTGTTAACATAATTCTTTACTAATCTTACACCAAGTGGAGATGGTTCTGTGTTTGATTATTTGGATTAGAGTTCCCTAACATCTTTGGCACACTTGAACTTTTAAAATGTTCCTTTTAGGGGCCAGGAGTTTGGCCTAATGGTAGAGTGGATTTTCCTCTCAGTTATCTAACCTACTAAGAGACACAAATTGCTTTGAAGGGAGCTAGTCATTACCTTAGCAAAACAAAACTATGATCTGAGAAAATATGTTACAGTTCCTTTATGGACAAATGACTTTTCCCAATTTTTCTCTATCCATAAGAGAGTAGGGGGAAAGTAGAACAGTGTTTTATTATGAAAGTAACAGTACTTTAAGAGCCCTGGTGTACTAAGGAGGCTGAGGCAGGAGGATTGCAAGTATGGAACCAACCTGGGTTACATAGACCCTGTACAACTCAAAGAAAGGACAATTTGGATGTGTTCACATGTTGCCTGTTAGTATGCCTCATTAAAATTTAGATTTAAAGGTACCAAAATAACTGGATACAGCGATGTACAATCTATAATTTTGAGAGGATGAATTAGAATAACCAAGAGTTTGTGGCTAGTAAGACTGTTGAATAAACAAAAAGAATAAATAAGCCGGGCACCAATGGCTTATATCTATAATCCTAGCTATTCAGGAGACTGAGGATCATGATTTGAAGTGAGCCAGGGCAGGAGTTTTTTTTTTTATACCAGTCTTGGACTTGAACTCAGGGCCTAAGCACTGTCCTTGGGCTTTCTCAAGGCTTACCACTTCCGGCTTCTTTCTTCTATGTATGTGGTACAGAGGAATTGAACCTGGGTCTTCATGCATGCTAGGCAAGCATTCTACTACTAGGCCCAACTCTGGCCCCTTCTTTTTGCTTTTTGCCAGTCGGGCTTGAACTCATGCTGGGCACTGTCTCTAAGGTGCGTCTTTGCCCAAGGCCACATTCCCAGTCCCCATAAGACTCTTATCTAGGCCAGGAGTTTGGCCTAGGGGTAGAGTGCTTGCCTAGCATACACAAAAACCCAGGTTCAATTCCTCAGTACCACATACATTACATAGAAAAAGCTGAAAGTGATGCTGTGGCTCAAGTGGCAGAATGCTAGCCTTGATTGAGAAAGCCCAAGGACAGGCTGGGCACCTTGGCTCACGCCTGTAATCCTAGCTACTCAGGAGGCTGAGATCTAAGGATCAAGGTTCAGAGCCAGCCCAGGCACAAAAGAACTTGAGACTCTTACCTTCTCCAGGTAACCTCAAGAAAACGGGAAGTGCAGCTTGACTCAAGGGTAGGACAGTAGCTTTGAGCTGAAGAGCTCAGGGACAGTACCTAGGCCCAGGGGTAGGGTGATAGCCTTGAGCTGAAGAGCTCAGAGACAAGCTCCCAGGCCGAGTTCAAGCCCCATGACCCACAAAAAAAGAAAGAAAGAAAAGAAAGCCCAAGGACAGTGCTCAGGCCCTGAGTTCAAGCCCCAGGACTGGCAAAAAAGACTCTTATCTACAATTAACTGGCAGAAAAGCCAGTGGCAGCATCCAGGTAGGAGCCATTTAGAATCACTAGAATGACAGGTTCAGGTGAGCATGAGAAGAGTGTATGAGTGTATATGTTTCACAGTATTGGGGTTAGAACTCAAGGCCTTACTGGGCAGATGCTCTACTATTTGAGTCACACTTCTAGTCCTACAGGAGAGTTTTGAATACTGGTATAATGTTTTGTCTCTAGTTTCCATGTAGGAAATGATAAAAATTATAAATGGTCAGGAGTAAATCTTAGCCAGGCCCCATTGGCTTATGTCTCTAAGACTAGCTACTCAGGAGGCTGAGAGCTGAAGGTCTTGGGGGAGAAAAGTCCATGGAATACTTATTTCCACTTAAGCAGCAAAAGGCTGGATATGAGCTATAACTAAAGTGGTAGAGATCTAGCCTTGAGCAAAAAAAGCTGTGACAGTGTCAAGGCCTTGAATTTGAACCCCAGGGCCAGATCTGTTTGAATTCCTGTCTAACTTGGAATCTCTTTAATACCCAGTCTTTGCTTAAAATTTTCCAAAGAGAGTCGGGCCCTATTGTTCATGCTGTAATCCTAGCCGCTCAGAAGGCTGAGATCTGAGGATTGCGGTTCAAAGCCAGCCCAGGCACTGAAAATCCATGAGACTCTTATCTCCAATTAATCACCAGAAAACTGGAAGTGGTGCTGTGGCTCAAGGAGTAGGGTGGTAGCCTTGAGCTGAAGAGCTCAGGGACAACACCCAGGCCCAGAGTTCAAATCTCACAACCGACTAAAAAAAATTCCAAAGTCAGGTAGTTTACTTGCTTTAAGGAGTTGACTGCATTTCTATTTTCAAACAGTTTCATTGTATTAAAAGAAGGTTTTTTGTTTTCACCTCTTGGCTCTTGTTTGACCCTGTGGTTGTGTTGCTCTTTTTTATATTGTACCTCTCTGTACAATATAAAATGGTAATGTGTTCCGTTTTTAGTCCTTAGTTCAGGCTTGCCAACTTCAGATAACTGAGCCATTTCTTTCATCATCTTGGTCAGTCTAGAAAGTTCTCGTTTGTTAGCATACTTTGGGGTGGTAGTGGTATTTTTTTAATGTTTCAAATATATTAGGGAGTCTGAGCAACAGGTTTCAGTAGGGCTATTGCTTAACTTTTTTGAACTCTGGCCTGTAACTTTTTTTTGTTAAAGTTGTATAGTAGCCATGACAAACAGACCTTTTTTTGCCAGTCCTGGGGCTTGAACTTGGACTGAGCTTGGGCTTTTTAAAGGCTAGAGCTCTACTACTTAAGCCACAGCGCCACTTGAGGCTTTTTTCTATGTATGTGGCACCTGGTACCAAGGAATCAAACCTGGGTCTTCGTGCATGCTAGGCAAGTACTCTACCAACTAGGCCAACCCCCTGGCCCCCAAATAGGCTTTTTATTTATGTTGTGGTAGCTACTTGATCTTTTTCTTGGAAATTACAAGATAGCTTCCTTATTCTATACTTTTGCTAAGGGTTACTTTACCCTGCTCACCCTAACAAGAGTGTACAAAGTCCATTGTCACAGTCTACTGAGAATTCAGAATGTGTGTGTGTGTATGTATGTATGTATACCTGTTCTGCATATATACCTGTTCTATTTATAGTTTACTGTGTGTTTGGATTAGAATGCTTTTGGCCTATTCATGGTTAATCTTTTTTGAGGCAGGGACCTGAAACTCATGATATCTGACTTCAGCTTTCTGAGTTTAAGAAGCACTGATGCTGGGTGCCAGTGGCTCATGCCTGTAATCCTAACTACACAGGAGAGACTGAGATCGGAAGATTGAGGTTCAAAGCCAGTTCAGGCACTAAGGACTATGTTAATTACTAGAAAATGGGAAGTGGGGCTATGGCTCAGGAGTAGGGCAGTAACCTTGAGCTGAAGAACTCAGGGACAACACCCAAGTCCAGAGTTCAAGCCTCATGACCCACACACACAAAAAAGTCATAGACAATATGTAAATGGATGTGTATGTCTATGTTCCGATAAAACTTGATGAAGACTGAGATGTGAATATCATATGACTGTTTTACATTTTGAATTAGAGAAATGTCATTTATTAGAGTTGAAGGGGCAAGTAAAAATTGAAAATACTCTTCAGAAGTTAATTTAGAAGTCTTTAAAAATAAATATTCAAATGTACTCACTACTTGACAAATGTATCTGTAACCCCTTTATATATCATCCTTATAATAAAATACAATAAAAATAAATATCCAGTGTCACAGGATATGGGCCTAAGAACCCTTTTTAAAACATAATCTTATTGTTATTAAGATGTCATACAGAGGGGTACCATTTCATAGATTAAGTAATGAGTACATTTCATGCCTTCCTTTACTTTTCCCCAGTTTTACTGCCCCCCATCCCTACTCACAAGTTACATAGGTCATTTTATAATGAATAGCACGATTGTATTTGTTCACCCTTCCCTCCTTTTCTGTGCTCGCTCTTTGCTCCCATCCCCAAAGGAAAAAAAATCCTCAGAGCAAAAAACAAATGTTGGCAACCACTAACAACAATAATAACAAAAACCCATGTTGTGCTCTTTTGCTCAAAGCTAGAGCTCTACCACTTTGAGCCATAGCTCCATTTTCAGTTTTTGAGTCGTAATTGGAGATGAGTCTTATGGACTTTTCTGCTCAGGCTAAGTCCTCAGATCTCAGACCCCTGAGTAGTTAGGATTATAGATATGAGCCACCAGCTCTTGGTGCTTAATTTTTTTGTGGATCATGGGACTTGAACTCTGGACCTGGTCGCTCTACATGAGCTCTTCAGCTCAAGGCTACCTCCCTACCCCTGGGCCTGAGCATTGTCCCTGAGTTCTTCAGTTCAAGGTTACCCCCCTACCCTTGAGCCACAGCCCCTCTTCCCATTTTCTAGTGGTTAAGTGGAGATGAGATTCTCTCGGTCCTTAGTTCCTGGGCTGACTTTGAACCAGGATCCTCCAATCTCAGCCACCTGAGTAGCTAGGATTACAGATGTGAGCCACCGCAGCCAGCTATATAATTTTTTTTGACTCCTCACAAAATACTCTTTTTTTCACACTTTACAAGGTCAAATCTCGGCCGGGAGTGTGGCCTAGTGGTGGAGTGCTTGCCTAGCATGCACAAAGACCAGGGTTCAATTCCTCAGTACCACATACATAGAACAAAAAAGCTGGAAGTGGTGCTGAGGCTCAAGTGGTAGAGCTCTAGCCTTGAGAAAGTCCAAGGACAGTGCTCAGGCCCTGGGCTCAAGGCTCAGGACTGACAAAAAGAAGTCAAACCAGTGCCAGGCACCCGTGACTCAATCCCTGTAGTCCCAGCTACTCAGGAGGCTGAGATGTGAGGATTGTGTTTGGAGGCCAGCACACAAACCTGGAGTTCAGGCCTCTAAGGAAGATTGTGAGTTTGAGGTATTCCTCCTGGACTACCTGAGACCCTAGGTTCAGAACTTAGCAATTTCCCCCCAAATATAAAAGCTATTCTAAGATTAAAAAAGAGAATAAAAATAAAGAGCATTGCTGGATTTGGCCTGATGGCTATAGTTTGCCAACCTTGTTTTCTAACATAGCCATGCTCTTTGGAGTATTTCTTTTTATTTCCAGTATTAAAATTTGTATCTCCATCAGTTTTCTGGATTTTCACATACTTGAAATAATTACATAAAATATCTAGTGATCTCTGTTTTCAAGATAGGTCTCCTTTCTTCTTTTAGGTCATTTTCCACTTGTTCATCAAGATGGAAAACTCAGATTCTAACGATAAAGGAAGTGGTGACCAGTCTGCAGCACAGCGCAGAAGTCAAATGGACCGCTTGGATCGGGAAGAAGCTTTCTATCAATTTGTAAATAATCTTAGTGAAGAAGATTATAGGCTTATGAGAGATAACAATTTACTAGGCACTCCAGGTATGTTGTATGTAATTTGAGGATTTGTAAATTGATGGGTTCTTTAAAACTCCTTTAATTGGTTTTAAAAATCTGTCTCTTGGGCTGGGAGTTTGGCCTAGTGGTTAAAGTGCTTGCCTAGCATGCATGAAGACCTGGGTTCGATTCCTTGGTACCACATACATAGAAAAAAGCTGGAAGTGGTGCGGAGGCTCAAGTGGTAGAGCTCTAGCCTTGAGAAAGTCCAAGGACAGTGCTCAGGCCCTGAGCTCAAGCCCTAGACTGGCAAAAAAAAAATCTGTCTCTTTAGTTATTATAAAATATCACAAATACAAGAAATGTAGAACAGCATTTACTACTGTATTTTTACTTGAGTTTAATCATACATGAAATTGTTCTGTATCCAAGATTTTAAAGTTAATTCTGTTTTGAATTTTGAGTGACATATGCAAGTAGAATGGAGCTGAATAGCCACTTGGTTTTTAATTAACTTTAACTTAACTGTACATGAATCGAAGTATGGAATAACTAGTTAGAATTTTAGTTCAAGGACATACTTTACCCTGTTTTGTCATCTCTGATTCTGTCCCAATTATAATCCACCAGAGCTAGTCGGGGTAAAATGAGAATCAGTACTGGATCTTAGTTAAAACCGCATATGCTGTCTACCATCTCATTTCAACTGAATTCCTGTAACTTTTTCAGATGATTATGTACATTTTGAAAGGTAAAATTTTAGCATAACTTTTAAAGGAAGTAGGTTTTAAGCCAACAGACCTGATTTCAGTCAAAATTCTTTAGTTGGAGTTCTGACCTAGTTGTTACTCAGTGTAGCTTTTGGCTAGTCAGTCACTGAATTTCCTTATTTAGAAATGAAAATAACAAGCCAGGAGCCTGTGGCTCACATCTGTAATCCTAGCTACTCAGGAGGCTGAAATTTGAGGATGGAGTTTCAAAGTCCAAATTCATGAAGTACCAAATTCATGAAGCTCCTTTTAACCACTGGAAAAACCAGAAGTGGCACTGTGGCCCAAGAGGTAGAGTGCTAACCTTGAGCTGAAAAGCTCATGGACAGCACCCAGGCCTGGAGTTCAAGCCCCACGACCGACGAAAAAAGAATGAAAATAACAAAACCAGGCATAGCAATGAATGATGGTAATCCAGCTACTTGAGAAACCAAGGCAGGAGGACTTACGTTTTAAAAGAAGTTAAGAGTTTGAAAAAATAGATACTGTATGCAGAAGTACTTTGTAAACAGGACACATTTATTTTTAGTGCTGGAGATTGAACCTAGGATCTGTGTGTGTGTGTGTGTCACCACTCATGGAGCTTGAACTTAGGGCCGTGTGTGTGTGTGTGTGTGTGTGTGTGTGTGTGTGTGTGTGTGTGTGTGTGTGTGTGTGTGTGTGTGTGTGTGTGTCACTCATGGAGCTTGAACTTAGGGCCTGGAGCTATCCATGAGCTTTTCTGCTCAATACTAGCAGTGTGCTACTTTGAGCTACAGCTTCACTACTGGTTTTCTAGTGGTTAATTGGAGATAAGAATCTCCAGGGCTTTCCAGCCTGGGCTGGCTTTTAACCTCCATCCTCAGATCTCACCCTCCTGAGTAGCTAGGATTATGGACATGAACTACCAGATTCAGCTTGACCCAGGATCTTACACATGCTAACTTACCAGTGAGCGACACTTTGATCCCTTGGAAAAATGTTTAGATAAATGCAAGTTTTAATAATTCTGCTCCCAAAGAAATGAATATTGTATAAGTTTCTATTAACTCCTCCTCGGTTCTTAACATCAGAGAGTTAAGAATCACTCGTTTTCTTTGTACAATTTTTAGAATTTTTGCCATTACCTATTTTTGTGGGTTATGGGGGCTTGAACTGAGCCTGGGTGCTGTCCCTGAGCTCTTTAGCTCCAGGCTACCACCCTTCCCTTGAGCCAAGCCTCACTTTCTGTTTTCTAGAGGTTAATTAAAGAGTCTCAGGTCCTTTTGTGCCTTGGCTGGCTTTGAATCACTATCCTCAGATCTCAGCCTCCTGAGTAGCTAGGATTACAGGTGTGAGCCACTGTGCCCGGCTCCATTAGCTATTTTTTAAACATAACATTTTGTAAGGTGTGAGACCACTGTAGGTCACCAAGGAAGTATTTGTCACTCGCCTAATCTCATCTATATAGTGTATTTGTTGTAAATCATTGCAGTGTACACCTATAATCCCAGTACTCCTGAGGCTGAGGCGGGAGGATCTTGAATTATAGGCCAGCTTAGACTTCCTAGTTTAATATATGAAGAAAAAGCCCTAAAGAATCACTAGTTTTCCTTTTTAATTTGTCAAACATTTTTAAACTTCCAGGTGAAAGTACTGAAGAAGAGTTGCTGAGAAGACTACAACAAATTAAAGAGGGTCCACCTCCTCAAAACTCAGATGAAAATAGAGGTATACCTTGCTTTGGGTGGTGGGTATAAGATGTAATGATAGGAACTTTGTAGTAGTGTCAGCCAAACATTATCCAGAAATGCCACAAATTAATTTGATGCCAGGTAAACGTCATTAAATAAATAAATAAAAGTGATTTTCTTGATATTTGGTGAGAATGTCAGCATGCTTTTTCTGCCTTACAGTAGTTGTTTGTGCTTATTGGGAAAAAGAGAATGGCCTATTTAAATGTGGATTTTTAGTTCTTGGCCATGGGGCTTGAACTTTGAGCCTAGGTGCTGTCCTCTGGCTTTTTTTTTTTGTCAGTCCTGGGCTTGAGCTCAGGGCCTGAACTCTGTCATTGGACTTTCTCAAGGCTAGAGCTCTACCACTAGAGCCTCAGCACCACTTCTGGCTTTTTTCTATGTATGTGGTACCAAGGAATCAAACTCTGGTCTTCGTGCATGCTAGGCAAGGACTCTACCACTAGGCCAAACTCCTGGCTCCACTCTGGCTTTTTTTTCCAGTTGTGGGGCTTGAACTCAGGGCCTGAGCACTGTCCTTGGACCTTTTCTCAAGGACAGTGTTCTACCACTTGAGCCTTCGCACCACTTCCAGCTTTTTTCTATGTATGTGGTACCCAGGAATTGAACTCAAGTCTTCGTGCATGCTAGGCAAGCATTCTACCACTAGGCTACGCTCCTGGTCCCTCCTCTGCCTCTTTTTACTCAAGGCTAGTGCTCTACCTCTTTGAGCCACAGTACCACTTCCAGTTTTCTAGTGATTAATTGGGAGATAAGAGCCTCATGGCCTTGTCTGCCTGGGCTGGCTTTGAACTGTGATCCTCAGATCTCAGGCCCCTGGAGTAGCTAGGATTACAGGCGTGAACCACTGGCACCTAGCTTTAATGTGATTCCCCCTGCTTGGTTTTCCACATTCATTAAAACTTCCTTCTACTTAGTTCCTTATTTACAAACATAGGATTTTTCTCACCAGCAAAGAGAAATGCTGCCTTTGTCCCAGTGATTCTCAATTGGGTGTAATTTTGTTCCTCTTGGGAGCATTGGCAGTATCTGGAGACATATTTGGTTGATACAACTAAGGGTTTGCTACTGGTGTGCAGAAGGTATATACCACCAAACATCCTACAATGCACAGCATACTCCAGAATTAATTAGCTCAAAATGTCAGTCGTACGTATTGCAGCTGAGAAATCCTGCTGTAGAAACTGAAAGCTATAGCAATAGTTTGGTCCTTGAATATGTCATTATGTATGCTATGCTATGTTGAGGGTGTTTGATCTAAAGGTTTATGTCAGTTTAAAATGTTGATGGTTGGCTTTATGTTTTTGTTATGGCTATAGTATTCTTTCATTTTAAAATATATTTCAGGTGATTTTTAAAGGCAGAAGTAGTGTTGTTGGAGTAAAAAGTTTATTGGAACCGAAGTACTATCACTGCCTTAACTAGTATAGTTGGATTTAGTATTTTGACAGTGGTTTGAAAAAAGTTGTTTCAGTCTGTCAGTCCCACAGACATGGTATATATATATCATGAAGTACTCAAAATAGACTTCTCTCAAGAATGCTTCAAAAACAAATTAATTTCTTAAATTTCTCTAGGATTAGCTTGTTGTTTTCCACAAAGATTTGTAAGTGTGAGCCAGGAGCTGAAGGCTCATGCCTTATAATCTTAGCTACTCAGGAGGCTAAGATGTGAGGATCATTGTTTGAAGCCACCCCAGGCAGAAAAAAATCATGAAATTCTTAATTCCAGTTAACCAGCAAGAAGCTAGAAGTGGAGCTGTGGTTCGAGTGGCAGTGTACTAGCCTTGAGCAAAGAAGCTCAAGGATAGTACCCAGGCCCTCAGTCCCACCCCACCCCCCAAAAAATAACTCAAAAGATTTATAAATGTGAAAAATTATTCAGAGATTTTAAGTTCTTTAGTTTGTTTTCTGAGCACTGTAATATGATATCCTAATTTTAGTAGTTGCTTTTTCTCCCCCTGCTCCTTTGTTGTTTTAAATAGGTGGAGAAGCTTCAGATGACGTCTCTAATGGTGACTCTATAATAGACTGGCTTAACTCTGTTAGACAAACTGGAAATACTACAAGAAGTGGGCAGAGAGGAAACCAGTCCTGGAGAGCAGTGAGCCGGACTAATCCAAACAGTGGTGATTTCAGATTCAGTTTAGAGATAAATGTTAACCGTAATAATGGGAGCCAAAACTCTGAGAATGAAAATGAGCCATCCACAAGACGTTCTATTGGAGAAAATACGGAAAGCAACAGCCAAAGGCAAATGGAAAATGCACAATCGGAATCAACATCTGGAAGACCATCTAGGTCAGAACGCAATTCAAGTGAAACATTAACTGAAGTTCCACCTAGTAGAGGTCAAAGGAGGGCAAGAAGCAGGAGCCCAGACCACCGGAGAACCAGAGCAAGAGCCGAAAGAAGCAGGTCACCTCTGCATCCAGTAAGTGAAATTTCACGAAGATCTCATCATAGTATCTCATCTCAGACTTTTGAGCACCCTTTGGTGAATGAGACTGAGGGAAGTTCTAGAACCCGGCACCATGTGACATTGAGACAGCATATAACTGGACCTGAATTCCTAAGTAGAGGTCTTTTTGCAACTTCTGGAACAAGAAATGCGTCTCAAGGGGCAGGTTCTTCAGATATAGCCACCAGTGGTGAATCTACAGGATCAGGACAGAGGCCTCCAACCATAGTTCTTGATCTTCAAGTAAGAAGAGTTCGTCCTGGAGAATATCGTCAGAGAGATAGTATAGCCAGCAGAACTCGGTCAAGATCTCAGACACCAAATAATACGGTCACTTATGAAAGTGAACGAGGAGGCTTTAGGCGCACATTTTCACGGTCTGAGCGGGCAGGCGTGAGAACCTATGTTAGCACCATCAGGATTCCGATTCGTAGAATCTTAAATACTGGCTTGAGTGAGACTACATCTGTTGCAATTCAGACCATGTTAAGGCAGATAATGACAGGTTTTGGTGAGCTAAGCTACTTTATGTACAGTGATAGTGATTCAGAGCCTAGTGCCTCAGTCTCGAGTCGAAATATGGAAAGGGTAGAGTCACGGAATGGAAGAGGGAGCTCTGGTGGTGGTAGCAGTTCTGGTTCCAGTTCGGGTTCAAGCTCCAATTCCAGTCCTAGTTCCAGTTCCAATGGAGAAAGTTCAGAAACTAGCTCAGAGGTGTTTGAAGGCAGTGTTGAAGGAAGCTCATCAGGTGCCAGGCGAGAGGGTCGACACAGGGCTCCAGTTACATTTGACGAAAGTGGCTCTCTTCCCTTCCTTAGCCTGGCTCAGTTTTTCCTCTTAAATGAGGATGATGATGACCAACCTAGAGGACTCACCAAAGAACAAATTGACAACTTGGCAATGAGAAGTTTTGGTGAAAACGATGCATTAAAAACATGTAGTGTTTGCATTACAGAATATACAGAAGGCAACAAACTTCGCAAACTACCCTGTTCCCATGAGTATCATGTCCACTGCATCGATCGCTGGTTATCTGAGAATTCTACCTGTCCTATTTGTCGCAGAGCAGTCTTAGCTTCTGGCAACAGAGAAAGTGTTGTATAATTGCGATCTGAACTCTTAAGCTGTATAGCTGGAATAGTGATGGGCAAACCGGACTCCCTTGCTTTTTGTCCACTTTTTGAGTGGTGCTTCAATGTAAAGTAACAAACCGAGTTCAGTCATTGCTTTCTAAAGAAACTTTGTCCGTTCTCAAATGTTTCTTATAGAATAAAAGAAAATATTTAAAAGGCAATGTTTTAGGGCCTAAAAAATTGATTTCAATATCAGATGGTTTGATAGTTTCTGTTACTGATAATTTAGTTATGTACACTTATACGTTTTTCTTTGTTATCTTTAAAGATCTACTTTAGCAGTGGTTCCCATCTGTTTCACATTGGTATTTTACAGATTGCCACATCATAGAGAAGCAAAGAAAATTCCTGGTGAAGGCTAAGTTACAGTATGTGTTTCATAATTGGTTACTTAAAGCTATGCCATTCCCAGCTATTAGTTGACACTTAAGTAAAATTGCATTCTGAATATTGTTTATTCACCTTTCAGACTAGGTGATGCTGGACACGTCAGTGTAAATAACACTAAAGTTAGGATCTTGTAAGTGTATAACTGTCCTAAGCCCATCACTGTGGCACACTGTAGAATGAACTTATAGTTTAATTGAGATATTTATCTTGTGGAAATATTAAAAAGCTTATGCTTGTGTAAGTGAAAAAAATCACATTCATTTGTTTAAAAATATGTAAAGCTATTTTGTAGAGGCTCAGTACTTTTCCAATGCACTGTTATATTAATGCATTAAAAATTGTAAAGTACCATGCTTAGAAATGAGAAAACTGCTTTTTGTGAGCCAACATAGTAAAAACACACCAAACAAAGTACAAGGCTGCTTTTGTAAGTGTGTAGATGTCAAGAGCAGAACATATCTATATTTAATATATGTGAACAGCTACTGTGACATGGAAAAGAAAGGGTCTTGCAGAATCAAACTGCATTAAAGACCAATAGAAAGCATATAATTTAACTTGGATTTAGGCAGGAAGTGAAAGATGGGCCTGAAGAATTTTCCATGAAGACCTTAATACATATATGAACAGTGAGAGCAGTAGCAGCTTGAACCTAGTTTTCTTCTTGAATAGGTGAGGCAGACGGTCTGCAAATTTAGCAGCACTTTTCTTGGTTTAAGAAAAGCAAACCACTACCACCTAGCACAAGTTGATTTTTTTTACAAGGTTGCTCCTCAAAAACAAAACAACAACAAAAAAAGTGCAGTAAAGAGACAAGAACTCAGTCAATTTTAACCTAAGAATTGCAATTGGTACAGATAGATTTGTGTACTATTAGTTTAGCCTCAGATTTGCTTTTCAGGATTTATAGTGAAAGGTACTAGTGCACACTTGTTAATATTTCATTACTATCTCTCTAGCACGGATCTAACATGTCACATTTAAAGACCTGTTGAGGAGGGATCTTTAACGATAACTTGGTAAGGATATTTTTTATGGACAAAACTTTGTTGAAAATGAACCGTGTTAGGTTATTTGAAATTCCAAGTTTAATTGTGCTGCCTATATATGAAGATAAAACTACTAATAACACCATCTATGGAATGCACTTTCTTGTTTTCTTAGTAAGAATGCATTCATGATAACCCCAGTTCTCTTGCCTAATTTCTCTGTTGAGGCTAGTTGGGGTTAGGATTAGTCTGGATGTGGAGTAGATACTTGTTTTTCTGGGAAAAGCTAACAACAGGTCAGAAGAGGGATTGCACACATCCTAGACCTTTAACCAAAAGAGCTAACTACCCAGAAGTAGTCAAAATATTCTATACACTGAAACAAGTCTGCTCTAGCTACTGTCACTCTTATCACTGTCGCTGTAAAGATAATTTCAAAGCTCATTCATGTTTTCTAGCTTTCAGTCCTACCTAAGTATCAAGGAGATATGACTTGTAAATATCGTAGTTGTTTACTAAGGATATGTACTGCTCTTGGAAGGAAATAATGTCCAAACAAAGCTTCACTTATTTTTTTTAATATAAGCAGATTTCACTGTTTTATGGCGCTTATGTAATACATTTATCTTTTTAAAAGAATTGTTTGTGTAAAAGTCAGGATTCCTTTATATTTGTGAGCCTCCTTGTCCCCTTTCGTAAGGTGTAATGGTTTCCAGATTTACGGGGTAGTCCCGATTGACTAAAAACAAATCAATTTGGACATGTTTCATTATTCTAGGGTTATTCATTTTTAAAACAGTTTTAAAGCAGCTGTAGCACATTGTAAGTATAAAAGAAAGTTATTGACAACAGGTACCTCCCTAACCTCCCAAAATGTATTACTCATTAATGAAGTATTCAAGTAAGAGGTAACTCAAGCAGAATGCTGGTTTTGAATGTAGATAATGAAGCTATTAATAAACACTGGAAATAGAACCTTTAAGTTTTTAGTCTTTCAATAAAATGCACATATTTGACATGTGCACATGGACACCTGTTTGAATAGCACTCATGTCTATTGGGTTGTGTAGATTGCTACTTTTTTGTTTTTCCAAGTCCATGACTGATATATACTCACTAGTGTTGTGGACATTAAAAGACAAGGTCATTTGTACATGTCACATACACAATGGAGAACAAACTTTTCCCCCACCAGTGTCCAAGCACCTATTCTTGAGGGAACATTTTTTTTTGCAAAAGACTTGATGCTTCATTTTTTTTAATCTTTGCACTTTTTATTACAGAAAGGTTCTGTCTTTAAGACCTAGTTTGAACTTCATGCAGTTACAGTAGGAGATTACATGTTCAAAGCATTGTTTAGAACATAGAAAATTACTAAAATCTGAATTTCATTGAATATTTCTTATGGTTTTGAAAATTGCATACTAGTGTGAAACATTTGCAGTGTTTTTTTTTTTGTTTGTTTTTTTGGTTGTCTTGCTCTAAGCTGACAAGATTGAACTTATTAATACCAGAGATCAAAATTGAACAAGTTAGATTAAGTTTGCAGACTGGAAACACTTAAAAGACATGTTGCTAATTTGGCATATTTGTTCTTAAAACAACATAATAGTTATACCTCAGTGGTGTTAATGGAGATAGAAATTGAGACGACTGTTCATATTAGTGTTGGATGTAGGCTACTGTACAGTTCCATTCAAAAACCCTTTAGGTCCAAGAATTACTACATACAATCTTTTAAGAACATGATCATATTAATTATATTGAGACATTAGGATTAGGAAACTGGTTAGCTGTGTTATCACAAGTAATGTGTTCCCTATCCCTTTGGGAAAAACATCCTTTTTTGTGCCAACTATCTCTTGTTGTCTGTGTCTCATTGATAAAGGGTTATCATTTACTATGCTTTGTGTGTAACCACCTGCTTCCCAGGTATCCACTGTAGAAAATGGGTTGACCATCAGTGATTTTCAGACCATTCCCCAAACACCCATGTGATAGGAGATGGATGTTGCAAAATGCCTCTTATCGGGGCTGTTTTTAACAGCTTGTTAGAATACAGTGGCACCTTGTGGTTGTTGATATCTTTAACTTACAGATGGATAGTATTTTTTGTGGGACATTGGGCTTGAACTCAGCTCTTCAGCTCAAGGCTATCGCCTTACCCCTGGGCCTGGGCCATGTCCCTGACCTCTTCAGATCAAGGATATCACCCTACCCTTAAGCCAAGCCCCACTTCCCATTTTTTATAGGTTAATTGGAGATAAGAGACTCAGGTCCTTTTGTGCCCAGGCTGGCTTTGAACCTCGATCCTCAGATCTCAACCTCCTGAGTAGCTAGGATTACAGGCACGAGCCACTGTGCCCGGCAGATGGAGAGTATTTTTGTCCACTCTGCTTTATACTTTTTTTGTGAACCAAAATAATTTGCAATTTGCCTTATTTGTTTTTTGTTGTTTGGGGTTTTTTTGTTTGATTATGGGGCTTGAACTCTGGGCCTGGGCACTGTCCCTGACCTCTTCAGCTCAAAGCTACTGCTACCACTTGGGCCACAGCACCATTTCCTTCTGGCAGTTAATTGGAGGTAAGAGTCTCATAGACTTTAGCGCCCAGGCTGGCTTTGAACCGTGATCCTCAGATCTCAGCCTCCTGAGTAGCTAGGATTACAGGCGTGAGCCACCGGCACCCAGCCCTTATTTGATTTTTAAGTTTTAGCTTATTGAGTTCCTGTCAAATGTTTTACCATATAAAATAGAAGCTACACTTCTAGGGCACTTTTATTTGCTAGTCTTATGAGATGATACAGATCACTATTTTCTGAAGTATTCTGTACCTTAGAAGTACAAGAGGTTAATAAGGCATGTGTTAAAATGTTGCTACGTTCCTTTACCTTTGGTATAATTCTTCAGTCTGTTTAACACTCAATAACAGTGTTATGGTTCATTGAGTTAACTAGGAAATTGTTCTTCCCAAAAATATTTGGAAATGTAAACTGATGTAACATGCTTCAGTTGGAAAGTTTAAGTACGAGGTCTAAGAACCCAGTGTTAATTTCTTTTGAAAAGCAACTATAAACTGCTGTGAGTTCAATACCTGTCCATGTTTTTAGCATTCTGAAGTTAAGAATTCCCAGGTAGGGACATTTCTAAAATACTATCTGCTTGTTTAGCCCTAGTTTGTATCTAAACATCTATAGCCATAGATTAGAGCTATTACCAGGGTGGTTGAATTCTTAAGGGACTAAAAGAACTGGCATGTCATTGACTTGGTTTTGATTAGGACTTGTTTTCTAGTGTTCTAAAAGCTGCTGTGTAGGCATTTGGTTGACTAGTAGCTATCTTAAAGACGTGCAGTGAAAATGAACCCCCTTCATGCCACTGTGCCTTGTTATTTCAAGGTTCCTCTCAGTTCCTGATCTTGCATATCAATTCTACTAGCAAGTTATGGATGAACCAGCTGCCCAGCCTTATGTATTTAGTGCCCTGTTACTAACATTTCTTTGAATTGATTAGATTTGCATATGTGTTAACTGTCTAATGTTTGGATTTTACTTCTTGATAGCTCCATTTGTCCCTGGTGCTGCTTTTAAAGTTGTTAGGGCCATGGGATCAGGTATCAAGTTGAGTAAGGTACGCAATTGGCCTGGGTATGTATCTGTGCCTGTTTTATCTTCTCCCAGGAAGAGAGCTGCTTTGGTAGATGTTTACGTGGATTCATATAAAGAAGTGGGCAGCAGTCTTGGAAAGCTTTGTGATGCCTGTAAGAACCTAAAGGGATTTGAAAGGGGGACAGTAACAAAGGCTGCCTTTATGTCCTTAAACATGAAGCACAGAAATGTATGCTCTGTAAAGACAAAAGTGATTGTTATACCAGGGCTTCCTGACCTCTGGGAGAGAAACTTCTCAAAAAAAAATCAGAGGAGCACAAAATGAGTCTACTTTATCTGGTTTCTCATTTTCTTTTGATTTAAACCTCAACACAACACCCTTTTCCAAAATATATTCAACAGAACTCCTGGTTAGGAAGCCCTGTAATTAAATTTTGAGAATGTATCAATTTTTCTCTTTTTGTACAGTGCTTTACACCTGCTAAAAATAACTTGTTTAATGCAAAACAAAACCTCGAAAAGGTCAGTCATTTAAAAAAGTCAGTTTGATAATTATTAGTTCTTTTAGGAAGAAGCTTTTTCCCTATGTAAGATGTCATACTGCAGATTTAAAATATAGACTATCAATAAAATGCATGAAGTGATTATTTGTGCTTTTTCATCTCTCGTTGGGTTTTTCTTTTATTGAAGGGGGACTTTTAATAAAGATTTTATAAAATTTTATTGCTTCAAGTGAATGTCACATAGACTTGATTTTTTAGAATCAAGCGGAATTCCTGTGCAACCTTGATTTTAATCCCCTCCCTCTGCCATGATTGTGGACAGGAACTATTTTATGGTACTTGTTAAATTTTAATGTGTGCTGTGTAGTTAGATGGCTTACTCTCTAGTAAAATAAAGGTTATATTCCAAGAACCATGGGAATATTTGTATAAATGGCATTTAAGTAGGTGAATCTTTGAGGTTGTCCTAACAGCTCTTACATCATCTGTGCTCACAAAGCTCTTCTCTGTGCATGCATGAGACTTCCATCCCAGTATCCAGCCTCTTAAAACATGTTGCTCAAACCATTAAGGTACCTAAGTCGGATGACCACATTTTGATAAGACTTTCCCCATGTTAGGCATTTAGCTGGTAGTGAAAAAAATTTTTTGCCAGTCCTGGAGATGATGCTGTGGCTCAAGTGGCAGAGCACTAGCCTTGAACAGAAAGTGTCCAAGGACGGTGCCCAGGCCCTGAGTCAAACTCCAGAACTGGCAAGAAAAGAGTTTCACAGCCTTCCTTGCCCCATCTGGCTTTGAACCACAATCCTCAGATCTCAGCTTCCAGAGGAGCTAAGGTTACTCGAATCTGACTAATAGGATGCCCAGCTAAACTTTTTTTTTGGGGGGGGGGGCATTCCTAGGACTTGATCTCAAGGCCTGAGCAGTGTTCTTGGGCATTCTCAATGATAGCACTGTACCAATTGAGCCACACCACCACTCTCAGCTTTTTCTATGTATGTGGTACTGAGGAATCAAACCTGGGTCTTCATGCATGCTAGGCAAGCTAGGCCAAACTCCCGGTCCCAAAAGTGTATTTTTAAAATATTTTTAAATTTTATTTTCTTGTCAGGGTGGTGTACAGAGGGGTTACAGTTATATAACAAAAGTTTATTTTTTAATCAGCCCAAGAGCAGAAAGTATCAAGGTGTTTTGTTTTTGGTCTGCAAGTAGGCTAGAATAAAATTTGCGTAATATGAAGGTCACCTCAACTCATCAGATGTGCTCTTGACCCCCAATTATGATTCAATTTGAGATAAAAATGACTAGAATTGATTGGCACTACCTTTTTTGCCTTAGTATGATAGCCAGCTTACTGGCATAGAACTCAATACCCTTTAAAATTGGGTGCCTTGGGGAAGTTGTAGCCATTCCAGAAACATTGTCATTGCTCAGAATATACTTGGAATTTGTTTAAATTGCTTTTGTAACAAGATTATGAGCCATTAAGAGATGCAACCCTATTCAGTGTGTTCACTTTATCTGCTCCCATTAAGATTAATTTTGGCTATTTCCAAGAATTTTTTTTCTCCAAATGAATGGAGATTTGCCACATGAGCATATTCAGAAATGTTCTGCAGGTTCTAAAGTCAATTGCAAACAACAAGTGAGTGACATTTAGTGCTGAGGTAAGTATTGAAAAGATTAGGTCCCACTCAACATTAGGAGCACAGAATAGACATAGCACTTACAAGGAGATATGCTAGTGAGAAGATATGTATGTAATAAAATAATAATGCATTATAAGAGGTATACACACTAAGCCTGATGCTGGTGGTTCATGCCTGTAATCCTAGCTACTCAGCAGGCTGACGTCTGAGGACTTTGGTTCAAAGTCAGCTTGGACAGAAAAGTCTGTGGGACTTATCTCTAACCACTAAAAGCTGGAGTGGAGGTGTGATTCAAGTGGTAGAGTACCAGCCTTGGTCAAAAAAGCCAATTGAGGGCCGGGAGTTTGGCCTAGTGGTAAAGTGCTTCCTAGCATACACGAAAACCCGGGTTCGATTCCTCGGTACACCACATACATAGCAAAAAGCCGGACGTGGTGCTGAGGCTCAAGTGGTAGAGTGCTAGCCTTGAGAAAGCCCAAGGACAGTGCTCAAGCCCTGAGCTCAAGCCCAGGACTGGCAAAAAAAAGCCAATTGAGAGCATGATGCCCTGAGCTAAAACTCCAGTACTGGCATACACACACACACACACACACACAAATATGTTACGAGGCTGGGAGCGTGGCCTAGTGATAAAGTGCTTGCCTAGCAGGCACAAAGCCCTGGGTTTGATTCTTCAGTACCATATACACAGAAAAAGCCAGACGTGGCACTGGGGCTCAAGAGATAGGGCAGTAGCCTTGAGCTGAAGAGCTCAGGGACAGCACCCAGGCTCTTAAGACTGTGCTGTTCTGAGATTTTTCTTTTTGGCAGAAGGTACTTGAAGCCTCTGAAATATTACTAATTTTATTACTATGTGGTCTTAGTGACTGTGGCATATCTTCTTTCATAAAAGATTCATGATTGGCCTTGTATATGCACCAAATGTTCTAGAATAGTGCTATCCAGTAGAGATACAAGTCATGTAGTTTTTGGGTTTTTTTGTCAGTCCTGGGCTTGAGCTCAGGGCCTGAGCACTGTCCTTGGACTTTCTCAAGGCTAGAGCTCTACCACTTGAGCCTCAGCACCACTTCTTTTTTCTATGTATGTGGTACCAAGGAACCGAACCCGGGTCTTCATGCATGCTAGGCAAGCACTTTAACCACTAGGCCAAACTCCCAGCCCCAAGTCATGTAGTTTTATTATCCATATTGTCTTCATGTTTTTTATTTTATTTATTTTTTGGGGGGGTTGTGGGGCTTGAACAGTGAGCCTGGGTGCTGTCCCGGTTTTCTGGTGGTTAATTACAGATAAGAGTCTCACAGACTTGTGTCAGGCTGGCTTTGAACCACGATCCTCAGATCTCAGCTTCCTGAGTAGCTGGTATTGCAGGCGTGAGTCACCAGCACCCTGCTAAGGGTTTTTTTGTGTTTTTTTTTACTAGTCCTGGGCCTTGAACTCAGAGCCTGGGCACTGTTCCTAAGCTTTTTTTTTTTTTTTTTTTTTTGCTCAAGGTTAGTGTTTTTACCACTTGAGCCACAGCACCACTTCTGGCTTTTTCTGTGGGTATGGTATCCAGGAATCAAACCCAGGGTTTTTTGTACATGCTAAGCAAGCACCTTTCCACTAGGCCACACTCCCAGTCCTTTAATTTTTTTTTAAATTTAATTCAACAAAGTAAATATTTCAACATGTCTAAAAATTGTCAATGAGATATATTTTTCCCTAAACTTCAAAATCTGGTATGTATTTTATTTTTTATTTATTTTATTTTTTTTTGCCAGTCCTGGGCTTGAGCTCAGGGCCTGAGCACTGTCCTTGGACTTTCTCAAGGCTAGAGCTCTACCACTTGAGCCTCAGCACCACTTCCAGCTTTTTTCTATGTATGTGGTACCGAGGAATCGAACCCGGGTCTTCATGCATGCTAGGCAAGCACTTTAACCACTAGGCCAAACTCCCGGTCCCTGTATTTTATTTTTATTTTTCATTTTTTGTGGGTCATGGGGCTTGAACTGGCTTGGGCACTGTCCCTGAGCTCTTCTGCTTAAGGCTACCACCTTATCCTTGAGTCAGGCCCCACTTCCCGTTTTCTAGAGGTTAATTGGAGATAAGAGTCTCAGGTCCTTTTGTGCTGGGCTGGCTTTGAACTTGATCCTCAGATCTCAGCCTCCTGAGTAGCTAGGATTACAGGCATGAGCCACTGCACCCAGCTTGGTATGTATTTTATACTTTGAAAGTACATCTCAGATCCAGGTGCCAGTAGCTCACACCTGTAATCCTAGTACTCAGGAGGCTGACTTCTAAGGATCACAGTTCAAAGCCAGTCAAGGCAGGAAAGTTCATGAGACTGGCCTCCCATTAACCACCCTAGAACCAGAAGTGGAGCTAGTAGAGCACTAATCTTGGACAAAAGAGCTCAGGGACAGCAATCAGGCCTGAATTCAATTTCCAGGACTGGCACACACACACACACACACACACACACACACACACACACACACACACTACATTTGTTTTAGCTATACAGATTCCAAATAGTAACCACTAGTGGCACAATATACCTTTAATAATATGAGGAAAGAGATTAAAATACGGAGTAGCATGTACAAGATGAGACTTAAAAGTTCACATATCCACAGTAGCCTGTACCCTCTCCTCTTTTGAGCTTCAAACCCTTTCCACCAAAGACTGACATTTATTAGCAAAAGATCATAACTGTTAGAGAAGTCCATTCCAACTGCTGCCTTATGTGGCATTTGATTTAAAAAAAACAAGCACCTAAAGTTTATACAGAGTCTTTCTAAATTCACCTTTCTAATAGATGTTAAATCATTTTCAGAAAGTTTGTGTGAGATGCCTACATTTGGGTATTCTTGACATGTGTTAGAAACAGCTACCCTGGACTTATGTTTCTAATTCTATATGTATAGATACATGTATCTCTATGTTAAGTGATACAAGTTAAGTGAGTTTTCTAGACTGCAACAGGAAAGGTAGACACAAGAGAGTAGTGACCACCACATCAGACTTCAATCCCCAAGAGAGCAAATGTTTCTCAGCACCCAATCTGATATCACTGCTGCAAGTTTGAAAGAACCTTTGGAGTTAAAGTTCTGGAAGAATTTCGATTTACTTGACTTGGCTTTATTCGGACTTTCTGTGTGAATATAATGTAACATTTTCTGGCTTTTTACATTTAAATTAGTACTGGAGGATAAATGATGCTTTCTGGCATGTGACAGTCTCTGTCCATGTGAATCTGTTCAGTTGTGAGAAGCCAGAGGAACTCACTACCCAGCCTTTAAAAGAATGGAGACAGAGAAAAGGTTAATTTTATCTCACCCAGCTTTTTTTTTTAATCAAAATCTTGAATGTAAGGGGCCAGGAGTTTGGCCTAGTGGCAGAACGCTTGCTTAGCATGTATGAAGACCCAGGTTCGATTCCTCGGTACTACGTACATAGAAAAGCCAGAAGTGGTGCTGTGGCTCAAGTGGTAGAGCTCTAGTCTTAAGGAAAGCTCAAGGATAGTGCTCTGGCCCTGAGTTCAGTCCCCAGGACGGGCAAAAAAACCCTTCAATGTAGCCCCTGTAAATTAAATGGGGGGGGGAATATATCTCAAGAAAATGCAATCACTGTGTTTTGCCTAAAGCCTTCTCTGTCATTTCTTGAGTGAAGGAAATTTGAAATGATGTTGGGTCCTATTAGCAGGGAGGTATAGAATTATTTAACAACTGAGCCCAAGTTCTGCCTTACCTCCCTGATGAAAATTCTTCCCCTAGTAATTAAATTCTTTTTCAGCATATGAATGAATTCATCTCTTTTCTCCACATTTGGGGCCCAGTAACATCCACATTATTTTGTGCTAGTACTAAGGCTTGAACATGGGGCTTAGAAGCCGTTTCTGACCTTTTGTGCTCAGGGCTTGTGCTCTACCACTTGAGCCACACATCCACTTTTTATTTTTTTGTTGGCTAATTGGAGATTAAGGGTCTCATGAACTTTTTTTTTTGGTCAGGCCTGGCTTCAAACCACAATCTTCATATCTCAGTCTTCTGACTGCTGTAGGCCAATCCCAGCTAGCATGTCCATATTTCAAAGGAAAAATCAGTCTAATCTGTTACAAATACCTCTCAAACTTCATTTTAGTATATACTACCCAACAGTCCTTGTACATGTAAGGATTATAGTAAAAGACATTTGGAGAAAAAGCCAGAGAAACGTTTGTTCTTTCCCTCCAACCAACACCAAGGTGTTCCTTTCACTTTATACTTTTGGCGAGTTTGATTTTGAATACAAGTTAACTCTCCAGCATGTATTAACTAAACATAGCTTAGATCTTTTTACCTGCTCAAAACTGCCGATTTAGAAACCAGAGCCTAGAAATTTGAGTAAGATAGGACCCTAACTGACATCTTCAGCAGGCTCAAATATCTACCCACAACTGTTCCAAAGAATTACGATGGGAGGCCGGGAGTTTGGCCTAGTGGTAGAGCGCTTGCCTAGCATGCACGAAGACCTGGGTTCGATTCCTCGGTACCACATACATAGAAAAAAGCCAGAAATGGTGCTGAGGCTCAAGTGGTAGAGCTCTAACCTTGAGAAAGTCCAAGGACAGTGCTCAGTCCTTGAGCTCAAGCCCAGGACTGGCAAAAAAAAAAAAAAAGAATTACGATGGACCTATGTGAAAACGTACTCCAGTCACCAACACTGAACACATACTGACCTACTGGGAGGTAAAGGAGTAGCCAAAATGGCCTTGAATGGGAAAGGAAGAGATGCCTATAGACTAGGCCATATCCCAGAATATGTTGCATGCTTGTTTACTAGCCACCAGGTCTTTTCATCTTTGCTCTTTTCATTGACACAGATAACCCTTGGGACTGGTTACTAGCATTTTCTAAGTGAAATAGAGTTTAAGTGACATGGTCCAGGTCCTGCTGTCAAGGTCGATCACTCAAAACAAGTATTTCTTATCTGGGCACCAGTAGCTCACACCTATCATCCCAGCTAGTTAGGAAACTGAGATTCAGAGGAGAAGTTCAAAGTCAGCCCAAGCAGAAAAAAAATCTGTGAGACTTTATTTTGTTGGTCGTGGGTCTTGAACTCTGGGTCTGGGTACCGTCCCTGAGCTCTTCATCTCAAGGCTGCCGCCCTACCCCTTGAGCCACAGTGCCACTTAGGGTTTTTTAGTAGTTAATTGGAGATAAGAGTCTCATATACTTTCACGCCCAAGCTGGCTTTGAACTGTGATCCTCAGATCTTAGACTGCTGAGTAGCTAGGATTACAGGTGTGAGACTCTTATCCTCAAAACAACCAGCAAGAAGCTAGGCTGGAGGCAAAACTCAAGTAGTAGAATGGCAGTCAAATAAGCAAGTTGAGCAATCATAACGCCCAGATTTTAAACACTGGTACTGGCCCCCCAAAATGTGTGTGTGTGTGTGTGTGTGTGTGATTGTGTTTGAAATCTATATATCCGCAGCACTATTCTAAATGCAGACCATACTGTGGTCTGCAGTACAAAGACCCCCCCCCACAACCTTTATGAAGATCACTTTTTATCAGGAGAGGTACATTCTGAATTTGTAAAAACCAATTTAGATAGTAAGGAAATGCTGGGAAGAAAATTTAAAAAATTTTCTGACTGAGATAGTGCTTTCTGGGGAGGTGACCCAAAACGAGGCAGAACATGGCAGTCTTAGAATAAGCTTGGCTCATCATCCGCATGGAGGAAAGGAATAGTGCTGAAGAAGAAAAAGCAGTTAAGAGATTAAAAAAAGAGGATATTTCAATGGGATTTATCATCCACAGAAAGGAGGCAGGATTTTATCCTGAAACGCGAAGCTATTGGAAAGTGTTTATTATGAGATGGAAATGCTTTTACTTAAGGAACTATTGGATGGCAAGATCAGAAGAAGGGTGAAAGAGTCCTCTGACTCTTACCACTACCTGATGCCTTATCTATCCTTTTCCTTCTCCAAATCATGGGACTGAAGCTGGGCATCAGCACCCACCTGATGGCACTGAGGTACTCTAGAGCCTTGACTTCTCTTTCCAAGGTTCTTCACTTGCCTAATAAACTTGGTTTGTAGAATGCATATACATAGTAATGCAGTTCTTTGAGTTCTTTTCGTTCCTTTTTCTTTTTCTTTTTGCCACTCCTGGGGTTTGAACTCAGGGCCTGAGTATTGTCCTTGGAGCACTCTACCACTTGAGCCACAGCACCACTTCCGGCATTTTCTGTGTATGTGATACCAAGGAATCGAACCTGGGTCTTCATCATGCCAGGCAAGCACTTTAGCACTAGGCCAAACTCCCAGTACCAGTTATTTTATTTTCTGTGCTGGTATTGGGACTTGAACTCAGGGCCTCTTGCTCTTACTTGACGTTTTTGCTCAAGGCTGGCACTCTACTCCTTGAGCCTTAGCTGCACTTCTGGCTTTTTTTTTTTCTGGTTAACTGGAAATAAGCGTCTCAGACATTTCTGCCCTGGTTGGCTTTGAATCTCAATATTCAGATCTCAGTTTCCTGAGTAGCTAGGATTACAAGTGTGAATGACCACCACCAGTCTTTGAGTTATTTTAAATGTGATTTGAATGATCTTTTCCTGTCATTCTCAAATAACAGGAGTCATTACAACAAACAAAATTAAGCAAACTTCTCACTGATGACTGGTGCCATCCTTACTGGCTTTTCATTACTATTACCCACAGGGGGCAGCATTGCCCAGATAATGAACCAAAAGGACAAGCATTTTTTTTTTTTTTATTTGAAGGAACTAGTTGATTTTGCAAGTCCTTTTAATTCGATGCTTACTGGTGATTGCTTTTTAGTGACATGAATGATTTAAATTTGACAATCTGAGTTGAATCCAGTAATATTAATACATTCTTTTTAGATTAAAGTCTATTATAGACTGGCAATCACCCAAAACAGCTGCTTGCGTCGTTAGCCTAGGTAAGCAGATCCATCTTGCAGATCTGTTTTATTTCTCTATCATACCACCAGTTACTATTAGCATAGGTCTGCTGATAGCTTCATATTTCATTTCCTCTGGCTTCAGCAAAGCCCAGGGATTTCAGTACTGCTGATGAGTATACGAGGCACCTGACTCATGTGTAGGATTGCATTTTGAGGTAAGTGATAAGTTTGGGGAAGAAGCCATAGTTTAATGGTTACTTGCCTTTGACTCAGTGTGACCAAGGACTCACTTGTCCTGTATAAACACTGAGGAAAGTTAATCCTTAGTAGCTCTTCTAGCCCTCACATTTCCTTCTGTCCTTGCTGATTGCAATAAACCCAATTCACCTAGAGATCAACTGCATTTTACAATTATGTCCATATAAGGACAAATATAGTTCTATGAATTTTTTTGCCAGTCCTGGGCTTGAGCTCAGGGCCTGAGCACTGTCCTTGGACTTTCTCAAGGCTAGAGCTCTACCACTTGAGCCTCAATACCACTTCTGGCTTTTTTCCTATATATGTGGTACCGAGGAATTGAACCCGGGTCTTCGTGCATGCTAGGCAAGCACTCTATCACTAGGCCAAACTCCCGGCCAGTTCTATGAATTTTAAGAGACACTGTAGGGTTAGATCTTTATGTAGCTCAGTGGGATAGCACGTGCTTACCATACCTGGGAACCTAGATTTGATCCCTAGCACCCCCACCCCACAAAGAAAGCAATATAAGGATACAGGGTCTTAAAAGTAATAAACAATAATTATTCTATTGAGCAAATAATCCATAAGGAAGTGATATGGGACCTAAAAAATGTAGGGAAAGGAAAAATGTTCACTAGCCAGTCAGACTTCGGGTAATACGTCTCTTAAAGGTGGCATGGCATTTATGTATTATGTATGTATATATTTAGTTTTACTTATTTAAAGTACTGGTAATTGATCAGACTAAGCATACACTGTACCACTGAGCTATCTCTGCAACCCATATAGTTTTATTTTATGTTGTGCTGATCCTAGGGCTTGAACTCAGGGCCTGAGTGCTACCCATTAGCTGTTTTTTTTCCCCCTTCGACGATAGTACTCTATGACCTAAGCCACAGCTCCATTTTGAAGATGATTTCATGGAGTTTCTTGCCCAGGTTGACATCCAATCTTGACCCTCAGATCTCAGCCTCCTGGAGTGCATAGGATTATAGGTATAAGCTACCAGTGGCTGGCTACTCACATGATTTCAGAGAAGAAACATTATCCTCTCTGGATCTCAATTTTCCTTTTTGCAAAGCAAGGATGATTCCTATTGTAAGAGCTTACAAAACATATATATCCTCTAGCTTTATAGCGGTAGAGACTTTGTAATTGAGCTTTTATTAATAATGTAGGAAATCAATACTGCCCAACTAGGGAGCAGGAAGCTAGGCCATCTTTCAATGATTTTGAAACTAAAAAAAAAGCCTGAGTAAGTACTCTGGTTTATTTGTTGCAATAAAAGCGAGTACATCTGGCCAATAGTCTCTGGATACTCAAGGAAGTCTACTAAATTTGTGTGGTGGTACAGGCAGAGACGGGATAGTTGCTCTGGAATAATGCCTTTTCATTGTAACATAATAAGGAAAAAAACTCCGAAGCTCATTATACCAGGCCCCTTCTTTTTTAGGTATATATTACTAGGATTAAACCCAATTGCCTGTGAAGCAGCAGATCAATGACTGAGCATTTATTTCTATGGAAACCTTCGTCCACCATTCAGGCACTATTTAGAGGCTACAACAATAGCTGGACACAGTTAATTCAATGCACTAGGTACAAAACAATTCCCAAAATCTGTTGATGAAATAACAGTTGACAGAAGTGCCTTATGACAGTTCTTTATTGTTTACTTATTTTTTGGAACTCAAGACTGAACTCAGGGCCTAACTGTCATCTGCCACGTGAGCTACTTCCTCAGTCCTTAAACAGTTCTTTAAGAAAAAAGAACTTGCAGATGTCTCAATAAAGATTGCATTCTGAGTGAGGATAAACACTATCATTCATATGTCTGGAAAAGATTGAAAAATGAAAAGAAAGGTGAAAAGTGAAGGAAAGCGCTTGTCAGAAGCTAGGAGCTTGCAGAATCTTATCTAGAACTTCTCTTATTTCCTCTACTCTGTTTGGGTGTCATCTACTGTTAACAGCAGCTCCTCAATACCCTTTCTTTTTGTAACATTATTAGCAGATACTAATTTTTTTCATATAATTTTATTGTAATTAATAGAAGGGTTACATTATATTCGTCAAAAAGAAGGTGCATTAATTCACATACATTGATACCCTTTCTCATGTCTTGGTCCCCATTTCCCTCCCCCCAACCCCACCCCTCATCTTGTTTTCCTCCCTTCCCTATCCTATTTCAAATAGACAAATACACACACACACACACACACACACACACACACACACACACACACACACATAATACATCAGATAACCAGGTGAAATACTGTAACAATATGAGATAACCAAAGGACAGCAAAAGAGATGAGAGATAACATAGTACATTAAGGACAACAATCACTCATTATATGGCTTTTGTTTCTATATCCTGGAGATCCTTTCATTTAGTGTCATACTATATGGCCCTATTTGTGTCTAGGTTTTGTTCTATTGTAAATCTCTGCTAGGAGAGCCCAAGGTTTCTACTGATTATGACAATTGAAGGAAACCATTGAGCCTATGTTCCTTTGAGTCTGGCTTACTTCACTTAATATGATTTTTTCTAAGTCTTTCCATTTCCTTACAAATGGGGCAATGTCATTCTTTCTGACAGCAGCATAGAATTCCATTGTGTATAAATACCATATCTTGGTGATCCACTCAAATGAGGGGCATCTGGGTTGGTTCCATATCTTTGCTATGGTAAATAGTGTTGCAATGAACATAGTTGTGCTAGTGGATTTAGTATGTCCTTGTTTCTGGATGATTGGGTAAATGCCAAGTAGTGGAATTGCTGGGTCATAGGGGAGTTCTATGTTTAGCCTTTTGAGGCACTGCCACACTGCTTTCCATAGTGGTTGAACGAGTTTGCACTCCCACCAACAGTGTAGTAGTGATCCCTCCTGGCCACATCCCCTCCAGCACCTGTTGTTATTAGATTTCTTGATCCTGGCCATTCTAACTGGAGTGAGATGGAATCTTAGAGTTGTTTTGATTTGTATTTCTTTTATGACCAGAGATGTCAAGCATTTCTTCATGTGTTCATAGGCCATTCTTATTTCTTCTTCAGAGAAGACTCTCTTTAAGTCTTTGGCCCATCTTTTAATGGATGATTGTTTCTTTGGAGATTAGTTTTGGAGAGATTCAATTTTTTGAACTGTTGATATATTTCTAGATATGAGGTCTTTGTTGTATGGTTAGTGAAGATCTTCTCCCACTCTGTAGGCTTTATAGTTAATTTGCTAGCTATGTCCTTTGCCATATAGAAGCTCTGCAATTTAATGCAGTCCCACTTATCCAGATTTTCTCTGATTTGTTGTATTTCTGGGTCCTTATTAAGAAAGTTTCGACCTGTGCCAAGGAGACCTAGTGTATCTCCTATTCCTTCTGGTAAACTTTTCCGTGTATCTGCTTTTACCTCGAGGTCTTTGATCCATTTGGAGTTAATGCTGGTGCAGGGTGACAAAGAAGGATCCAACTTTAATTGTCTGCAGGTGCTTTGCCAGTTCTGCCAGCACCACTTATTGAAGAGGCTGTCTTTCTTCCATTCTATTTTTTGGCTCCCTTATAGAATATTAGGTGGCCATAGGTCTGTGGGTTAATATCTGGGTCCTCAGTTCTATTCCATTGGTCTTCAGGCCTGTTCTTGTGCCAGTACCAAGCAGTTTTGGTCACTATAGCTCTGTAATAGAGTCTAAAGTTTGGTATTGAAATTCCTCCTGTGCTGATCTTTCTGCTAAGAATTGTTTTTGCTATATGGGTTTTTTTATTATTCCATATGATATTTTGGATTTCCTCTTCTATTTCTTTAAAGAATGACATTGGGATATTGATGGGTATTGCATTGAATTTGTAGATAGCCCTTGGCAAGATTGCCATTTTCACGATGTTAATTCTTCCAATCCAGGAGCATGGGAGGTTTTTCCATTTCCTCAGTTCTGCTTTAATTTCCTTTTTCAGGGTTTTAAAGTTTTCATCAAAAAGGTCCTTTACATTCTTAGTTAAGTTAATTCCTAGGTATTTTATTTCTTTTGAGGCTATTGCAAAAGGAGTTGCTTTCCTGATTCCTCTCATTGTTGGCATATAGGAAGGCAGTGATTTTTTTAATTAATTAATTAATTTATTGCCAGTCCTGGGCTTGAGCTCAGGGCCTGAGCACTGTCCTTGGACTTTCTCAAGGCTAGAGCTCTACCACTTGAGCCTCAGCACCACTTCTGGCTTTTTTGTATGTATGTGGTACCAAGGAATCGAACCTGGGCCTTTGTGCATGCTAGGCAAGCACTTTAACCACTAGGCCAAACTCCCGGCCCCAAGGCAGTGATTTTTGAGGATTAATTTTATGTCCTGCTACCTTACCAAAGTGTTTAATCAGCTCAAGTAGCTTGGGCGTGGAGTCTATAGGTTTCTTTAAATACAGAATCATGTCATCTGCTAAGAGGGAAAGTTTTACTTCCTCTTTCCCTATTTGGACCCGGTTTATGCTTACTTCTTGCCTTATTTCATTATCTTCTTTTATTCAGCTTTTTGTTTGAATTTTCTTTGAGCTCAGTGAATTGTATCCTCTCTGAATTCATTCAGCTGCTTGTACACCACCTCCTCAATTTCATAAATCATTTTTCAATTGTTTTGTTGGAATTCATAGTTTGAAACTTCATCTCTAGTAGCAGTTAAATCTATTATTGTGATTTTGTTGGCTTTTGAGGGAAACATGGTGCCTTGTTTATTTACCAATTCATTTTTTCCCGGGGGTTATTTCCATATCTGGGTGCAGTTTAGGTAGGAAATAGTATGTCCCATCGCTAGATTGCTATAATATTTGTTAGAAAGGTGATGCTGAAGACGGACTTAATTGAGAACTACCTAATTGCAGTTTCAGATCTACAGTCCTATAGTGAATCAGCCTATCTTCTTTGTTTGGTGGTTGTTTTTCTTGCACCTCATTTGCATATGAGTCATGAATCCAATACCATAGGCTGAGGTATTAAAAATCCCTAGTCTTAGAGCCATAGATAAAGGACTGGGAGAACATATATAGGTGAGATAAGAGTTCTTCTGTCAAACTGCCTCTGAATAAAGGTCTTTACATTTATTCCCCCATTGTGTTGCATGCACTTCGTTCATTGAAGTTCTAAGACAAGAATCCACAGAGGCCGGCAGTGGAGGCATTGCCTAGCAGTGAGCTCCACGGGTGTAGGAGCTCTAATCGCTATGAAATGGGGTGCTAATCACCATTAAAAGGGCATCCAAGTCCAGGTACCATGCATAGACTGCGTTCTCCTTATAGAGAGATGGAAGTAGCACCTGTCCCAGCGCATCGGGGTGTGTGTGTGTTGGATGGGGGGGTGGGGAGTTAAAAGTAAAGGAGTAGGCGACAATGATTACCAGAACCAGCAGGAAGAAACTCTGCCACCTGCCTTGGAGAAGAGCAGTGTCTGTATCGGGGGTGGGGGGTGGGGTGGAGATGCCGCTTAGGTTGGTGGTGGGAGGCAGGGAGAAGAGTAAAACGAGGCGGGCTAATTTTTGAGTGTGGGCCTGCCCACTACGGCCAGGGCTTTGAGTGGGTTTAGATGAAGCTTCAGTGTTCTGGGGCAGCCCCCTCCCCCAACTCCACCGCTTTTCAGTGCTGCATTTTGAACACAGGGCAATGGCTTGCTCTGTCCTTGTTCTAGGAATGAGTCTCAGCTCTGAGACAGCGAGGGAGGTTGGGTTGGGTGGGGGAGGGATGTCCAAGTCCTTGATCGAGGCAGCAGCCCTACTGAGCTGACTTAGGGGGAGGCCAGAGTTGGCGGTTGGGGCCTAGGGTGAAAGAGGATGGCTGATTTAGTTCAAAAAGTCTAGTAAGTTAGTTAGGGCTTGAGACATCTATAGAATATCTTGCCGTGGCTTGGCGAGGTGAGAATAGATAGTGGCAAACGCAAGATTGTTTCAAAAGTCTCTATTGTAGAAGATAGAATGTCTGCCTCCATGCTTCCTAGTCTTTCATACTTTAGTTGGGGTGTGTGTATCCGGAGGATAAACTGACTAGAGAATTAGTTTCAGTTCTACGGGGCCCATAACGACTCAGCAGATCATCTCTGGTCTACAAGCCCACAATGACTCAGTAGATCTTTTCAGGTGTACACACAATGATTCAGCAGGTCTTCTCTGATTAGTCAGCCATCCTACACCTAATTTGCATACGATCTACCAATCAGAGCACCTCGTAGGGTATAAAAAACCGTACCCCATACAGAAGCAGCCACCGGGTGCAGCCCAGAGGAAGAAGCCATCTGTCCGGCTACTAGTTCAGGTGCAGAAGCAGAGGAAGCCACGGGCTAAGCACAGAAGTCATCGCCCGGGCTAACATGGAAGAAGCCAGAGCCAGTGCCGAACAATAAGCTGCTGAAGCCGGCACTTGCAGGCTTCATTTCTTTCTTTTTTCCTTTTCTTATTTTTTCAGTTAAATGAGCTGCAACACTTGGCAGGCAGTGCCGTCTGCCTTTGATCTCCAACACTATGGCGGTACAGTTGCCTACTAGGTAGCAATATTGGTACAAAATTCGAGATGGTGCATAACACGCTGAAGCTGAGGTGAATACTTGGGACTTATATGAGCGGCAACACTGGCAGGCAAAATCACTTGCTGCTGAGCTGCAACACTTAGCTGGTGCCACCTGTGAAAATGGCAAGGTTTCAACCCATCCTTCCCAGTCGTTCATAATTGTAGTTGGGATCTGGTTTTGTGTGTGTGTGTGTGTGTGTGTGTGTGTGTGTGTGTGTGTGTGTGTGTGTGTGTGTGTGTGTATACACATGTGGTTCTTAGAATGAAGGTTGGATATGGAGATCATTCCTGTTCCAAGCTCCTTGTTCCTGTGGGCCTCTAGTGGGCACTGGGGAATGCTGCTTGAGAACTCAAGGCTGAATGAGTGCATAGGGCAGGGCAGTTGAGCTGTGTTAAGGACAGACCTGCAGCTGCTGCTTTTTCCATCTGACAGGCCCAGCCAGGGGGAGGTCGGGTCCTACTGTCTTTTTCTGCTCTTTCTGAGTGACTTGAATAGCAGAGACAGGTGTTTTATACAGCATGACCTACCTTTGTTATATGACCTGTCAAATGGAGACCTGCAAAGGGGTTAGGATTCCTGACATATCAAGACCATCCCACCAACATATGTGTGCACATGCATAGCTTGTGTGACTAGAGACAGACAGGTAGGATCCTAGCACCATCACCACTCTCACTTGCTGTTGCCTGTTCCCAGTTGGTCCTAAATTGGGGCTCAGGACCCCAGAGGCTTGAGTCAGCAGGGTATCCTTGCTCATGTAGCAGAAACCTGGCTTTTGGGAATCTCTGGACCAGGATGCACAACAGATGTCAGCTCATGGGTTCTACTGGCTTGGGTAGGCAGGAAAGCAGTCTGGTTTGGCTGGGCCATGTCTCCTCTTCCCTCCCCCCCCCCAATCTGTACTCAGCTGTGACACTTGTTAGATGTGAGCCATCAGCTAATTTTATCCTGCTTGGGCTCAGCAGGAAACCGACACCGAGGCGCGTAGTTCTTCCGGGCGACTCTGGCCTGCGGGAGGCCAAGCTTGGGGAGAATGGGAGGGGTCGAGCTGCTGGCATCTCAGTAGGGGCCCCTCTCCTGCTCTTGTCCAGCACCATAAACAACTGAGTTTGGTTACCGAAGTCAGTACATTCCAGGCCACAGGGGCCCAGAGAAGGAAAATGTAACGGGAAAAGTTAGTATACATTCCTTCTTGTGTTCTTCACTTTGTTGCTAATTTTGTTTCTTTTATTTCTGAAGTTTCTGTTCCTGGGTTTTAGCAAAGTACTTGAGACACAGCAGGTCAATAAAAGAAAAGAAATATTACTGATGTGACATGAAAACCAGGCATGAGGCTCTCTGGTGACCACTTAAGAGAGCTGAAAGGCAGGAATTCAAGGGCCTTTACCACACAGCCTCCTTAATGATTGGTGAAGCTACATGCCCAATTCTTTTCCTTGTTCCTTAAGGGTCTCTGCTGCATTAAAATTTATTCAAATTTCAAAACTTGCATCAAGCATTTTTTTTGCCTGTCCTGGGGCTTGAACTCAAGGCCTGGGCACTTTCCTTGGACACTTTTTGCGCAAGGCTATCACTCTGCCACTTGAGCCACAGTGCCACTTTTGGCTTTTTCTGTGTATGTGGTTCCAGGGAGTCGAACTCAGGGCTTTGTGTATGCTAGGTGAGCACTCTACCACTAGGCCATGCTCCCGGCCCCAGCTTCAAGCATTTTTGCTCTAACTGGCACCCACCCTTTCCAACTCCAGCTGTCAGACACTAGGGGAGTGGTGGGGGAGTAATTCTTGTCAGAGGGCCTGCTCTACTACTGTGAAGTGGCAGGGAACTGATGGTTCCCTTTGTAGACATGAAAAGGCCCTAGAGGAAAGCATATGCTCGTAAAAATTATGGGAGTCCATAGCTTTGAAATCTAATGATCCTGAGTGATCAAACACAGACTGAGCCCTGGGGGGTACTGGAGAAGGGACTGAGGGGGCAGCAGATCTTGGGTGGGAGAGCCTGGGGCCTGGCAGCGGGACAGAGTAATTAGCTTCAGTGGGAGGAGGAGGCCTATAGCCGGAGGGTGTTTGCACTCAACTGGAAGAAACAACAATAGCCAAGAGCTGGGTGGCAAGCTATATTCTCCAAAGGAAACCAGCCCCTCTTTGTCCCTGGGCACCCCATTGAGTGGCCAGAAGTTGCTGGGAGTAGAAAGGCACTTGGTGAAACCAGAGTGCCCAGGTCTTGAGTTCAAGCCCCACAACTAACAACAACAACAACAACAACAACAATTTACATAACAGTGTAGAGTGCTTGGGAGAGAGAATAAAATAGGTGTGTGGGTTGAGAGTGAGTATAGCTGTAAAGTTTTTTCTCAGCTTTTATTTTTTGCCCAGAGCTGGTTCTGCTGATACTTTTTGAAAATAGACGTTTCTGTGCAATTGATAAATGTTCTTTCTCCATCCTAGGGGACAAGTTTCCTCATCTATAAAACAAGGGGTTTGGGCTGAATCACCAGTCCATTACTCGAGTTCACATCTTGTCTTTTTCGGTGTAAACTTGTAGCAATCAATTCCTATTTCCAAGCCTCAGTTTTTCTAGTTAAATTCAATGCAGAGTATGGATACAGAGGACTCTTAAGGTTACCCATAGCTTTGTCATTTATTTTTGCCAGTCCTAGGGCTTGAAGTCAGGGCCTGAGCACTGTCGTTGGGCTTGAGTCACAGTATGGCTTTCAGCTTTTTCTATGTATGTAGTACTGAGGGATCAAACGTGGGTCTTCATGCATGCTAGGCAAGCACTCTACCACTAGGCCAAACTCCTAGCCCCCACAGCTTTGTGATTCTTATAGGATTGTGTAACCCAGCTACATCAATCCCTTCAAGTGCCCCAGCAATAGCATAAAAGTGGAGAGAGAAGGGGTTGAACTGAGTTATTGCTAAAGTCTTTGCCCATTTTCAGTGTAGCACATGTCTAGTAAGGTGGTAGCCTGGCCTTCCAGAGGCCTCCCCTCCAACTCAGCCAGTAACCATGTTTTCATTGTGTCAAGTAACCATGTTTCTACTTCAGAGCTCCCGAAGTAGTCAATCTCAAACAGTCCGCTCAACCCCAAATCTCCTTATAGCTTGTCTCTGTTCTCACAGAGAGCACAAACCCTGGCAGAAATCTGATTTGGAATGAGAATTCTGTTCTGACGCCAAACTTCCTGCTGTTATCCAGATTAAGATTATTTCACCCTCATAAGCAAGATACATACCAAAACCAAACATTTAGGTCTGTTTATTTTTGTTCCAAACCCCTTGAGGATTTAAATATCCCAGGTCTTAAGCTCCGAAATTTTGTTCGTTCTCCTAGATTTAACTGTGGTGCACAAGTCTGCATCCTACTCTAAATATAATACTGTGCTGCTTAGACCAACCAGCATTCTCTCCAAAAGCACACAAGCCCACACATGCACACACACACACACACACACACACACACATGTAGAAGTAAATTGACACCTTGCCAATGGTACATGACACCTGAATGGGCATATTTGGGACCTGTAAATGTCTTTCCTTTATCTGGAGAGAAGTAGGTGACAGCCTGATCCTTAAGAGCTATCTAGCCATGAGCAACAAGAGACCCTGCAGCACCACCCTCCAGTGACTTGGTGGGGGTAAGTCAGGGAAGAATGGAAACAGGGGCATTGTTGCTTCAGTATTTTCAGTGGCCTCTCCTGGGAGTTACTGGGAGCCTGGGGCCCAGCTTCTCCTGTTCTACTGCTGTTAGAGCTGACAGGCTAGTAACTCGGCCCCTTCCTGCCCACTGAGCCAAGAACCAGTGGGTTTTCCTTTGAGTAGCTGATAAGAGCTGGACTAGGACCAGTGGAAGGGGGCTCAGGCCTTTTGCCTTGAATGAAACCATCAGAGGCCAACCATACCCCCAGCTGCCTGTTTGTAACGGAAAAACTCATGTGTGGGGACCATTGTCTTCTTCGGTGCCCCTCAGGTCAACCTCATCCTTCCAGCCCTGGGATGACCCTGGCTTGGGGTGGCAAGCTACTGTTGGCTCCAAATAACAGCCAAAGATGCCTGGCAAAAAGATAATGGAAGGTTGGGTGACAGGAACAAAATAGACAAAGGCCCAGAGAGGGGGAGAAAAAGACACAAAGACAGAGTGAGGAGAGAGGCTGAGCTCCTAATGAGGTGAGCTGTGCTAGCTGGACACAGCCTGGTAGTGCCCTGTGCCTCCAGCCAGGGGCACTTGGAATGCTCTTCAGTAAGACTGTTGCCCAGAGCCTGGGTATAGGGAAGCATCTGGCACCAACTTCACAAGGATTAAAATGGGCCGGAGTCTGCCTCTCCTGGCACCTTTAATGCCCACTAAGAGTGTCCCAGAATGTCCATCATGGGGGACACACTGGGTGGTAAAGGCTAGGGTGACTTCTCCTTCCTAAAAGAAGCTGTCCAACCCTGTGTGTATGTGTGTGTGTGTGTGTGCGTGTGTGCGTGTGTGTGTGTGTGTAGCTGCTGTCTATACCAGTTGGGGATCCAGGCGCAGAATGAGTTTTTTTGCCCCCTAAAACAGTTCATTTCCTTGGCCTGGACCAGGTGGGAAAATTGAGCTGTCATGGAAATTGAGAGATGGTCCTTACCCATGTCAATAACCATTGCCCCTCCCCTACCATGTCAGCACACTGTCATCAGTCCTCCTCTGCCTGCTGAGATGAAAGGAAGTTTCTTCACATTTTGACATAATGGATACAAAGATGGGGAGCTGGGAAGGTCTCCTGATTTATGTATTGGCTTAGGAAATCCATAAAGATCTGTGAATGAAATATGGAACTCTGTGAGGGTTGAGGTCTCTTCCCTGTGTGATATTCTATTTTTCCAGTCTATGATTGTATCAGTTTGAGCCAAAAAGTGAGATGTGACTCAGCCTGAGATAAGTGGAATTAATGCTAGTGTTAGGGGTGGACTGGGCCAAGATGAGGTTGATTGGCCCATGCTCTGGGTCCTTCCTTTCTCCAAGCACCTATGGATCTATGACGGTCATAAAAAGAAATAGAGGGGGAAGAGGATGAAGAGAAGGCAGTAGAGGAAAAATAAAAGGCAGGGAAGAGAGAAGCAGATTGTCAACCAATCAGATCATGGGGACGCTGCCTGTACACAGCTCTCGGGAAGTCACTGGCCTCAAGAATGTGAGGCTAAACAAGACTTCTTGTTTCTTTCATCCTTTCCTATCCCCAGGTGGCTCCCAATGGCAAAAAAATTCCTCAGCATACAGAGGCATGGGTCTCCCCAATAGGCTCCTGGGGACACAGTAGCACCTTTTGGCAGTTGATTTTAGTGGGTGATTAACAAGCTGGAGCCAGAGGTCCAATCCTCCTCCCCCTGGGGATTAAAAAGTATATGGAGAGAATCCCAAAGCCAGAGGGTGATCCCAATCTTTCCCAGGAGGTTGGAGTGGGGATAGGGAAGAAGGGCCCTGGCAAGTTTAAAGGCATTCACAGGGAAAATTTGGTTAATGAGTTTGAAACACCTAGACCTTTGGCTCCAAGGGGATGGTCATGTGGCTGAAATGCTGTGTGCACAGGTTTGGGAACAAGTGTGCTGGTGGCAAAGATGTAAATGCTGAGCAGGGTGGGATGAAGGGAAAGGGCTGGAGGGGAGCACACAATGGCAAGGAAGAGGCATTAAATTGGTTCCTCAGGGGTAGGAGAGCCGGGTAGCAGCTCTCCATTGGGATCTGGATCGTGGGCCAACATCTTATCCTTGCTGGAATCCCTCTGCTCCTTCTTGAACATCCTTTGATGCATCAGAGGGACGAAAAAGAGGATGACAGCTCCAATGATAGGGGGCACACCAGCAAAGTAGAAGGCCACATGGTAGTCACCAAAGCAGTTGTGAAGGAGGCCTGAAACAGTTAAGAGACACACGTCAAGTTCAGCTCTGCCCTGCCATTCGAAGGGTCTCTTCTAGAAGCCATCCTAGTGCCTATCTAGAGAGCCTAGGCCTGTGTTGCGTTGACTCAGATGCCCACTCAGTGTCAATGCAGGTGGCTTCCCTCTACAATTAATGAGGCTACCAGCCCTTAGGGTGAATGAATACTTATTAGGAGAGAAGCTTTCATCAAGCTACAGGTATCTTCTTGTCACTTCTAGGGATGGAATTGGGAAGGAACTAGTTTAAAAGACCTCCACATAAGATGACTAAACCTTTGAGTGCTTGTCTAGCATGCACGAAGACCTGGGTTCAATTCCTCGGTACCACATAATACAAAAAGCCAGAAGTGGTGCTGTGGCTCAAGTGGTAGAGCTATAGCCTTGAGAAATCCCAAGGACAGTGCTCAGGCCCTGAGTTCAAGGCCCAGGACTGGCAAAAAAAGATGACTAAATCTTGTGTTGGTTCACAGTGATTTTCTTCACTCTCACTCCCTCCCTTCATACTGTACTGATGGAAAAATTCAGTGGAGTTCCTGATTGCTTTTTCTCTGAAGTTCTGAATGCCCTAAGAAGTTGTATGTGCATACCTTTCTTCCAGTTACAGATAGTCTTCCCCTGAGTTTTCCAGACTGCTCTTAGCATGTATATGGATGGCATAGGATGCCAGGCCTCTCATGCTCGCCTCCAGAAGCTAGTGTGAGATATGTCATATGGCAGGCTCTTGGAATGTTGTTTACTCAGGACGTGAGAAAGATAGAAAGAGTTGTAGGTTCTGGGGCTCGAGATAGAGGCTTCCTTTATACCACAGACATTGTGGTTGTTACACAAGAGCCTTCAGTGAAAGGTTTGCCAATGTTGCATGGTGCCCTTACAAAATCTTGTGCACAAATGGCATTAAAGGAGTTTTTGTTGAATTAGCTCATTTGTTAAACCAACGGAATCGAATACACGAGTCAGTGCTTACAGTGGATCCATTTTAAAGGAAATAAAGTTCTTTTTTAATTGTTTTTTCTTTCTTATATTCTCTGAGGTACCAACAATGCCATTTTGGGTGAGTGAAGAGAGACATTGGGAATGTTGAGAGATGGGAAGTCAGCATCCTGGCACTGCCTGCTACCTGCTGGAAGTAAGCATCAACAGTTCAGTCCTGCGATGTTTCCCTAATGAAGTCTCTTCTACAGCTCAGTTCGAAAGCCAGTGGAGATGGGAGTGGGAAAGATATTGCTCAGCATTTTGGGTTTTTTTCCCCTTTTTTCTTTTTGCCAGTCCTGGAGATGGAACTCTGAGCCTGAGCTTGATCTCTGAGCTTTTGTGCTTGAGGTTAGTAATCTACTACTTGAGCCACAGCTCCACTTCTGTCTTTTTCTGTGATGAACTGGAGATAAGAGTCTTATGGACTTTCCTGCCAGGGCTGGCCAGCTTCAAACTGTGGGCGTTAGATTTCAGCCTCCTGAGTAGCTAGGATTAACAGGTGTGAGCCACCAGTGCCCAGCTATCATTCAGGTTTTTTTTTTAAAAAACCAGGGTTTATTCTTACTATTATTTACCCAACTACCTTAAAATGATCATTTGCCTTTGAACAATGTAAGAGAACATTGGATCAAAGCTGGCCATGGCGAAGTACACTTGTAATCCCTGGCAATCGGACTCACCTGCAATGGGAGGCCCAGCAATCATTGGCAGAGCCATCATGCCCAGGAGGTAGCCAATGGCCTGTGAGGCCTGCATCGGACCCACCAGCTCAAAAGCAATGGGAGCCATGATGGTGATAAAGAAACCATCACACAGGCCCAGGAAGAGACAGACAACGATGAGGCCTCCAAAGTCCCGGCATAGGGGAATCATCATAGACATCAGGCCCAAGAGCAGGAATGAGAGAACCTGGAAGAGTAAACACCTTAAGTCATGTTATTGTGGCCAGCCCAAACCACATAGCAAATGACATCTTCATTGCTACCATCAATAAAATAAGGCACTGGGAAGGATGTCAACAGGGAGAGAAGTTGAAGTCCTGCACTAAAGGGTTCAGTTTTTAAGAGATCCCCTACTTAACTGAATCAAGCAGGCTTTTTTAAGGCAGAAATGATCCTCAGGCCCCTTGTACTGCATCCTGAACTCAAGAGAGAAATTGCTGTTTCCAATGCAGTATCTGGCTGTCCCAGGAATGGGAGTCTGGGACTGGGCCTTGTTGGTGTGCTTTGATGCAAGTAAGCTATGGGGGAAAGACAGGGGAGTTGGTGAGGAAAGATTGCCTGATGATTCCAAGGGGGCTGCAATGGAAGGTGCTGATACCTAAATTGGGGGGAGGAGCCAGTGCTCATTTTTGTTGGTTAGAGAAAACATTTTGGCATGAGAGGGACCTTTGGGAGATTTACCCAGGTTCCTTGTGTTTTAAAGTATAGAGACATATCACCCATTGCAGGCATCAGGCTCTGAGAGCCCATGGATTAAACTAACCATGCTGGGAATGCAATGAAGTGGCCTTTCAGGGGGATCAAACCACTAGCAGGGTGTCTAGAGTCTAAAAACCAGCACAGGAACACTGACTAGCTCCTGAGCTTGATTTAGCCTGAGCAAAATGACTTTAAAACAAAAGAATCAAAAGAATATGCCTTTCCAGAGGCATCCCTGCGGACTCGCCCCGTCACAACACGGAGAACGACCACAGCTGTTTTTTTTTAAATTATTAAGGTCATATGCAACCCATGTGTATGAGCAGAGAAAGATGCCTTGACCTCCAGCTCTCTTCAGCCTACATAGCCAGGTTATCCCAGGACCAGGGCTACAACTTGATCTGTTTACTAAGAGATTCATGAATTTGTCCAATAAGCAATCCAACATACCCAGGAAGGAACATATCAAATTTGTTTCATCTAAAAAATTTCTGCATTGTTGCTCACAGTGATTTTATTAGGATGACCAGCTGTTTTTTTAATGATAATGCCACCTGAGGCCATCTCTTGGTTAGCAGACCTTTGAACTTTACCCAGGCTGCTTTGAAGTAGTGAAACAGAAGGTAGCCAGCTTTTCCTCTATGAGATTCACATACAACTATGAGATAAAACCAGACCTACCTATCAACCTAGCTCATTATGGTAATTAGGAGTTAACACCATTACATAACACAAAGGATCCATTAACTGATTTTAATCAGCTATAATTGCTACTTATTGTATCTAGTTATCTCTTAGCATCCTCCAAGAGGCCTTGCTAAGGTTTGGAACTTTTAAATGTCTCCTGGAAAGGGAAAACAGGCTCTATTAGGGAGTAGGTACCAGTAGGAGGGGGAAGGTAAATGGAAAGAGAGAATGGGGAAGAATATAGGTGAACTATTTTATGTACAATGAAACCTGTTGAAATTGTTTTAAGGGAAGAGGTGAGGTGAGGGAGAAGGATGAAAGTGGTGAGGTTGATGAGGTACATTGTTTGCATGCATGGAAATGTCTAACTAAAACCCTCTGTTGTACAACTAATACATGATAATTTTTTTTGCCAGTCCTGAAGCTTGAGCTCAGGGCCTGGGCACTGTCCCCGAGCTTCTTTAGCTCAAGGTTAGCACTCTACCACTTGAGTCACAGCACCACTTCCAGCTTTTTCTGTTTATGTGATACTGAAGAACCAAACCCAGGGTTTCATGCATGCTAGGAAAGCACTCCATCACTAAGCCACATTCCCAGCCCATGGTAATACTATTTTTAAAGTCTCTCTTGGAACTGAGAATCTGGTCTCAAAAACTGCCTCAAAGTGAGGCTATGCTACAGGTTGGTCACCTTTTTCCTTTCCAGCAGTTTGTACAGGGGTGAGATGCCAGCCACCTGTGCTTGTCTTTACTCCTAGTAGGAACTGAGGGGCTAGTGAATGGCTCTTCAGAACCTGAGGCTATGTACTCATCTTTGTTCCCCTTGGCTTGTGCATCTGACCTAGAGAGGAAAGGAGGGAAATTCCTGTGACCAAGGATTTCAAGAAACCAAAAAGAAAGGAGAAGTTCACCCTTTGTCTTGTTCTCTTGGCATAAGACACAGGATTTGTAAAAATAAGGGAGTTGGACTACACCAGTGAAAAGGTTTCAGGTACAATAGTTTAAGATTATTTTTATACTATTCTGAATGGTAAAATTGGGTCAAATGAGAGTAAGGAAAAGGTGGCAGGAAGATCAGGTGGGTGGGGAAAGTGAGCAGAAGCCCTGAGTCCTAGCCTGGTGCATTGTCTAAATAGCTATATGCCGCCCTGACCCTTTTTTTTTAAAAAAAGAATTTATTAACATTGATTTTTACATCATATTTTCAAATGACATGTTTAACAAATGAGTGTTCAAGAAGTGAATCTCTATATACAATCACTGGCACTTAGTTTTTAGAACATAATCAAAATTAGGCTAAGGGTTTGTATATCACAGATACATATTAATTTATGAAATAAAACATTATGTCTATAGAGTCATAGGTTTTTACGTCTATCTAGCTATGTTTATATTTCCAATACCATGTCCATAGCATTGGGTATGCAGATATTGAGTCCTCGCTCTTGTACTGTTTGGATCTAATAGCCACATATTATCGATACCACGCACCTTTTGTTCCTTTGGTCTTGACTTGTCTCACTCAACATGATTCGCTCTAGATTCATCCACTTCCTTGTGAATGCCATTATTTTATCTTGTCTGTTGGCTATATATATATATATATATATCATATTTTCTGTATCCATTTATCTACAGTAGGTCATCTGGATTGTTTCCATCGCCTCACCCTGACCCTTTTAACTCCCACTGTACAGGCTGGGCAGGGGCTGCTGCCTCTCCTTAAGATAAAGTTCTGGCCCAGTGCCAGATCCCCAGTGCAGAACCCTTTAGCATCTTGGAGCAGCTAATACTGGCAGGAAAGATCTATGGGGTGGGGATGGAAGTGGGGGTGGCTATGAAAGAGCCTGAGAGAGCACATATACTCCTATGGAAAGTCATCCAGATAAAAGCACTTACTGGTATTTGCACAGGAATTCAAACTTTCACAATTAGGTTCTCTCAATCATAAGCTTCTTAATTGGACCTTCATTAAAGTCTGTGTTGGCTCTGTCATGCATCACTTAGACAAAGGTGGACTATGAAAAGAGCATTACACAGGAGTTCAGCTGGGTCTTCACTGCTCTGCTACACCTCCAGGTAAGCCCAGCCACAAGAGGAACAAGCACGAGCCAGGAGGTCAGTGTGCTGATCTTGCTGTCAGATAGAGGAAGACTGACAACTCAGACAGAACCCAGTCACAGAGAAGGTGGCCACTGGATCCACCATGTGTCTAATGGTACACAACATGAGAAAACCTGTAGCTGCTTCCAAAGGACCTTGCCACACCTGAGACAGAAAAGTATTTTCATTACACAATGAAGACTAGAGAAGGGAAGTCAAGTTGAGTCTTTGCTGGGATCTTGTTGGTGTGTACTGATAGTGGATAGTATATGAGAACCAGTATTTGATGTCAAATAGCTCTAAAAATATGAGAAGTAATGGATGGACCTGTACCTACAGGAGAGAAACACTGACCTACAGAATGCTAGAAGTGCCTAAGACCCCCTGAGACGATGTAATGTAGTAGTGAAAATCAGTCCATACTGAGGCAGCATTGACTTTCTGGCCCCAGAGTCCTATTTGCAGAAAGGAACTTCCAGTCAAATCTAGGTACCACTGACTCACACCTGTAACCCTAGTGACTCAGCAAGCTGAGATCTGATGATCCTGGTTCAATTGGCCTATGCAGAAAAGCATGTGATACTCTTTTATCCAATTAGACACCAAAAAGCTTGTAGTGGAGTTGGGGGCTCAAGTGGTAGAGTGCTAGCCTTGAGTTAAAAAACAAAAAAAGCGGGGCCGGGAGTTTGGCCTAGTGGTAGAGTGCTTGCCTAGCATGCACGAAGACCCAGGTTCAATTCCTCAGTATCATATATGTAGCAAAAAGCCAGAAGTGGTGCTGTGGCTCAAGTGGTAGAGCTCTAGCCTTGAGAAAATCCAGGGACAGTGCTCAGGCCCTGAGCCCAAGCCCAGGACTGGCAAAAAAAAAAAAGCTTAAAGACACCCAGGTCCTGAGTTCAAGCTCAAGGTCCAGGGGTAAGGGAGGGGGACTTCCTGTCTAAGAGGTTCCAAAACACTGCTGTCACTGGATATGCACTCCATGTTGGTGAAGGAGGCAGAACAAAGATAGTTGCCTTTGTTGGAAAGCTAAGAGAATTCGATTTTTCTATTTTGCCCACAGGTAAGGTCAGAGGTAGGGTCCAGGTAGTGGCAATGACACATCCTACAGCCATATCCCAAAGCCTGGGGACAACCTAATCTTCCAGATGGTACACAATTAGTCTTACTCACCTGCAAGTAGATCTTCTTTAGTCCAGGAATGGAGTCGCTGACATGGCCAGACACAAGACGCCCAAGGCCCGAGGTAGCCCCGATACACACCAACAGCACCCAGGTATCCTTGATGTCTGAGAACTCCTCTTCTACATACTTCATCTGAAAGGCATAACACCGGGACCCCCAAAACAGAAGGGGGAAGAGGAGCTGAAAGATGAACTGACAGCATATCCAGAGCCCTCTTATTTTTCATTTCCCTGGCCCAGGACAAGAATACATTCCTTGTAACCCCAACTCAAGATTAAACTCTTTGGCCATTTCTAACATCCCCTAAAGACTGCTTACGCTTTGGAATTTAGGCTTCAAGGAAGAGCTGAAGGGAGATTGGTATCTCTGAACCCTCTTTAATCCCTGATAGGACAGAACACAATCTTAACAGCCAAGAAAACTCCAGACATTTCGCTACCATCTCTCCTTTTCCTCATTCCACACTGACAGGCAGGGGCAACATCAGGCTGCCAGGGGAGAAGTTTCGCCAGTTGCTATGTAATTTTACCATGTGTGTTTCAAGAAACACAAAGTTTAAAGGCTGAGGGGATAGCTCAGTGGGTAGAGCATGTGCTTAGTGTGCACAAGGCCCTGGGTTTAATCCCACAAATACACACACACACACATGCATGGATGCATATGTGCACACGCATACTTGTACGCACACAGTTTTGAACTCCGTGGAGAATGCCAGCTGGTATGAATAATGTTGTGGCCAGCCAAATTCTTTTTGTAGGGGGTTGGGGTTTGAACTCAGGCTTCACATTTGCTAGGCAGATGTTCTACCATTTGAGCCACTATTCTCAGCCATTTCTGCTCAAATTATTTTTCCGATAGAGTCTCATGATTTTGTTCGGGGCCAGCCTTGGACTGTGCTTTTCAGTAGCAGGAGTTATAGGCAGGCACTACCTATAACGGGCCCCTGATTTCTGTACTAGGGCTTGAACTCAAGGGCTTGGGTACTGTCCCTTAGCTCTTCCCCCCCCCCCAAGGCTGGCACTGTACCACTTGAGCCACGGCTCCATTTCCAGCTCTTTTTCTGGTTAATTGGACATAAGTCTCATACAATTTTCTGCTGGTTTTGAAGTCTGATGCTCAGATCTCATCCTTTTGGGTAGCTACAATTATGGGCATGAGCCACTGGCACCTGGCTCCTAAATGAATGTCTCTACTGTAAACATCATTACTGCCTTAAAGAGACAACTATACATTATGAAGGAGAGATCTCATTCCTAAACAAAATCATTTGCACAGAAAGATCATCCTTCACCAATCATAGTCTTAACAAAGGCAATTTTCAGTTAGCTAAGCCAGTTCCTTGCATCCAATTATCTTCATCTCTTTTTTTTTTCAAATCTACCTGGCTGGGATTGTGACTTAGTGGTAGAGTGCTTGCCTAGCATGCATGAAGCTCTAGGTTTGATTCCTCAGTGCCACATACACAGAAAACGCTGGAAGTGGCACTGTAGCTCAAGTGGTAGAGTTGCTAGCCTTGAGCAAAAGAAGCTCAGGGACAGTGTCCAGGTCCTGAGTTCAAGGCCCAAGACTGGCAACAAAAAAATCTCTCTACTTTTTTTTTAAATCATGAGACAGGCTGTGGTTCCTAGCTCTTTCCCTTAGAAACTCCTTTAGTTTTCCATTGAGATTTTTCCTCAACCAGTGCTCTTTCCCTCTCCAAATTTCCAACCACTGTTTTGGTTTTTCTAAAGATCTCAGCTCTTTCAATGTCTTCACCCCCTCCCTCTGGGCTCCACACAGGTTGAGGACAGCTTCTTGGGGGAGGCCACCCTGGTCTTCCTCACCAGGTGTACATAGGGGACGAAGTAACCCAGGGCGGCAGCAGCAATGCCGAAGGCCCAGATGCGGTAGGTGCGTTGGCGGAACACTCGCATGTTGAAATACTTCCTGAGCTGAGCCAGAAAGCGTTGTTGCAGAGTATGGACACCTCTCTTGCTTGGGGTGTCTTGAGAGCCGGGCAGGAGGGGCCGGTAGGTGAGTGAAAGCAGCATAAGAACAAACATGAAGGTACTCAGCACCTGGAAGGTTTGGGCCAGCTTGATCTTATCCCCCAGCATTTTGATGAGGAAGGGGAAGGACATGGAGAAGATGCTACTGCCAGCAGACACCACACCATTGGCCAGACCCAGGCGGCGTTGGAAGTAGTGTCCCAGGATGACGAGGGATGGTTGAAAGGCGAAGGAACAGCCACAACCAAAGAGAATCCCATAGGTGAAGTAGCGCAGGCTTAGGGAGCTGTGGGAGAGACACCAAGAGCTATCCTCAGCAGCCTGACCAAAAATCTGTCTCCAACCTCTCTCTAGCCTCCTAACTCCACCCTTAACCCCGCAGCCCCAATTACCACTCCCCTTGTGAGCAGTTAAGGAGTGGGGCCTTTTGAACTCTATTTGCATATGGGGAAGCAAAGACTCTAAGAGCTAATTATTCTTCAAATAGAATTGGGGATTAAAACTAAAAGGCTTGGGGGCCGGGAGTTTGGCCTAGTGGTAGAGTGCTTGCCTACCATGCATGAAGACTCAGATTGGATTCCTCAGTATCACATATGTAGAAAAAGCCAGAAATGGTGCTGGGGTTCCAGTGGTAGAGCTCTAGACTTGAGAAAGCCCAAGGACAGTGCTCAGGCCCTGAGCTCAAGCCCAGGAATGGCAAAAAAAAAAGGTTGGACTTGAATCCAGATCTGTGTTGTGATTGGAATATACATAGTAAGTGGACAGTGGAAAGAAAGCCAGAGTCAGCCTTTGCAGTGGCTAGATGAGAGAGCAGAAGGAGTAGGCCTGTGCATTAGAATAGTTTCACCAGAAAGCTGTGCATATTTGAAATCCTAGCTACTCTGGAGGCTGTCATGCATGGATCATGGTTTGAAACCAAAAAGAGCAGGAAAGTCCATGAGACTCTTATCAACAAAAAGCCCAAAGTGGAATTGTGTCTCAAGTGGTAGAGTGCTAGTCTTGAGAAAAAAAAAGAAAAAGAAAACACACACGCACGCACGCGCGCGCACACACACACACACACACACACACACACACACACACACACACACACACAGTTTGACCTGATTGCTCACCTAGACAGGATAGGCTAGAAGTCAAAGCTTTATCTCAGGTAATGACAAAAGTCAAGAAAAAGAAGTCAAAACAGTGGAAGCTTGGGTCCCTTCACTATCTTTCTCCATGTTCAGGACTTTTAATATATCAGAAAATGATTAATGATCTCTTTTTTTTTGCCAGTCCTGGGGCTTGAACTCAGGGCCTGGGCACTTTCCTTGGACTTTCTCAAGGCTAGCCCTCTGCCACTTGAGCCACAGTGCCACTTTCGGCTTCATCTGTGTATGTAGTACCAAGGAATCAAACCCTGGGCTTCATGCATGTTAGGTGAGCATTCTACCACTAGGCTATGCTCCCGGCCCTGACTGACAATCTCTTAAGAGTCACCCATCCCCAACTTTGCCCAAGGTTAAGATATCCCAAGGCCTTTAAGCCATTGCCCTCGGTGATCTCCATGGAGCCCCTAGTGTAAAGAGTGCCTTTCATTTCCCAAATTCTGCTATTATTGCTGGACAAGGCGGATTCATTTTCTCTGTCACCTGGAGACTTGAGAGGAGGAGGAGCCTTAAAAAAGTTGTAGCTTGGCTAAATAAAACACGTTCTGGCATCCAACTCTGAGGCCCTACTATGGCACAAACCTCTGTAACAGTCAGCAAAATGTCAGAAGGGGAAAGGCCATGAAAGGTCAGCTTGGCTACCCATTTATACCCCCTAGGCAATATTGACACAATCTAATGAGTTTTCTTTTGCATCTTGATGCCTCCATGTGTTTTGCAAGAGTTCTAATCTGACTATGAAATTACCCAATATTCTTTTCGGTCAGGCAGTTCTTCACCAGATATAAACTCAGGGTGCACCTTAAAAGACTAAGCCCATGCGATAGAGACAAGGTGCTACTCACCCACATGAGTCCAAGATAAATTATTATCACTGGTGCTTTCCCATCTGCTTCTAGTCACTAGCCCTGAGCAGGGCTTTTCATTTCAAATTTCTTTTTTTGCCAGTCCTGGGCTTGAGCTCAGGGTCTGAGCACTGTCCTTGGACTTTCTCAAGGCTAGAGTTCTACCACTTGAGCCTCAGCACCACTTCCGGCTTTTTGCTATGTATGTGGGGTACCGAGGAATCGAACCCGGGTCTTCGTGCATGCTAGGCAAGCACTCAACCACTAGGCCAAACTCCTGGCCCTCATTTCAAATTTCTAAAGGAGCTACGCTAGCTCCTCCTCCTCTATCCTGTCTTCTGGGGGTCTTCTCCCATTTGATTCTGGGTACTGTATGGGATTGGCATGGGCTGGGGCTTTTATCTAAGGAAAAAGAGCTAGACTTCAAGAAGGGCAGAGACAAAATTTGGGGTTCAATTCAGGGCGCTTTGTAGTGAATCTCTTTCTAGCTGGGTCCTAGGAAGGAGGGTCCCGAATTGGGCTTGCCAATGTCTCATCAAGCCTGCCTGTCCTCCTCTCCACTCCACATCATCCAAAAGAACTCACAGCTTTCAAGACAACAGGAAGGATGACTATAACCACAGGCAAAACCTCTTTTTTCCTCCTCCTCCTCCCTCCCCACCACTGGACATGAAATCATCCAGAAAGTTTCTTGGCTCTGAAAATGTTCTTACAGAAAGAGCAAATGGGATAGGGGGTCAGGGGCTGGAAATCAGAACTCTGACTCCAATGTGCGTAAAGAAAAGTGCCAGAAGAAATCACATCTGAGCTCCCTTCCCTCCTGTGACTGAATCCATGTAGAGGGGAAGGGAAATGAGATCCGTATGTTGGTAATTTGTTTACACTTCGCTCTGCTCCTCCTCAAGAAACAGTCCTGGGCTAAGAAGCCCTGAGAGACTGTAGCTGCTTCTGCCGCCTAGCTCCCCCCCACATGAGGAGCCAAGCACTAGCCTAATTGAGAAGGGGTGGGAAGGGAGCAAATGAGGCTGACCCTCAGTGGAGTCCTGAGAAGGTTTGGAGTGGCTGTCTTGGGGAAGGGGATATTAAACAGGTTCCAGGCAGGACATGGTTTTTCCTCCTCCTCCTCTGTCCCAGTTGGCTGGGATGAATCCAAGGAACGATTGCATGCCAAATCTAAGTTCTGCTGGAGGGCAGATGAAGCAGCCAGAACTGTTCAAATCATAGAGAAAGCTGGCTCACCCCCATAGGGCCCAGTCAAGGCAGAACACAGTTACTCTCCACTGTGAGTGGGAACTTAGTCCTAGACAGTCATGGCTCTTTTCTGGAGGAGTCAAACTCAGAAAGCAAGTTTCTGACAAGTGAGTTCTGCCTCTCCTCCTCACATGTCACTGTGGCCACTTCTGTGTCTCCAGGCCAGCGTACTCCCTTATCAGCCCAGGCCGGTTGCAAGTAGCAGGTACCATAGCTTGCCAAGGGTCTAGCTGAAAGTCTACAATGTCTTTTAGGATTTCTTCATTACTAAAGGAGCCTATGGTGGAGGCTCTTTACTAGCTTCTCCCTTATAATAGGCTTTGGCTTGGCTGGAAGAAAAGAAAGCATAATAGGTAGCGCCTTTCACATAACACTACCAAGTTCTGCCAAGGGAACTAGGCTTTGACTTTAGCCTAATAAGGCTGCTGGGTTCTGGGTCTGTACCTTGATGAGGGATGCTGCTTAGCATCCTTTCTCTGCTATGTATTTTTTCCTAACTCACCCACAGTTAGAGATCCCCCAGAAAGGGGTGGGGCAGCTGACCTTTTTGTCAGTAAAAGTTCCTTTTTGGGGGGAGGGAGGGGGATGCCAGTGTTGGAACTTGAACTCAGAGCCTGGGCATTATTTCTGAGCTTTTGTGCTCAAGGCTAGTGATCTACCACTTGAACCATAACTCCATTTCTGGCTCATTTTTGAGTAATTGGAGATGAGTCACATGGACTTGACTGACTGGGATGGCTTTGAAGTGTGATCTTCAGAGCTCAGCCTCCTGAGTAGCTAGGCTTGTAGATGTAAGCCACTGGCACCTGACAGTATGTTACTTCCGGAATCCTGAAATGCTAGGTGTTCACATGGGTTCACTCAAGTAGCCAGCTTCTAGGAGGGAAAACAAGATCATGAGATATAGGCTACATTAACAGGGAAGAGAAGGGCTTACCTAGAGAGACAAAACCTTCTATTGGTGGGCCGGGAGTGTGGCCTACTAGTAGAGTGCTTGCCTTACATACACAAAGCCCTGGGTTCAAATCCTTGGTACTACATACACAGACAAAGCTGGAAATGATGTTGTGGCTCAAGTGGTAGAGCACTAGCCTTGAGAAAGCTCAAGAGCAGTGCCCAGGCCCTGAGTTCAAGCCCCAGGACTGGCAAAAAAATAATCCTTCTGATTTAATTCTCTCATTTTATTGATTAAAAAAAACTGTGGCACAGAAAGAGGAAGGATACTCATTCATTGTTCACTAGCCATCATCCATTGGCCAAAACTTGGCTTGGACTCAGCTCCAAGAACTAGGCTTAGGCTCCTCCCATCATTTTGGAGCTGTTAGGACTATTCCCTACAAATGTGTCCTGAAGACCCGACTTACATGAGTCCCACTGCAGGAGGAATTCTGGGAACAGGATCTTTGAGGGCCCTACATAGCCATGGCCACAGGGGATTCTGCAATGAGAATAGTGTTCCTAGCTGATCTCAGAAAGAAGCCAGTCCTCAGCCTTGGGGAAATTGCCAGTAACTCCTAGCCTTACCTTGTGAAGGAGCTGGTATGGAGGCCGATGAAAGCAACAGCAGCCCCAGCAGTTGCTGTGATGCGACAGCCCAGACGGTCAGTGAATATACTCACAATAGGAGAACAGAAGAAGATCATGCCCATTGCCAGGGCTCCTACCCAGGCTGCAGAGAAGAGAAGCACAAAGATATTGTCATTTAACATGATGCTTAGGGCCAGGAGTGTGGCCTAGGGGTAGAGTGCTTGCCTAGCATGCACGAAGCCCTGGGTTCAATTCCTCAGTACCACATACACAGAAAAAGCCAGAAGTGGCACTGTTCTTCAAGTGGTAGAGTGCAGGCCTTGAGAAAGCCCAAAAACAATGCCCAGGCCCTGAGTTCATGCCCCATTACTAGCAAAAAAAAAAAAACCAAACAACCCATGATGCTTAGCAAAGCTGCCAGGACCTCAGTTTTCTGTGACTTTTCAGCAGAGACATTGGCTGCATTGTCGGCTTGCTGGCCTCTGATTCTTGGAGAGGGGTGTAAATTTCTATTCCAGGATGGCACACTACCATTTGAGTTACAGCTCCACTTGCAGCTTTTTGGTGGTTAATTCATTTCTTGGATTTGCCTGCCTGAGCTGACACAAATAACCTTAATCCTCAGATCTCAGTCTCCTGAGAAATTAAAATTACAGGTGTGAGCCACCAGCTCTATAATGGTTTTTTCTGTTTTTGAAGGCTGAATATTGGTAACTAGCCTTATCAAAAAGAAGAAAATTTCCCCTTTATTCAGATTTTTTCCAACCTGTTTCACCTCCTCAGCCCCCAGAAAGAAAACCCATTTTTAAAACAAATTGTTGTTGTTGTTTTTGTGTGTATGTTGTTTTCTCATACTGAGTTTCATCTTGAACCTCTTTTCCAGGCTAAATAAACTTAATATCTTTAAACTTTTTTCTTAGCTCTAATTTATAACTCCAATTATTTTCCAAAGTTTTCCTCTGAACATGTGCCAAGTCTTCATCATAGCCATCAAGAAAACATTCATTGTCATCTGAGCAGGGCACTGAGCCAGCTTGAATGCCTTCAATGGTAGAGCCCCAAGTAGGCCGGAGGACTGCAAACTGAGTGCCCTAAGAACTTAGTCTACCACCAGTGTCTGATATTTTACTGCCAAATAGCATGCTCAGATTCCCACTGCAAATCTCCACTTTGCTGAGCCCTAACTACCTGTCTCTTGCACTATTGTCCCTGGACAAACAGATACCTGGGTTCTAACTTCACCTCTTATCTGCTGTGGGACTTTGAGGAATCATAACACTTTTCCCAATGGTTTTCTCATCCATGTAATTGGTGCCTTCCTCAAAGTCTGTTCCTTTTTTCTGCCTGGTTGGGAATTGAACATAAGGGAAGCACTCTACCAATGGGCTACATTCCTTGCCCAGCCTTCACAGTTTTTAAAAAAATGATAATCAGATGTAATCATATAAGTAGGAGTGCTTTGGAAACACTAGTAGGTACATTACATATAAAAATCAAAGCAAGGGACCGGGAGTTTGACCTAGTGGTAGAGTGCTTACATAGCATGCATGATGACCCAGGTTCGATTCCTCAGTACCACATACATAGAAAAAGCTGGAAATGGTGCTATAGTTCAAGTGGTAGAGTGCTAGCTTTGAGAAAGCCCAAGGACAGTGCTCAGGCACTAGTTCAGTCCCCAGAACTGGCAAAAAAAAATCAAAGCAAGGTCAGGAGTTTGGCCTAGTGGTAGAGTGTATGCTTACCATGCTCGAAGCCCTGTGTTCAATTCCTTGGTAACACATATACAGAAAAAGCCAGGAGTGGCACTGTGGCTCAAGTGGTAGAGCAATAGCTTTGAAAAAGTACAGTGCCAAGGCCCTGAGTTCAAGTCCCGGGACTGGCAAAAAATCAATGTAACGACAAAGAATGAACCAGTGTAACAGCAATACTCATATGACCATATGTTGGAAAAGAACTTTACAACTTCGGAGGGGGGGGAGGGAAAGTGGGAGAAAAACATGGGAGGGGTAACAATGTTCAAGAAGTAATGTACTCACTACCTTATGAATGTAACTGTAACTCCTCTATACATCACCCTGACAATAAAATAAAATTAAATACAAGCCAGGTACTGATGTCACACTTGTTATTCTGGCTAAGGAGGTAGGAACCTAGAGGACTGCAGTTCAAAGCCAGCCTAGGCAGAAAAATCCAGGAGGTGAATCTGCAATTAACCCACAAAATGCTAGACTGGAAGTGTGGCTTAAGTGGTAGAATGCCAGCTTAGAAAGAGCAAAAAGCCCTTGAGTTCAAGCCCTAGTACCAGCATGTGTGCAGGCATGTGGCACACACACACAAACACAAAATGGATGACAGACTCAAATGTGTAAAGCTTAAAGCTGTAAAATTCATAGAAGCCAGAGGAGAAAAATCTCACTGACTTTAGGCAAGATCGTATTGATAATCATATAAAGTATGACCTATACAGAAAATTTTGATGCATTAAACTTAGCCAAATTTAAATTTTCTGGTCTTTAAAAAAAATATTGAATCAGCCAGGTGCTGATGGCTCATGCCTATAGACCTAGCTACTTAGGAGGCTGAGATCTGAGGATTGAGGTTCAAAGCCAGCCCAGGCATTAAAGTCTGTGAGATTCTTATCATCATATAACCACCAGAAAACGGGAAGTGGAGCTGAAATGGTAGAGCACTATTCTTGATAAGAAGAATTCAAGCCCCATGACTGATATATATATATATATATATATATATATATATATATATATATCCTCTATGTTGAAAATGAAGCCTAGAGCCAATGGTCTACACCTATAATCCTAGCTGCTCAAGAGACTGAGGTTTGAGGATCATGGCTTGAAGCCTACCTACGCAGGAAAGTCTATGAGACTCATCTCTAATTAACCACCAAAATGAGTCAGAAGTAGAGCTGTGGCTTAAGCCTTGAGCACAAAAAGCTCAGGGACAGTACCCAGGCCCTGAAGTCAAGCTGTAGGACAGGAACACACACGCAAATATATTAAAAATGAAAAGCTAGGCCATAGAGTATGAAAATTAATTGAAATGTAGATATCTGACAGAAGACTGGTATCCAGCATATGAGTATAAATTGATTCTCACAACTCAATAAGAAGAGTACAAACAATCTAGCTTAAAATTTAAAAAAAATCTTGAACATACATCACATGTGCATAGAAACACTTGCTGTGAATATTAATTTAGCACTTGAAACAATGTTCTACATCATTGATCAATTGGAAAACGCAGATTAAAACCACCATAAAAGCTGGTCATGGTGGTACACATCTCTAATCCCAACCCTTGGGGAGGCTTGAGACAGGAGGACCATGAGTTCAAGGCCAGCCAGGGCCTCATAAGACCCTGTCTCAAAAAAACAAAACCAACCTGTGCACTAAAAAGGTTTTTTTTAAAATAATAGCCAGGAGTTTGGCCTAGTGGTAGAGATCATGCACAAAGACCTGGTTTTGATTCCTCAATACCACATACATAGAAAAGGCAGAAGTTGTGTTGTGGGTCAAATGGTAGAGCACTGGCCTTGAGGAAAGACCAAGGACAGTGCTCAGGCCCTGAGTTCAATAGAGGGAGGATGTAGAAGAACTAGAAGTCTAATATACTGCTGACAGGAAAGAAAAATGGTATACTTACTTGAAAAAATGTTTGGCAAATTCTTGAAAATCCACCTTGTCCCACTGAAATCCCACCCCTAGGTATTTACTCAAGATAAACAAAACCTATATTCAAACAAAAACCTGTACCTAGCAGCTTTTTTCATAATGGCTCCAAACTGGCAGTAACCCAAATATACAGTGAAACTCACTCAGCAACACAGAGGAATGAACTATTGATACAAGCAGTCACTTGCACAATTCTCAAAAGAAAGGCAAATAATTCCATTTATAGGAAAATCTGGACAAGACAAAACTATGGGGACAGAAAAAACATCAGTGGATACCAGGGACAGAGAGGGGGTGAAAAGATTGAATACTGAGTGTGCAAAAGGTCATCTTTCCTGGTGATGGAAATGTTATTTATGTTAACTACAATGGTAGTAATCCGTTTGGATATGTGCTTTAGTGGTAGAGTGTGAGTTTAGCATATGTGAAGATGTGGGTGTGATTCCAAGTTCCAAAAAATTCATAGAAGTGTGCAGATAAAAGTGGAAATATTAGGGGCCGGGAGTTTGGCCTAGTGGTAGAATGCTTGCCTCGCATGCATGAAGACCCCGGTTCGATTCCTTGGTACCACATACAAAGAAAAAAAGCTGGAACTGGTGCTGAGATTCAAGTGGTAGAGCTCTAGCCTTGAGAAAGTCCAAGGACAGTGCTCAGGCCCTGAGCTCAAGCCCAGGACTGGTAAAAAAAAAATAGTTAAAAAGTGGAAATATTAGGGCTGGAAGTTTGGCCTAGTGGTAGAGTGCTTGCCTAGCATGCACAAAGACCTAGGTTCAATTCCTCCAACCCACATGCATAGAAAAAAGCCGGAAGTGGTGCTGTGGCTCAAGTGGTAGAGCACTAGCCAAGGACAGTGCCCAGGTCCTGAGTTCAAGGCCCAGGACTGGCAAAAAAGTGGAAGTATTGCCATATGCAAGTTGTATCTATAAAACTGATAATAGTTTGAAAAGGGGCAGGGACTAGCAAAATAGTTTAGTGGCAAGATATGTGTTAGGCATGTGTGAGGCCCTGGCTTCAATTTGCAGGGGAGGAGTCAGGAAAACAGGAAGTTGTACTATTTTTTGGTGCCAGTATCAGGACTTGAACTCAGATCCTCACTCTCTTGCTTGGCTTGATTGCTCACAGCTGACACTGTACCACTTGAGCCATACCCCCAAACCAAGTAATTTGATGATTAAAGGGAGAGGTAATCTTTCAGACTTTTCATGCTGGCTTCACACCTCAATCTTCCAGATTTCAGCCCCCTAAATAACTAGGATGCCTTGAATAGAAAAGTTATGGGTGAGTGCTCAGGCCCTGAGTACTGGCACATAACAAAATCCTTCTTAAATAATTCTAAGTTCTGTGTTATCTTAATGTTAGTGTCAGTTGCCTTTCTTTTCTTTCTTTCTTTCTTTCTTTCTTTCTTTCTTTCTTTCTTTCTTTCTTTCTTTTTCTTTCTTTCTTATCTGGTCAATCATGGGGCTTGAACTCAGAGCCTGGGCACTGCCCCTAAAGGTTGTTTTGTTTTTTTAAAAAAAAAAAGACTAGCACTCTACCATATGAGCAACAGTTCCACTTCCCAAAATTTTAATGGTTAATTAGATATGAGTCTCATGGACTTTCCTGCCCAGGCTGATTTTGAGCCATAATCCTCAGATCTCAGCCTCTTGAGTGGCTAGCATTATAGGCATGAACCACCAGTGCCCTGCTAGCTGCTTATCTTCTTTTAAAAAATTAATTTAAGTCAATTTTTCCTGCTTCTTGGCATGACAAATTATTTTCTATTGTACCCTGAACATTTGGGGACATTATAAGACTCTGTATCTTATTAGCTGACTTCCTCTGACAACTTGGCAACAAGGCCCCATCTCATTACTGCCAAATGGGAGTGAAAGTCCATATTCCCTGCTCATCTCCATCAGCACCTGGGGAAGGAAGGGTTCCTTGTTATTGCTGGGGAAAGGCATGTTTTAAGAGCTCTATTATGTTTCTTCAGATACTTTGTAGGTTGGGAAACCTAGTAGAGTTCTTAACCATTTCCAGAGAGGAAGCGGATCTGTGGCTTAAGTGGTAGAGTGCAAACCTTGAGCAAAAGAACCTAAGGAACAGTGTCTAGAACCTGAGGTTAAGCCCCAGGACTGGGGAAAACATTTTACAGAGAAATCAGACATTTGGAGTGGAAGAAAATATTAAAAGAAAGAAATGTAGCCTGATACATGAACAAGTAAAGCATGGTATAAGATGAAGTACTGAAAGGATTGCTAATGGGTTAGGTTATTAGAAGAAATGTAGTAAGAGGAGAACGATCTGGGAAAAAGAAGAAGCAGTAGCCCTAATGACAATGTTCATGATAGTTATAACCATATTGATGATAAAATGAACAATATTGGTCTCCCTCTACTGCACTTAGTTTCTTTTCTTTGAAAAATACAAGGAGGAGGGGCTGGGAGTTTGGCCTAGTGGTAGAGTGCTTGCCTAGCATGCACAAAGGCCCAGGTTCGATACCTTTCCTCGGTACCATATACATAGAAAAGCCGGAATTGGTGCTGTGGCTCCAGTGGCAGAGTGCTAGCCTTGAGAAAGTTCAAGGACAGTGCTTAGGCCCTGAGCTCAAGCCCAGGACTGGCAAAAGAAAAGAAAGAAAAGAAAAATGCAAGGAGCGGCAATAATTTTCTAGAACTATTTTAGTCAAAGCTAGGGAGTTTTTTTTTATTGTTCTCCATAATTACCCTTGACAAAGAGATTTTGATGAAGCAGCTCAGATTGTGAGATTGTGGGCGAGTTAAGGTGGGGTAAAGATTTGCATAGAACACATATCTTTCTAAACAGAATTGGAAAAATCAGAGGCAGAGTTCCACAAACTTCCTACCAGGCAGAAATACTATTTTCAATCCACTCCTATATTGCTAAGTCAGTGCCTATTTCCTGAAAGAAGCAAATGTGCTGTTCAACAGAGTTCTGGACTTGAAGGATGAACTGTCTACAAACTTACCATTGACTCTGTTCATCCAGTTGTTCCCAGAGTTCTTTAACCCTCAATCACTCCCTCCAGGTGAGTGAGAATTAGCCCCCAACATTCATACTTGAAGTGAGCATAATATCGGTATTCAACAAGCATCCCCTTTCTTTCCTCTTCTCAGGGCCATTACCAACAGGGCTTCTGTTGGGCCTGGGCAGCCTGAGGTCATAACCCTAGCCTTTTCAGCTCCATATTAGACCCACTAGCCTTCAACTTTCCTCATCCTCAAAGTGATTTTTTTCACTCAAGTATCCAATTAATGTCCTGGATCCTCATCCAGGCACTCAGGCAAATATCTTTGAAGTACAGGGAGACCACTCAGAAAAGACCTCAAATGTGAGACCAAACTCCTTTGTTGCCAAAAAATCAAGCACTCCAAGCTCTCCCTCTGAGTTAAAAGGCGAGAGGAGGGAACTCCAAGAGTCAAACTCTTCAAATCAATCACAGGCTTTCACAAATTCCTTCTATTGTGGAAAACTAACAAGAGCTTAAATGAAAGAGGAATGGAGCAAAGCCAAAGAAGGGCCAACGCTGAGTAAGAAGCAGATAGAAAGCAGGAAAGGGGTGCCATGGCGTGAGATGGCTCTCTTCAAGGGCATCAGGTGCTTCTTGACAAAGGGCATCACAGAATAACAGCACAGCAAATAAAATCAAAGGACCTCATTCAAAGGCTGAGCTAGCCAACCACTCTACCCAATGGTGAGTGGAAAGAATGCACAACGAATCCAAGTCTAGGTTGCTGGAAAATACTGTGTTCTACCTATTCCTCTCCAGTGTCCCTAGAACCTGGTGAAGATTCTAGATCTAGCTGGGGTGAGGGAAGTTGTAACGGTACAAGCAAGGCAGAGGAAAGTGGGGTAGGTGGCAGTCAGCTTAGCACTGTGATGACTGAATATTGGCATGGGTAGTTAAGTGGCTAGCACTCATTAATGGTGAAAGGAGTGGTGGAACACATTTAAAAGGAGACAGGTGGGGGTGGGGAGGAGGGAAATGGGGACCAAGACATGTGAAAGGGTATCAATGTATGTGAATTAATGTACCTTCTATCTGGCAAATATCATGTAACCCTTCTATTAATTACAATAAAAATATATGAAAAAAAGGAGACAGGGAGGGCATTTCTGGGTCAGCTGGAAAGCTCAGAGGAGAGAAAGGCAACTTTGTGAATTTTCTTGGGGGATGAGCTGCAGAGCACTGACTTGGAATCTATGGTTGATCAGGAAAGTGACCTCCCAGTGAACTTCCTTTCTTATTTCCCTACCCCTGTGCAGGTCCAGATTTAAGTGCCAGGTAGCTGTCTATCCAGCGAATGCATAAAACACAGGGAATGTACAAATATATGAAATGGGGGAAATAGATGAAAAACTTAGGGAAGGTTATTCCAAATTGTCCTACCTTCTCCCACTTCCCTCCATCCCTCCCTCCCTCCCTTCCTTTCTTCTTTTGGCCTAGTACATGGTAGACAAGTACTATACTATTGAACCAGCCTTTTTTTCTCCTTCCTTCCTTCCTTCCTTCCTTCCTTCCTTCCTTCCTTCCTTCTTTCCTTCCTTTCTTTCTTTCTTTCCTTCTTCCTCTATTTTTCTCTTTCTTTCTTACTTTCCTTCTTGCTTGCTTGCTTGCTTGCTTTCTCCAGTCCTGGGGCTTGAACTCAGGGCCTAGGCACTGTCCCTGAGCTCCTTTTGCTTAAGGCTAGCATTCTACCACATGAGCCACTGCTCCACTTCTGATAATTTTTTGGAATTGGAGATAAGAGTCTCATAGACTTTCCTGCCCAGGCTGGCTTTGATCTGTGATTCTCAGATCTCAGCCTCCTGAGTAGTTAGCTAAGATTACAAATATAAGCCATCAGCACCTGGCCTTTTCTTTTTTCTTTCCCCATTTTCTAACAAACATATTGAAAAGTTCGTTCTTTCCATTCTCAGTTTCTTCTAAACAATTTACTCACCATCCATCCACTATGTCTACAGATTTATAATCTGCCTTTATTTTAAAATACTTTCATATGTGTCCTGGCATTTAATCCTCCCAGTGGGTTTATTTTCCCCTTTCTTTCTTAGAACGTATTGTTTATTTTTGTCTGATGTGGTACAATAATACTGGAAATCATTCTTTTCCAAGCAGTCAGAATCTGAACAAATTATTTTTTCTGCATTTTGTTTCAATGTATAATAATTTGGAAGGGCTGCCTACATTTGAGTTTCAGAAATTCTTATGCCAATAGCCACAGCAAATACAAGTTAACTTGTTACTTCCTTTATTTGGTCACTTGGTCACCTTCTCGTTGCTATCATTGCTTAATTTCAAATTAGAATTAAAGAAAATCTAGGTATTCTGTGCCTACTCATTTTTTTGCCAGTCCTGGACTTCAGGGCCTGCGCACTGTCCTTGGACTTTCTCAAGGCTAGCACTCTGCCACTTAAGCCACAGCACCACTTCCAGCTTTTCTATGTATGTGGTACCGAGGAATCGAACTTGGGCATTTGTGCACGCTAGGCAAGCACTCTATCACTAGGCTAAACCCCCGGTCCTGGATTTCTGCATTTAAAGATAAACATACCGAGCCCCAGAGAGATTCTCATTTAGTCATTCTTTGTCTTGGTCCTGCAGGGTTCTAATTAATGGCCTGTGGCTCACCGATTGACAACCACTGATTTCCTAGTGTCAGTTATCTACTCTAGTAGCATAGATTACAAATAATTATTTAATCATAGCCCACCTATGATTAGTTCCTGCAGTTTTCCTTTGAGGAGGCTGCCCTAGCATACACGGACTTGAAATTGTCAGACTTTCATTCAGTAGAGACTATGGGAAAGGAGGCAGAAACAGACAGAAAGTAAGGAAACAGCTGAGCACCTGTGGCTCATGCTTGTAATCCTAGCTACTCAGCAGGCTAAGACCTGAGGATCACAGTTCAAAGCCAGCCCGGGCACAAAGTCTGTAAGCCTCTTATCTCTAATTTATCACCGGAAAACCAGAAGTGGCACTGTGGCTCAAAGTGGTAGAGCACTAGCCTTGAGCTGAAGAGGTGAGAGATAGTGCCCAGGTTCAGAGTTTAAGCCCAATGATAATTTCACTGTAAAATACATTATAATGTCTTCTATATGGTTTATCACAATTGATTTAACTGTTATTAGCAAGGGAAAAAAAGAAAAATAGTTTTGGAAATAAAGTTTGAAGACTTACACCTGATTTCTAGATATAATGTTTCAGTAATCAAGGCAACATTATTTATGGGTGTAAATATAGACATTTAGATCAATGAAACAGAATAGAATGTCCAGAAATGGGCCCATAAAATTTTCACTCAGCTTTCTTGATCACTGTGGGTTCTCTGTATCACTTAAGTCATACTTCAAATCTGGGTTTTTGCTAGTTAACTGAGACTTTAAGTTTGCTAGTTAATAGTGAACTTTTGTTTGCCTATGCCAGCCTTAAACCATGACCCTCTGGGTCTTGAGTGGCTAGCAGCCATCAGAGCATACACTAGTTATTTTTGACAAAAATACCAAGACAATTCAATAGGAAAACAATTATCATTTTCAGTAATATATGCAAAGGTCAACTTGATAGTCCACACTGAAAAAAATAAAGTTGAATTTCTACCTTGTATAATATTCTAAAATGTAACAGTTAAAATGATAAAACACAGGAAAAGAATCATGACGATCATGTGTTAAGCATATTACTTAAAGTACATACAAGCAGCATAAAGAAACTTGAAATTGACTTCATAAAATCTTAAATGTCTTGAAAGACTTTTTTGTGACAGTCTTGGGGTTTGAACTCAGAGCCTAGGTGCTGTCCTTGAGCTTTTTTGCTATGGGCAGTGGTCTACCATTTGAGTTACAAATCCACTTTGTGGCTTTTTGGTGGTTAATAAGAAATGGGCTTTCCTGGGAGAGCTGGCTTCAAACTGTGATCTTCAGAACTCAGCCTCCTGAATAGCTAGGATTACCGTCGAGCCACCAGTGCCCAGCTATGAAAAATCATACTTAAGAGACTTAAAACAGAAGCCATAGACTAGAAGAAAATGCTTGTCGGTCATTTATCTAGTAAAGGACTGATTTCCACTGCGTGTGTGTGTGGGGGGGGTAGTTCATGGTAAAGTAGAGAAAAGGCCCATGTCCTCATGTCCTCTTCATTCTCCTGTCTGATCTGTGACATTTTAGCATCTGCCTTGCAGCTTCTATGTGCTGACTTGAAACAAAGTCCCTTGAGGTTGGGAAAAGGAAACCTGAGCCCAAGAGACCAAGAGTGAGCATGCAGTTAGGCCTGTGCTGGCCAATGGAGCCCAGAGCTCACAAGCTGCTTCCTAGGAGGTCAGCAAATCTCCACATCATCTATGGAAACATGTGCTGTTCCAATGATCTGTGCAACCACCAGGAAAAGAGCATCTGAGTCAAAGGGCCAATTTTCCAAGCTCCATTTTTGGGAACCATCAGTGCCTTTATAGGGCTAAAATGACACATAACAAATGTCAAAATAATGAGCCCCTTCCTGCCCTTAGAATGTGACTAGACTGAGCCCTGCTTTGGCCTTCGAGAACACTTTTTCGTCAGTCCCAGGGCTTGGGCTCAGGGCTTGGGCACTGTCCCTGAGCTTTTTTTTTTCACTTAAGGCTAACACTTAAGGCTAACTTTTTGGTGATTCATTGGGAATAAGAGTCTCATAGACTTTTGTATCTGAGCTACCTTCAAATTACAATTCTCAGATCTCAGCCTCTGAGTAGCTAGGATTACAAACATGAGCCACCAGTGCCCAGTTGAGGACACTTTTGAGCTAAGGAGGTAGCCAGTTTGCATAACTTCTTTTTTTATTTTTTTTTATTTTTTTATTTTTTTGCCAGTCCTGGGCTTGAGCTCAGGGCCTGAGCACTGTCCTTGGACTTTCTCAAGGCTAGAGCTCTACCACTTGAGCCTCAGCACCACTTCTGGCTTTTTTCTATGTATGTGGTACCGAGGAATCGAACCCGGGTCTTCATGCATGCTAGGCAAGCACTTTAACCACTAGGCCAAACTCCCAGCCGCATAACTTCTTCTAAGAGTTACCCTAAAAGGACAAGTGATCACTCTTCGTATAGTTCAGAATTAGAAAAGAAGCCTGGGATAGTCTGCCTGAAGCAGATGAAAGGGTAATCAATCTAAGGAAGATTAGCTTCCAGGATCAATATGACATTGATGCTCAGAATTGAGCCAAGCACTAATGTTGACTCCCCAGTTGAGGCCTGCTGCTTCATGAAGCATCAAAACTCAAAGGCAAGCCAGGCACAGTGGCTCATGCCTGTAATCCTAGCTACTCAGGAGGCTGAGATCTGAGGATTGCTGTTCAAAGCCAACCAAGGCACTAAAGACTGTGAGATTCCAATTAACCACTAGAAAACCGGAAGTGGTACTTTAACTCAGGAGTGGGGTGGTAGCCTTCAACTAAAGAGCTCAGGGACAGCGTCCAGGTCCAGAGTTCAAGCCCCATGACCAATTAAAAAAAAACAACTCAAAGGCCTCTGAGAAGGGATCTGCTGTCAATGCTGTGCACCTTTGGCTTCCTTACAGCAAAAGAGCAGAGGTAGGGGGAAGAAGGCACATTTTTAATCCAAAATGTCTTTCCCAAGGCTACCTTTTCTGTTTCATGTTTTCTGAGGGAGCTAGGAAAAATGGGAAAGAAAGAGGCAGAAAATCAAAAGTCCTTTCAAGCCAGAGGACATGAAAGTAGTTGGTCACTTATTGCCTAGTTGGAAAATGACCTTAAGTATCAGCTTGGTTTTCCTGGAATCAAGCTAAAAACATGAAGGTTCTCTGCTAAGTTCAACTTTCTATGATGTTTCCATAATGTACAGGCATATACTCTAAGCATATACTCTACCAGAACCCACACATGGATTTCAGAACAAGATTTACTTACTAGTTGACCTTGAACAATGGACTTCACATTTCTAAGCATCTGTTTTCTCTACCTTGTAGAAGTAACTGCTGTATGTTTGTTTTATGGCAATTAAAGTGATAGAAGAAATCTGGCATGTAGCGTTTACATACTATACTGGGGTAAGCAGATGAGGTCAATCAATGTTCTGATGCTGCTACCGAAGAGGAATCTATCTGCCCAACACCAACAACCTTCCGTTAGTTAGCCCAGGTTTATTGAACAGCTGTTATGCAACAGGTTATGTTTGTATGCCAAAGTTAATGATTGCTTAGAGCAGTGGATCCTCACAGCTTTTCACAGGCTCCAATACACTCTCAAAAATGAAACGTGGAAGCAAGAATCTTGACATGGGGCCCTGGAGTTTGGCCTATTGATAGAATGCTTGCCTAGAAACTATGAAGATCTGGGTTGGATTGCTTGGTACCACATACAGAGAAAAAGGCAGAAGTGGTGCTGTAGAGCTGTAGCCTGGAGAAAGCCCAAGGACAGTGCTCAGGCCCTGAGCTCAAGCCAGAACTTCTCCCCCTACCCCAAAAAAGAATCTGGTAACAAAAAGCTAGGCATTTAGTAGGTCAAATGCACAAGGAAGCTTGGTTATAGACTGAGTATGGGCATATAGGCCCCTTGTCTGAGAACAGCATTGGCAGGCAGTAGGGGTATAGGTGTTAGACCCAACAGAAGGATGAGTTTAAAGTTCCAATCCCATTCTCTAATTCAGTCTAGCTAGAAGTTGGAAATCATCACCATGGATGGAGCAGTGCAGAGGAGAAGGGGAAAGCAATAGCCACTGGACTCAGTAAGGAGAAAGCAGAGTCCATAGACTCAAGACAAATTTCTCCAGGGGGGAGAGGGCGGCATACACCTATAATCCCACAACTTGACAAGCTGAGGTAGGATGATTGTGAGTTCCAGACTAGCCTGGGCTACATAGTGAGACCTTATCCACACAGGGGGTGGGGAGGGAGGGAGGAGGGAGAGAAAAAGAGGAGAGAGAGAGAGAGAGAGAGAGAGAGAGAGAGAGGGAGATTGTTCTTGGCAGTGAGGAAGGTCCCAGCACATTTGCACCTTTGTCATTTAATGTCAATCTCGCCTCACCTAGGAACAGTTCTTTTACATTCTTAAACCTTTTTCTAACACTTATGTCACCATATTCTCATAGCAAACATATTGAAATGATTAGCCAGCAAATGTCCTCCTACACATCTTTCTTTTCTTCATAGAACTAGTATATATACATGTACACACCCACACATACACACACACACACACACACACACACACACACACACACACACAATGGCAGCACCATGTCACATTCTTCACATATACTAGTTATGTTGTACCATTGAATTCTCATAACAATGTTATAAGGTAATATTAGAATGATTTGATATGTGGAAGTCATATTTGTATCTTCTTTTGTTGGTATTGTTGTTGCAGGAATGAAGATTGAACCCAAGGCCTTGCATATGATAGTCAAGAAATCTACCACTGAGCTACCTCAACAACCTTTGATCTTTTGTTATTTTGTGCTGGTGTTTTGTTGATGTTGGTGGTAGTGGTGGTCATGGGGCTTGAACTCTGGGTCTGGGTGCTGTCCCTGAGCTCTTCAGCTGAAGACTATCTCTCTGCTCCTTGAGCCACAGAACCACTTCTGGTTTTCTGGTGGTTAATTAGAGATAAGAGTTTCATGGACTTTCTTGTCCAGACTAGCTTTGAACTGTGATCCTCATATCTCAGCCTCCTGAGTAGCTAGGATTACGGGCCTGAGCCTGGCTTGTGTTGGTGTTTCTGAGGCAGGGTTTTGTTATGTGTAGCTCAGGCTGGCCTTGAAACAATGATTCTCCTGCCTTAACTTCCTGAGTGTAGGGATTACAGGTGGAAACTCCACCACACCTGGCTGGAGTTAAGATCTTAAATACCCCCCAATATCACAAAGGTGCAATTGAGATATGGACACTGGGCACATGGCCTTGAAGGGGCCCTTTTTTGCTTTCTGGCCATGAAGTGAGTGGTTTTGCTCTGCCATGTAGTCTCCACCATATATATCCACAATGGCATGCCTTTCCACCCGTGGGTACTTTGGGGTGGCTGTGACCTTGGAAAGCCAGGACATGGAAATATGCCACCTTCCAGCATTTCAGAGTTTAATCTTTTTATTATTTGTGATAGTTTTTCTGTAGATGTGGTAAGGTGCAAAGAAAGCAAACAGCTTACTCTAGGCTCCCTGCTGTACCAGGATCAGAGAAATTCCTCGAAGTTCTTAACTCTCAAGTCTGGGCTTGTTTCACTTGAATATGCATGTGCTTACAGGAAAGCAAAGAAAGCTCTGTGGGTCTAAAGAAAATCAGACAAAAGAAACTCAGTCCATTCCCAGTCTTGTTTTAATTGGGTCTGTGGAGGCCTCTTGGCAGGGCCAAAAGGAGCTGACACACAAGTGCAGTGGCTAAAGAGAAGGTCAGGGGCCTGTAGGGACAGGACAAGAAAGTCTTGAAAGATCATATAATTTGGATGGAAGTATTAGGAAGGTAATGTTGGCCTTGAAGGCTAAGAAGTCCATTTCTGTAGAGGCTCTGTGGGATTGCAGAGTGGGTGGGATGAGGGAAAAAGTACAGGCAGAGTTGGAAACATGTTTCCACCCTGGTCCTCAGCCATGAAAGCAATTTTGAATAAGGACAAGCCAGGATATGAGCTGCGTGCTCAGGGCTGCAGTGACTATGGAGCAACACAAGCCACCAAGTAGGTGGCTAATGCATATGGAAACAGACCTCATTCAGTAATCCCAAATCCAGCCTGTGGGCCACACTTGGTTCCCAGCATCTACACCAATTGCATAATTCAAGAGTACGACCAGGTTTGGGAAACACTGAATTGGACTAACTAAAGTTGTCTTTGCCAGGATACTTAGTGAAGACGAAGAAGACCAGGAGAGGACTGGGAGTTTGGCCTAGTGGTAGAGTGCTTGCCTAGCATGCACTCAATTCCTTGGTATCACATACATAGAAAAAGCCAGAATTGGTGCTGAGGCTCAAGTGGTAGGGGTCTAGCCTTGAGAAAACCCAAGAGCAGTGCTCAAGCTCTGAGCTCAAGCCCCAGGAATGGCAAAAAAAGAAAAAAGGAAGAAAACCAGGAGAAGGAGATGAAAAAGACCATATGACTGAAGCTGTCTTCCAGAAAAAGACTCCAGCTGAACATCGGTGGCTCATGTCTGGAATCTTAGCTCTTCAAGCAGCTGAGAACAAAGGATCACAATTTGAAGCCAGCCCAGACAGGAAAGTCCTCAAGACCCTATCTCCAAATAACCAGCAAAATGCCTGACTGGAAACATGCTTCAAGTGGTAGAGCAAGGAGAGCAAGAGCAAGAGGCCCTGAGTTCAAGCTCTGGTAACGATAAGAAACACAAAGGGCTCTAATGTAAACGTCATTAATCCTGAAATTATTTGTGAATGGCATATATCTCATTGAGTTTGCTTGATGTGTATTAGAACCATTTGTTAAGGTACATATTTTAAAAATATCAACTTCTGATGCTGTTTGGGGGGCATTTCTTTATTTAAAAAATCCAGAAATTTGGGCCAGGAGTTTGGCATAGTGGAGCGTGTGCCTAGCATACACGAGGATCCACATTCAATTCCCCGGTACCACATACATAGAAAAAAACAGAAGTGGTGCTGTGGCTCAAGTGATAGAGCTCTATCCTTGAGAAAAGTCCAAAGACAGTGCTCAGGCCCTGAATTCAAGTCCCAGAACTGGCACAAAATAATCCAGAAATTCTCTTCCTGAAGATAGGACAGAGATGCCTTCCTTATCTCTTCCTCCTTCTTTCCCTCCATGCCTCCCTCTTTCTCTCTCCCTTACCCTCTCTTCTCTTCTTTTTCTCATGTTGAGCAATGAATTCAATGTTTCATATGCTGTACCCTAAGCTACAGCCCCAACCCACTACAATCTAGGAAACGGTCTCTAACTTGCTTTAGTAGTAGTCTTGCTGAAATTGGACTACTCAGACCTGGCAAAGACAGGGACCCAGTTACAGTCTCAGTCAAGAAAAGGACTCTGAAGCTAGGCACCCAGGGCTCATGTCTGTAATCCTAGCTGCTCAGGAGGCTGAGATCTGAGGATCGGGGTTCAAAGCCAGCCCAGGCACTAAAGTCTATGAGACACTTCTTTCCAATTAACCACCAGAAAACCAGAAGTTGCGCTGTGACTCAAGGGGTAGAGTGATAGCCTTGAGGTGAAGAGCTCAGGGACAGTTCTCTAGCCCAGAGCTCAAGCCCCACAACAAATGAAGAACAGGGAGGAGGAGGAGGAGGAGGAGGAGGAGGAGGAGGAGGAGGAGGAGGAGGAGGAGGAGGAGGAGGAGGAGGAAAAAGAAAAGGACTGTGAAGAGTCTGATATTTCCAGGAAGGCGATTCTTTGTCAGTGCCACCACACTGATGCTATTTCCCTCATATAGAGTGTTAAGGTTTATGACCTGACCTGGAGAAGAGTGAAGGGATGTAACACCGAGCATCAGAAATCTAGAGACCCACTGGACTTGTTTTCCATGGCCATGGGAATACACTGGACTTGTTGTTTTCCATGGCCAGGGAATACACCTGAGTGGAGGGGGAGTGGGCAGAGGTCATGTTGGAAGCCTTCTTTTCTGAGAAAACACAAAGCACCTCAAATGCTCCATATGCACTAACAGCCTGAAAAGCAAGACTGAGAAATCACATGATGGCAGTTAAAAGAAGGCCTTGCCTTAATTTTCCCTTGAATTTTTACTTGTACATTTCTGCATGTCTCTGTGCTCAGTAAATCCAGAACCCATAGGCCATATCCCTTGTCTCCACCCTCCTACGGTGACATACATAGAAGAAAGCAGGGATGGACAAAGTGGGCACATTGTTCAGGAATGTTTATGTTCATTGTCACTGTTACTAGAAGCCAACCCATAGACTGGTCTGAGGAAGAAAATATTCCAGTCTGCATTAGCAGGTGAAGAACAGAACTGTTTTCAGGACCATTGGACTTGCACTGTTTGTTGAGCCCACAGTTCATATCAGCCAGCTAGGAAAATGGAGGAGATGAATGAGTTCTGGGGCTAGGACACACCTCAGTGGTGGACTGCTGGAATAGCAGGTGAGAGGAAATACATTGATCTCCAACGGGGTAGAAAAGAAAAGGAAAGCTGGGCACTGGTGGTTCATGCCTGTTATCCTAGCTACTCAGAGGTAAAGATCTGAGAATCATGGTTCAAAGACAGCCTAGGCAGGAAAGTCTATGAGATTTTTATTTCTAATTAAACTCCAAAAAATAAGAAGTAAAGCTGTAGCTCAAAGTGGTAGATCACTAGCCTTGAGGAAAAGAGCTCAGGGACAGTACCCAGGCCCTGAGTTCAAAATTCATGCCACTAAAAAAACAAGAGAGAAGAAAAGAAAGAAAGAAGAAAAACACAGAATTTCTTTTTGCAAAAATAGAAATTGAGATCCAGGCTACTACCTGGAGGACTCCTGGCCTAAATAAGATGAGTGGGGCCAGGAGTTTGGCCTAGTGGTAGAGTGCATGAAGACCTGGGTTCAATTCCATGGTACCACATACATAGAAAAAGCCAGAAGTGGTGCTAGGGCTCAAGTGGTAGAGCGCTAGCCTTGAAGAAAGCCCAAGGACAATGCTTAGATCCTAAGTTCAAGCCTCCGGACAGGCAAAAAAAAGAGTAACCTCACCACTTCCCCAAAGTCCTAGAACCTTCCCAACTTACACCGACATGATAAACATACTTGCAAGTTCCCCATATCCTTAGCCTGCCTTGGCTAACCTGAAGCTGAAAAACCACCTTTACTGCCTCACCCCAAATGACAGTAGGGCCCTGATAGCTGTTGGGGGTTCCCGCTGCTTTCTAGCTTCCTTCAGCCTGGCAGCAGCTTGGGTCACAATGGCTGCAAGCTTGAGAGAGTAGAGCAGGTACCTCTTGTTCACTGTTTAATTCTCAGTCAGCCAGTCATTATGTGTTGAATAAATGTAGCTGTAAGAGACACAGCGGCTCCTAGGGTAAAGCTAGAATTCCAGCTCAGCACCTGGTATCAGATAACAACTAGTTATGACCTCGGGGTGTGTGTGTGTGTATGTGTGTGTTCTCATGCATGTGAATGCCTTCTGCCCACATCTTTCTGAGGATGGGTCTCACAAACTGAGTTTAGTTCACTCCCAACACTGCTTGTTAGCTACCAGGAAAGAGTCTCCTAAAGGATTCCCCGGCTCTTCTCTGTCCCAGCCCCTCCCCCCAAATAATGTGTGTAAACGAGTTTTGCTGGTCCAAAAGATGGAGAGTCAGGCTTGCTGAGGTCCAGTAGAGGCCTATTGTATTTCTCCATCTTCCATCTCCTAGTGGTTTGGATACGGCTGCCTCCTGACCAATAGAGACCTCAGGCAGGAACTTGCTAGACATGCTTGGACCCCACTCTCCCAATACTGTCACAGGGTGTGGGGATGAATGCCTGCCATTCACAGAGATGTTTCTGGAACAATCAGTGGAGACTTGGCTCCGAGAATCAAAGCTTGAGGAAATGGGCAGGAAGACACTCCTGACAGGAAAGGTAATGGGACCAGACACCACTTAGGAAGGGAGGTTTGTGTCTCTTCAGCTGAGCTAATAGAAAATTGGAAGCTAATAAGTGACTGGACAACTTCTGGTGTAGCCTCTACTTGGCTATAAGAAACTGACACCCAGGAAAGCGGCTCAAATAGTAGAGCACTAGCCTTGAGCTGAAGAGCTCAGGGACAGCATCAAGGCCCAGAGTTCAAGCCCCAGGACTGAAAAAAAAAGAAAAGAAATGGAGACCCAGGACAGGAAGTACCCTGTGCAGATCACAGAGCTGCCTAAGCTTAGGGCAGAGACCAAGTCCTGGGCCAGGACTGTTCAGTCAGAGGCTTCCTCAAAGGCAGGACAAAATATCCAGTATGGCCAATGTGTAGTAGGGGAGGGCCTCCTGTGGTCCTCAGAGAGTAAATGGTGCATGGGAAAAGAGGTAAGGCCAAGACTGTTGGGCTAGACTGTTGCTGCTGCTACCATCATCACCTCCTCCTCCTCCTCCTCCTCCTCCTATTCCTTCTCCTCCTCCTTCTTTGCTTGTCTTGGGACTTGAACTCAGGGCCTGGGCACTGTGCCTGAGCCTCTTTGTGCCCAAGGGTAGCACTCTACCACTTGGCTTTTTCTGTGTATGTGGTACTGAGGAATTGAACCCAGGGCTTCATGCATGCTAGGCAAGCACTCTACCACTAAGCCACATTCCCAGCCCTTTATTTAATCTTGATTGAAGTAAACTGGAAAAGGCATGAAAACAAAAGTCTTTCATGACATCGGTGAGACATTTGATACTGGACACAGACTGGGTATTTCAGGTTTTCTGTTGATGGGATGGCTCAGTTTTTTTTTAAATTCTTGTCTGTTGGAGCTATAGTCTAAAGTTCTCAGGGATACAAGGGTAAGATAAGAGGTCAGTAGCCGATAATTGTAAAGCTGGGTGAGACAGGAGAGCTCCGGAAGGTATTCCACTGATGCCTAGCTAGACTTTTTCCATGACAAGTCCTTTTGCATATGAAATGGAGAAAGTATTTATTCAGATGTGGCTGATATGGCCCTCTCTAGAAGGTGAGTCACACAAGGAGACCAACACCCACCTATATGAGATGAGCCTCATCTGTGGTCAAGAGAACAGCCCCATGAGTGTGGCCTGCAGACAGCCACAGCACCCCTCATTTCAGCCCCCCTCATTCTGGCAGAATCTGTGCTCCTCTCAGCCTATGAAGGCAGGTTTGCTTGCTAGACAATGGAAGGCAGAAGCCAGAGGCTTTTTCTTGGGAGGAAGAAAGGGTAGAATAGGTGACCAAGACAGTTACTCAGAAGCTTCCCCTGTTCCAGAGCCTGGCCTGGGGCAGAGATGGGGTGGGGTGCCTTAATGCCAATTTCCTATTTCCCTCACTTTCTGAGACTTACTCCTGGTGGAGCAGAGCCATTGTCAGAGTTGAAGCCCCAGAGACAGAGGAGAAGGGGTGCTCTACCTGCAACCTCCCGTGTAGGCCAGGGAGCTCTGAGATTAGCAACATGCCCATTAGCACACAGCAGAGCCAGAATTCTGAAAAGGCCTCTCCTGGGCACTTCAGAACTCTTCATTGTTTTCAAAAGTTCTAAGAAAATCTGCACCAGTGATCACCTGGAGCCGGGGCCACCCCAGAGCAGGGAGCAGGGGCTCCTCACTGTTCTTTGGTGGGAAGAGAAGGCATAAGCCTGTAAAGCTGCACAATGTGGCTTGGCTGTGTCAGTGAGGCCTGCCACATGTGCTGGAGCCCTGTCTTGTGATGGTGCTTCAGATTCAGCTGTCACTGGAAGGCTGTGTGGGGCTGAGCCAGGTTCTGCCTGTTTCCTGAGTGCTAGGAAAAGGCTGTCTTGTATGGTCCCTGGCCCCCTTCAAGATCACATTGATTAGATCACAAGGCACTGCCACCCTTATCCATGAAGGAATTGCTCTCAGAGTGACAGGAGCCTGGCCTACCCCATTCCCATCCTCTAGGCCAGCCTGGAGCAACCAAAACAGCCAATGGCCTCACTTCTTCAAGGAGCATGCTTCCTACTAAAGCCTCTCACTGCTTCCTGCTGTCTTAGCAGGTGGCATTTAGAGCGGCCCAGGCTAGCAGGATATTGGGGGTAAGGGTGAGATCATTCAACTACCCCAGAAATAAGCCTTTCAACACCCAGTGTGTGAGAGGGGAAGGTTGATCCTGCTTGAAGACAAAAACATCGAGGAGGCAGCAATCAGCAGCTGAGCAAGAGCAGGCCCCAGACAGCCCTGTCTTTCTGTAGCATCTTTGTGGCTTCTGGTTGCTAGGAGCAGGCGACTATGTTGCTAAGCAACTGGAGCCTGGTGGATTAAAATCAATTTCCTGAGCTCACTGGAAGGAGGGGGGAGGGAGAGAAAGTGGAATGCAGATGCCTTGGGAAAGCTCCTCCCTGCCCCCACTATGTGCTAGATGATGCTGGAGGGCACAATGCACTAATGACTGGTAATGCCTAGGATTTGTGAATCTGCAGAAAATGCAGGCAGTTCTGGGAGTCTTTTTGAGTTACCTAACTAGGTCAGGTAGGACTGCAAAGAGTCTGTATATATCCACAAGTTCTGAGGTCTAGCTCCTAGATGAAACACAAAGGCTCCTATGTCATTTGCCTGGATTATAATACCAATGAAGTCAGTAAACTCACTTCTTCCTGAGCCAGCCTTTGGAAAACCCTTGGTTATATGAAACCCAGGTCAGGTTCTCTGAGTCCCAGGGGCTCCTTCTGATGTTCAAAGGAGCCAATCCAATCTGCCTGTATATGACTTTAGCTTCTCTCTTCTGTGAGTTCTACCTCCATCATCCCCTAGGCAGCAGGCAATGGTGCACACTGTTGAGGAGGTAGCCTCCCCTTGTTTTCCTTTAATCCTCCACCTCCCACTTTGTGTTTAAAGTTCTTTTTTTATTTTTGGCGTGGGGCGTGAACTCTGGGCCTAGGCACTGTCCCTGAGCTCTTCAGCTCAAAGCTAACTGCTCTACTGCTCTGAATCACAGTGTCACTTCCAGTTTTCTGGTGATTAATTGGAGATAAAGAGTCTCACAGACTTTGTGCCCTGGCTGGATTTGATCTACTGTTATCAGATCTTAGCCTCCTGAGTAGCTAGGATTGCAGGTGTGAGCCATGAGCGCCTGATGGTTTAACTTTCTTAAATGGCAATCCACTAGCACAGCCACATTTTTAGTGTGCAGGACCCAATTCCTGACATGGATTCTAGACTTCTCATCTTCCTTGCTTAGGCGTGAACCTCCTAGCCCAGAATAGAGTCTGTGGGTCAGGGGAAAGAAGATGATGAGGTAAAGGGAATCTACACACTTAACAGAGGTTTAGTTCTAGAATGGGGATATGAGAAGTCTTGTAGATCCTAGAGATACAATTGTTAACTGGTGAGGTCTGGTTTCAAAAATCAACACTTAAAATCTCTGAAAATTGCCTACAGTAAATGGAGCAACCATTTTTCAAGAAACTAGTAAATCTTGGTAAGAATAGCATTTTTTGGTTGATTATGGGGCTTGAACTCAGGGCTTGGGCTCTGTCCCTGAGCTCTGTAGCTCAAGGCTAACCCTCTACCACTTGAACCGCAGTGCCACTACCAGTTTTCTGGTAGTCAGTTGGAGTTAAGAGTCTCACTTTTGCCTGGGATGGCTTTGAACAATGATCCTCTGACCTCGGCCTCCTGAGTAGCTAGGATTACAGGTGTGAGCCACTGGCAACCGGCAGAATAGCAATATTTTATGGCCTTTGTACCCTGACCTGCTCCCATCCCTACATTGCAGCTCAGAATGATGAAAATTCTGGTTTGGCTGGGAGTAGTCAACATGAAGCTTTGTCTCCCTCCAACTCCTACTACACATAACCCAGAAGCCTTAAGCTTTTGGATCTCTTATCCCCACTAGTTCTGTGTTGTGGAAGTGGGGGCAAGAAGACTAAAGAACTCTGCACCAATTCAGCTCCCTTTTGTAGGGTAGAATCTTTACTTTCAGTAAATCATGCCTATAAGATTGTGTGCCTGGCTGGAGCAGTGGCTCATGCCTGTAACCCTAGCTACTCAGGAGGCTGAGATAAGAGGATCAAGGGTCAAAGTCAGCCTGGGCACAAAAGGATCTGAAACTCTTATCTGCAATTAACTCCTAGAAAAACGGGAAGTGAGGCTTGGCTCAAGAGTAGGGTGGTAGCTTTGAGCTGAAGAACTCAGGGACAGCGCCCAGGCCAAGTTCAAGCCCTATGACCCACAAAAAAGAAAAAGAAAAACTCAGATTGTGTGTCTGATAACCTCTGCTCCAGCTCACTCATGGGGTGAAGTCTTTATGCTAGGTACTAGGAAAGATAAATTGAAGTAAGTGATGCCTGTCATTCCTGCCCAGTACCTTGTTCATAGAGTGAAATGTCTTGTTGAGAAAAGTAGCGAGGGTTATCTTCCCAGCCTCTAGCTTCAGTGCAATAAAGTAGAGGTTCTGCTCACAAAGAGAGGCATACATTAAGTATGGAGAACTCGGGGCCGGGAGTTTGGCCTAGTGGTTAAAGTGCTTGCCTAGCATGCACGAAGACCCGGGTTCAATTCCTTGGTACCACATACATAGAAAAAAGCCAGAAGTGGTGCTGAGGCTCAAGTGGTAGAGCTCTAAACTTGAGAAAGTCCAAGGACAGGGCTCAGACCCTGAGCTCAAAACCAGGACTGGTAAAAATAAATGGAGAACTCCTAAGGTGACTGTCTATTTGTGGGAGGGGAAAGAGTGAAGTTTTTGCCAAAGGGAACTGTGGGGAGACCGGGGGCTTTTAGAAAGCAATTAGAAAGGGACAAAGATCCTAGCAGCAACTACTGAATGGTAGAAGAGCTATACATTTCGCAGGAAGAACTGGAGAAAACACTGAGGAAAAAAATGCCCTGAAGGGTCTGAAAATGGGTCCAAGACTGATAACACCAACTCCCAGCAATGGGCACACTGTTCATTGGATCAGATTGTGAAATAATTTATACCCCAAGGCATTGTTTTTTTTTAAAAAGCAATTGTAGAATTAAGAAGCAATTAGTGGAGGTTAATAGCTGGGTGTGATATCATTAGAGATAGATTATCCAGAAGCTAAACAGGGAATTCTGAGAAGGAGACAACATAAATCAGTGGTGGCAGATACTGCATCCATATCCCAGATTGTAACCTCTAAGGGATTGCATGAAGCCTGGAAGAAGAAAAAGGAAAGAGGATATTATTAACTCCTCTGGCAAACTCAGTAACAGTATCTAGAATTGTCACACTATATTATTTTGTTGACTGCTTGTCAACAAAACAATTATAAAATATGCAAACAAAATATATTGAGGCAGCCAGATGTTAGACTTGGGAAACAAAGTAGCTATTACGCATATGTTCAAAGAACTAAGAGAAACTCTGCTTAAAGAACTAATGGAGGCCGGGAGTTTGGCCTAGTGGTTAAAGTGCTTGCCTAGCATGCATGAAGGCCCGGGTTCGATTCCTTGGTACCACATACATAGAAAAAAAGCCGGAAGTGGTGCTGAGGCTCAAGTGGTAGAGCTCTAACCTTGAGAAAGTCCAAGGACAGTGCTCAGGCTCTGAGCTCAAGCCCAGGACTGGCAAAAAAAAACAAAACAAAACAAAAAACCAAACAAACAAACAAAAAAGAACTAATGGAATTTGTGGTAATGATATATTGCCAAATACAGAATATCAATAGACAGAACGGCTGGGAGGAAGTGGTAAAGTGATAGAGGACCTGTCTAATAAGCACAAGGTCCTGAGTTCAAACCCCAGTACAATAAATAAATAAGATTTTACAAGAAGCAAATTGAAAGTCTATATTGAAAACTGCAGTAACAATTAAAATTTTGATAGAGATATTCAATAGTAGAGGAAGAAGAAAAATTAAGCAAATGCAAACATAGATCAATGCATAATAGGAAAAACTTAAAGACTGGGAATATATCATGAAGACAAACAGGCAGAGGCTGGGAAATATTGGACACTGTTAGGCACATTAAGATGCATGCAATAGAATTTGAGGAAAAGAGAAAAAGGAACAGAAAACTATGCAAGAACAATAAAATTTCCTCAGTTCAAGAAAATATCGATCTACTATTTCAGAAAATCTACAAATGACAAGTAAAACATAGGCAGAGGGACCAGGAGTTTGGCCTAGTGGTAGAGTGCTTGCACAAAGACCTGGGTTCAATTCCTTGGTCCCACATACATAAAAAAAAGCTGGAAGAGGTGTTTTGGTTCAAGTGGAAGAACACTAGCCTTAAGTAAAAAGCCCAAGGACAGTGCTCAGGTCCTGAGTTCAAGCCCAGGACTGGCAAAAAACAAACAAGCAAACAAACAAACAAAAAACCACAGGCAGAGGCACTCAGATATACCACAGTCCAAATGATAAAAACCAAAACCAAAGGAAAATTTTGAAAGAAGCAAGGAAAATGACTCATCATGTACAAGAGAAATTCCAGTAGGATTAATTGCTGACTTCTACCAGAACAATTAAAGGTCATAAGACAGTGGGATAACATGTTAAAAGAACACAACTGTTAACAAAGCTCTTATGTATGAACTATCCAGGTCAGGCAAATTCATAGAGAAAGAAAGTAGATTACTAGGCACTATGGCATGAAGAATGAGTGCTGGGAAACAGGAACTAGGGGAATCCAGAGTATTTCAGGAGTTATGAAAACTTTCTGGCATTAGTGGTAATGGTTACGTAACATTAGAAATAAATTTTGAAACATTAAGTGGGTAAATTTTTTAGACTATGAACCTTTTTTTTCTCCCATGGATTGTGGGGCTTGAAATCAGGGACTGGGCTTCAGTTCAAGGCTAGTGCTCTACCACTTGAGCAGGGCCACTTCCGGTTTTCTGGTGGTTGGTTGGAGACAAGAATCTCACAGACTTTCCTACATGGGCTGGCTTTGAACTGTGATTCTCAGATCTCAGCCTCCTGACTAGCTAGGATTACAGGCATGAGCCACTGGCGCCTGGCTTAGGCTGCTTCTTAGCCATTCCCTTGCCTCCTCTGAGAAGATTCTGAGAACCACTGTCATTCTACAGTGTCTGATGGCTAGCTCCTCCCTGGGACAAGAGCAGTAAATAAGAATTCCTATTATCGGGGCCGGGAGTTTGGCCTAGTGGTTAAAGTGCTTGCCTAGCATGCACGAAGACCCGGGTTCGATTCCTCGGTACCACATACATAGAAAAAAGCCGGAAGTGGTGCTGAGGCTCAAGTGGTAGAGCTCTAGCCTTCAGAAAGTCCGAGGACAGTGCTCAGGCCCTGAGCTCAAGCCCAGGACTGGCAAAAAAAAAAAAAAAAAAGAATTCCTATTATCTTCACTATAAAAAAAATGTAAAGATCTTACATCAGCTTTCTACCTAAGGAGACTAGGAAAATAGCAGACTAAACCCAAATCAAGCAGAAGGAAAGTGATAATAAAATCTAGAACTGAAATAAATATGGAGCTGGGTGCTGATGGCCTATGCCTCTCATCCTAACTATTCAGTAGGCTAAGATCTGAGAACTGAGATTTGAAGACAGCTCGGGCACTAAAGACTGTGAGACTCTTATCTCCAATAAATTACTCAAAAAAAAAAAGAGCCAGTAGTAGTGCTGCAGCTCAAGTGCTACAATGCTAGCCTTGAACACAAAGAGGCTCAGAGAAAGCACTCATGCCCTGAGTTCAAGCTTCCATGCCCTGAGTTCAAGCTTCAAGACCAGGAAAAAATACAATAAAAATAACTAAGTAAGTAAGTAAATAAATAACTAAATAAATACAAATACTGGAGGAAAATCAGTGAAGGTCCACATTCATTCTTTGAAAAGTTCTACAAAATTGACCGAACTTTAACCAGATTTAACAAGGAGGAAGGAGAGAAAACTCCACTTAACAAAATTAATACTAATGAAGGCATATTTGTCTTGACATTACATGAATAAAAGAAACATGAAGAGCTTCCACTTTTGTTTGTCATCACGGTTACTGTGCTCATCTGATATTCTCATCATGGCTTCTCACAAGGCTTTCAGAATCAAGCAGTTCCTGGTCCATAAACAAAAGCAACATCATCCCATTCCCCCTGCCAGGAGTTTGGCCTAATAGTAGAGTGCTTGCCTAGCATGAGAGAAGACCCGGGTTCAATTCCTAGGTACCAAATACATTTTTTAAGCCAGAAGTGGTGCTATGGCTTAAGTGGTAGAGCACTAGCCTTGAGAAGGCCCAAGGACAGTGTCCAGGCCCTGAGTTCTAGCCCCAGGACTGGCAAAAAAAAATCAGGTACAACCCCAAGGGATGACACTGGAGAAGAACCTGGCAGGGTCTGTAAGGAATTGCACCAGATGCCCACATGTTTATGTTCTACCATGAACCAGTCAAACTGAAATATCAACACTGTGTGGTCTGACAGCTGGGCATTTTACACTGATTATTTTTCTTTGATTACCTTCTTAAGAATGGGCAAAGTAACAACTGTGTATCACCTTAAGTTTGGAGAGAAAAAAAGCATAAAGGAATTCTATTAATAATTGCATGTCACTAAATTAGATTATATGAAATGGAAATATTCTAGAAAACTACTGACTACAAAAATATATGCAAGTGACAAAACCTAACTGTAATTATAACAAGTATGGGGCTGTAATTATTCATTAAAACGCTACCTTCTGTTTTCCCCCAAAGCCCTATTCAAAGCCTTTGCTGGTGAACTGGTAGCTCATGCCTGTAATCCTAACTATTTAGGAAGCTGAGATTTGTGGATCAAGGTTCAAAGCATGCCTGGGCAGACAAATCTCAAAGACTCATCTTCAAATAACTAGCCAAAAATCAGAAATGAAGATGTGGATCAAGTAGTAGAGCACCAGCTTTGAGTAGAAAAACCTAAGCAAGAGCGGGAAGCCTTGAATTCAATCCCAGTACTGCCAAATAAAAATGCTAATGAATTTTATCAAACATTTAATAAAGACTTAATACAGCAGGGTGTCTGTGGCTTATGCCTATAATCCTACCTATTCAGGAGGCTAAGATCTGAGGACTGAGATTCAAAGCCAGCCCAGGCATAAAAGTCCAGAAAGAGCCAGAAGTGGCACTGTGGCTCAAATGGTAGCCAGCCTTGAACATAAAGAAGCTCAGGGATAGTGCCTAGGCTCTGAGTTCAAGTTCCAGAACTGGAATAACCACAACAATAAAAAAAGAATAAAAATAAGTCCGTAAATAGCATCATAGACCAAGGTCAAAATAGCTCAAAATAACACATAGACCTAAGTGTAAAAAACTGAAAGTATAGAATTCTTATAGAAAGCATAGAAAAAACTTTTATGACATCAGATTAGGCAATGGCTTCTTAAAAATGATTGCTGAAGTAGAAGCAACAAAAAAAGATAACTAGGACTTAATAAATATTAGAAGTTTTTTTTTTCCTTAGAAGATATACTGAAAAAAAAGGAAACCAGGCACTTGAACTGAAATATGTACACCAGTGTTCAGAGCAACATTATACATAATAGCCAAAAGTAGGAAAAATACTCATTTACAGATGAATGGATAAACAAAATGTGGCATACATACAATGGAATATTGTTCAGCGTTAAAAAAAGAAGGAAATCCTAGTAAATGCTACAAAATGGATGCACTTTGAAGGCATTATACTGAGTTTTACACAAATGGAACAAAGGAACAATATTTGATGACCTCACTTATATGAGGTACTTAGAATAGGCGAATTAATACAAATGGAAAGTAGAATGGTTGCCATGAGCTGAGAGGCAAAATGGAGAAGTATTTCTTAATGGGTAAGAGTTTCAGTATGAGAAGAAAAATGTTCTGGAGATGGATGGTGGTGATGGTTGAACAACACTGTAAATGTATTTAGTGATACTAGAATATACACTTTAAATGCTTAAAATTATAAACTTTATATTACACATATACCACAATCTAGCAGTTTTAAACTTTTGTGCTTCAAAGGGCACCAGGCAGAAAGTGAAAAGACAACCCACAGAATGTGTTGGCATGATTGATTTGGAAATCATTTACTTGGTAGGAGTTAAATGCCTAGGGTAGGCAAAGCCTTCTTAGCTCAAAGTGGTGGTGCATGTCTCTGATTCCAGAACTTGGAAGGAGGAGGAAAGAAGATTGTGAGTTCAAACAGCCTGATCTACATATCAAGACCCTATGAAAGGGAAAAAAGAAAGGAAAAGAAAGAGAGAAAGAGAGAGAGAGAGAGAGAGAGAGAGAGAGAGAGAGAGAGAGAGAGAGAGAGAGAGAGAGAGAGAGAGAGAAAGAAAGAAAGAAAGAAAGAAAGAAAGAAAGAAAGAAAGAAAGAGAGAGAGAAAGAAAGAAAGAGAGAAAGAAAGAAAGGCAGAGAGGGGAGAGGGAGAGAAACGAAGGAGGAAAGCAGAGAGAGACATTGAGAGAGGGAGGGAGGAAGTAGAAGGGAACAGAAGGAGAGGAAAACAATTGGATAACAATGGTTCAAGCCTGTAATCCTGGTTACTCAGGAGGCTGAGATTTGATGGTCATAATTCAAAGCCAGCACAGGCAGGAAAGTTTATGAGACTCTGGTCTCCAATTAACCAGTAAAAAGCCTGAAGTGGAAGAGTAGCTCAAGTAATATAGTGCCCGTCCTGAGTGCAAAAACTAAAGGACAGCACGGAGATCCTGAGTTAGAACCCCAGACCAACAAAGAAGAGCTCTTACAATTCCATAATAACATTTTCAAGTGGACAAAGGGCCGAGTGCTGGTGGGGCACATCTGCAATCCTAGCTACTTAGAAGATCTGAGGATCACATTTCAAAGTCGGCCCTGGCAGGTAAGTCTATGAAACTCTTACCACCAATTAAGCATGAAAAAAATCAGACATGAAGCTGTGGTTCAAGTGGTAGAGCACTTGCCTTAAGCAGAAAAGCTCAGGGATAGTGCTGAGGCTCTGAGTTCAAGCTCCAGGACTCTCTCCCACCACACACACACACACACACACACACACACACACACACACACACACACACACACACACACACACAACCAAAAGGAGACAGAGTTTTTCCAAGTCCAGCATGTAAGGAAGTTAGAAATCCTAGTTTTGTCCTAACAGATTACAAAATAAAAATAAAAACTAAAAGTGGAAAATCTCTTTTTAGAACCATGGCAGAAATTAGCTCACTACAGTAAACTAATGTACCAAAGAATTATAGAAACAAACAAGCAAATACAGATCACAAAACCAGTGCAGAAAGCTTTATGGAAACCATCATTGGAGCAGGAAAGTCTCAAGTGTAACTGGTGGTTTGTTGGGGGTTTATTGTACACATCAGAAGATTAAAACCTCCGTGCGGTTAGTGGGGCAGGAAGTCATAGACAGACTCCATATTTTTCCTTTTAATTTAATTTTATTGTCAGGTTGATGTACAGAGGGGTTACAGTTACATATTTAAGGTAGTGAGTGCATTATTTCTTGAACATTGTCACCCCTTCCCATGTTTTTCTCCCACTTTCTCTCACCACCACCCCCACCCCGCCACATACACCCAGACTCCGTATTATTTTGTGAATTTCACTTTCAGGAGTTTTGTAAATACCAAATTCTCAAGAATGAAGATCTGAGAAAAATCCTCTCACATTTCCAGAAGCAGGAAAATAATCGCTTCAAAATAGAGCATTATGTTCTAACAAGGCCTGCCTATACTCAAGAGGAATTGTAACAGAGCTCAAACTATTGGAGGTTTTATCAGAGCATAACTGTTCAGTGGAAAGAGAATACCGAACTCCAGCCTACGTTAGCCAACCTATCTCAAAGGGATGGAAAAAAAATGAGAAGCACTTGTGAACTTCACAGACCAGGACTGCAGGCTCACTAAAGTCATAGGACTGTAGAATGTTTTTCATCCCCCTCCAAACCTTATTACCACATCTCTAAGGACTTGTTTAGTTTATTTCTTTCTACCCAGCACATCATGTTCAAACCTTCTGTTTGAAGAAACAGAGTGAGCATCAGACCCAGATTCAGAAATAGTGTGGGCATTGGAATGATCAGATTAAGAATTCAAAACAATTATGATAAGTATGCCAAGAGCTCTAATGGATATGCAAGCACAGATGGGCAAAGGAAGTGGAAAGACAAATGTTAAGAATCAAAAAGAAATACTAAGCCAGGCACTGGAGGTTTATGCATGTGATCCTAGGGATCAAGATTCATAGCCAATCTGGGCAAAATTGTCCATGAGACTCTTATCTCCAAAAAGACAAAAGTTGAGCTTTGGTTCAAGTGGTAGAGCACCAGTCTTGAGCAAAAAAAAAAAAGTCAAATAATATCATGAAGCCAGAGTTCACATTCCAGTACCTTCACAAAAGAAAAGAAATGCTAGCAATCAAAAATAACATCACAGGGGCCCGGGAGTTTGGCCTAGTGGTAGAGTGCTTGCCTAGCATGCACGAAGACCTGGGTTCGATTCCTCGATACCACATACATAGAAAAAAGCTGGAAGTGGTGCTGAGGCTCAAGTGGTAGAGTGCTAGCCTTGAGAAAGTTCAGTGCTCAAGCCCTGAGCCAAAGCCCAAGACTGGCAAAAAAAAATAATAATAACATCACAGGTCGGGCGCAGAGACTCACGCCTGTAATCCTAGCCACTCAGGAGGCTGAGATCTGAGGATCAAGGTTCAAAGCCAGCCCCAACACAAAAAGACCTGAGACTCTTATCTCCAATTAACTTGTAGAAAAAATGGGAAGTGGAGCTTGGCTCAAGGGTAGGGTGGTAGCTTTGACCTGAAGAGCTCAGGAACAGCACCCAGGCTGAGTTCAAGCCCCTTGACCTACAAAAAAAGGAATAATAACATCACAGGGCTGGGAATGCAGCTCAGTAGGAGAATACCTGCCTAGCATATGCAAGGACCTGGGTTTACTTATTAACACTGCATAAACAAAACAAAGTACTACAACAGAAATGAAGAAGTAGTCTAGACACCACTGGGAGTTTAACCTAGTGGTAGAATGCTTGCCTAGCATACATGGAGACCCGGGTTCGATCTCTTGATACCACATACATAGAAAAAAGCCAGAAGTGGTGCTGAGGCCCAGGTGGTAGAGCTCTAGCCTTGAGAAAGTCCAAGGACAGTGCTCAGGCCCTGAGCTCAAGCCCAGGACTGACCAAAAGACAAAAAAAGTAATCTAGATGCAGAATGTCTCATCTTGAGGATAATTTAATATGAACTTCTAAACTAGAACCACAAAGAGAAAAAAGAATAAAAAACTGAATCAGAATTGCCAAGAACTTTGGGACAACTAAGTGAATAATAAGCAATGAAATTAAAAGAAGGAAAAAAAGACAAACAAATAATATTTAAAAGGAATAATAACCGAAAGCTTTCCCAAACCGTAGAACTAATAAACTTAGAGAACATCAAGAAGGATAAATGAAAACAATTACATTTAAGCATATGTCAAACTGCAGGAAATCAAAGATGAGGAGACGATGTTGAAATTAACAATGTATAAAAAGAATTCACTACGACAGAGTAAGTTATCTAAGGCTGGCTCAATATTTAAACATTGCTTAGTATGATCCATCACATCAACAGAATAAAGAATAGTACATAATCCTATCAATAAATGAAGGAAAAGCATTTGACAAAATTCAATGCCCACTTGTGATAAAAAAAAAAAAAAACAACAACAACAACAGGCTGGGAGCTTGGCCTAGTGGTAGAGTGCTTGCCCAGCATGAATGAAGATTTGGGTTCAATTCCTCTGTTCCACATACATAGAAAAAAAAGCCAGAAGTGGTGCTGTAGCTAAAGTGGTAGAGCTCTTAGCCTTGAGAAAGTCCAAGGAGAGTGCTCAGGCTCTGAGTTTAAGCCCCAGGACTGGCAAAAACAAAAACAAAGTTTTCAGTGTATCTGCTTCTACCTCGAGGTCTTTGATCCATTTGGAGTTAATCCTGGTGCAGGGTGACAAAGAAGGATCCATTTAGTTGTCTGAAGGTGCTTAACCAGTTCTGCCAGCACCACTTGTTGAAGAAGCTGTCTTTCTTCCATTCTATTTTTTTGGCTCCCTTATAGAATATTAGGTGGCCATAGGTCTGTGGGTTAATATCTGGGTCCTCAGTTCTATTTCATTGGTCTTCAGGCCTGTTCTTGTGCCAGTACCATGCAGTTTTGATCACTATAACTCTGTAATAGAGTCTAAAGTTTGGTATTGAAATTCTTCTGGCGCTGTTCTTTCTGCTAAGAATTGTTTTTGCTATATGAGGTCTTTTATTATTCCATATGAAATTTTGGATTGCCTCTTCTGTTTCGTTAAAGAATGCCATTGGAATATTGATGGGTATTACATTGAATTTGTAGATAGCCCTTGGCAAGACTGACATTTTCACAATGCTAATTCTTCCAGTCCAGGAGCATGGTAGATTTTTCCATTTCCTCAGTTTTGCTTTAATTTCCTTTTTCAGGGTTTTAAAGTTTTCATCAAAAACTTTATAAGAAGGAATAGGAGATACACTAAGTCTCCTTGGCACAGGTTGAAACTTTCTTAATAAGGACCCAGAAACACAACAAATCAGAGAAAGTCTAAATAAGTGGGACTGCATTAAACTCCAGAGCTTCTGTATGGCAAAGGACATAGCTAGCAAATTAACTAGAAAGCCTACAGAGTGAGAGAAGGTCTTCACTAACCATACAACAGACAAAGGCCTCATATCTAAAATATATCAACAGCTTAAAAAATTGAATCACTCCAAAACGAATCTCCAACCAAACAACCATCCCATTAAAAGATGGGCCAAAGACTTAAAGAGAGTCTTCTCTGAAGAAGAAATAAGAATGGCCTATAGACACATGAAGAAATGCTCAACAGCTCTGGTCATAAAAGAAATGCAAATCAAAACAACTCTAAGATTCCACCTCACTCCAGTTAGAATGGCCAGGATCAAGAAATCTAATAACAACAGATGCTGGAGGGGATGTGGCCAGGAGGGATCACTACTACACTGTTGGTGGGAGTGCAAACTCATTCAACCACTATGGAAAGCAGTATGGCAGTTCCTCAAAAGGCTAAACATAGAAATCCCCTATGACCCAGCAATTCCACTACTTGGCATTTACCCAACCATCCAGAAACAAGGACATACTACATCCACTAGCACAATGATGTTCATTGCAGCACTATTTACCAACCCAGATGCCCCTCACTTGAGTGGATCAACAAGATGTGGCATTTATACACAATGGAATTCTATGCTACCATCAGAAAGAACGACATTGCCCCATTTGTAAGGAAATGGAAAGACTTAGAAAAAATCATATTAAGTGAAGTAAGCCAGACTCAAAGGAACATAGGCTCAATGGTTTCCCTCATTTGTCATAATCAGTAGTAACTTTGGGCTCTCCTAGTAGAGATTTATAATAGAGCAAAACCTAGATACATAAGGCCATACAGTATGACGCTAAATGAAAGGACCTCCAGGATATAGGAACAAAAGCCATATAATGAGTGAGTGTTGTCCTTAATGCACTATGTTATCTCTCATCTCTTTTGCTGTCCCTTGGTTATCTCATATTGTTACAGTAGTTCACCTTGTTATCTAATATATTGTATATATGTTTATTTGGTTATTTGAAATCGGATAGGGAAGGGGGGAAAACAAGATGAGGGGTGGGAGTGGGGGGGGGGAAATGAGGACCAAGACATGAGAAAGGGTATCAATGTATGTGAAGTAATCCATCTTCTATCTGGTGAATATAATGTAACCCTTCTATTAATTACAATAAAAATATATGGAAAAAAACAAAAATAAAATAAAAATAGAAAAAACAGTAATAAAGGGAACTTCTTAAAATCAATAAAGAACATCCGTAACAACCTAACATCATACCTCATGATGAGGAACTTAAGCTTTCCCAATACAATCAAGAACAAAGGACATTTTCTCTTAGTATTTCTGTTCAATATTATGCTGGGAATCCTAGTTAATGCTATGGGGTTGGGAATGGGGCTTAGTTGTAGAGTAATTGCCTAGAATGCAGGAAGCCCTGGGTTCCATTCCTCAGGACCACATACACAGAAAAAGCTGGAAGTGATGCCGTGGCTCAAGTGGTAGAGCACTAAGAGCCCAGGCCCCGTGTTTAAGCCCTAGAACTGGCAAATATATATATATATATATATATATACATATATATTATGGAAAATAAATAAAACTGTATTTTGGTTCTTTATAATGCTAGGCATTGAACCCAGGGCCTTGTGTATGCCAGGTAAACACCCTACCAATAAGCTACATCCCCAACACAACTGTGCTGTTTTTGTAGATGGAAGCATTGCATACGTAGAAAATGTGAAAAAAATAAAACAACAAAATCTAGAGGTTGGGGATTTAGCCCAGTGGAAGAGCATTTGCCTGGCAAGTGCAAGGCCCTGAGTTCAGTCAGTCCTCAGCTCTGGAAAAACAATCTTTTGAAGTAAGTGATTGGAATCAATACGGTTGAAGGAATCAAGGTTAATGCGTAATGTATAAGTATGGAATTTAATGCAGGAGTGGAATTTAAAATAAAAACGAATCTCATTTTCATTTGTCCCTCCTCTCAAAATGAAATACTTATCAAAGAAATGTATGGATTACAAATAAGCATATGAAAAGGTTCTCCATAGCTTGTGTCATTAGGGAATGCAAATGAAAACAATGGCATACTACAACATCTAAGTGTGTTGACAATACCAAATGCTGGAGAAGACAAAAACTTTCATTTCATTGCTGGTGGGAAATGTGAAAGCTATAGCCATTTTGAAATAAAGTTTAATTGTTTGTTTAGTACTGGTCTGGGGCTTGGTCTCAGGGCCAGGGCCTACTTGAGATTTTTGGTTCATGAGCCACCAACACCTGGGAAAGTTGCCACTTTGGAACCTAAAATGCACTTCATAGTTCTTCTGTTTTCTGTGTCTGTAAATCTCAGGAGAACATTTTGCCCCTAAGAGTCTACTATTTGGGCCAGAAGAGGAAGTGCATCCTTCATTAACAACCTGGGAAAATCTATCGAACACAATGGTGGAAAGACCAAAAGAGCATTGGAGCTTGAGCTCCACTGAACTACAGAAGCTCCTTGTCTATCTCTGCTAGTCTTTAAGGGGATTTTGAATTTCTGCTCATGCAGAAACCAGAGAGAAAAGATTCAGAGAAGAAGGCATGTCGCTTCCACATAGGAGCTATGGCTTGGAAGGCTACTCCGGCCATGCCACCAAAACCAAGGATCCAAGTTTGGAAGTAGTAAATGAGACAAAACAGGTAAAGGGAGCAAGGAATTGCCAAGACTCTCACAATGTTGAATGGAACTTAAGGACTACATCTCCTTAAGGAGGTACATACAATAGGAATAAAAGGAAGAATTTAAAAAAATCTTTGGGTGAAACCCTCAACAAAATTCTAGGTTGACCAGAGTTTAGGTGATGGATGATACAAACTTACTAAAACTTACTAAGTTACTAAGTTGTAGGATTTTTTCCTAACAGCCAGAAGTTCTTTTTTTTTAACAGCCAGAAGTTCTAATTGGCAGTTATGCCTTCAGTTAGTAAGGTCAGGAAATGAATTTCTACTTATTCAGTGTATTTATTGACACACTATTGAGCAACACATGGTGCAAGAGGGGAATACTTTAAAGAGTTAAAAAAAAAAGTCTAAGAACTGCTGGGTGCTGGTGGCTCACACCTGTAATCCTAGCTACTCAGGAGGCTACGATCTAAGGATCACGGTTCAAAGCCAGCATGGGCAGAAAAGTCCATAAGACTCTTATCTCCAATTAACCACCAGCAAACCAGAAGTGGTGCTGTGGCTCAAAGTGGTAGAGCCCTAGCCTTGAGCTGAAAGAGCTCAGGGACAGCGCCCAGGACCAGAGTTCAAGTCCCATGATTGACAGAAAGAGAAGTGACAAAAAGAACTGTTATCATTTTGCTCATGAAGAAATAGAGAGCCAAGGAAGAGAAATAACTTGTGTAAAGTCATGTCCTGAGTGGTATCATGAGACCTGAAGCCCAGATCACTCAACCACTAGCCAGGACCCTTTTTCCCCCTACTCCAGAACTGCTTGCTTTCATAATAAAGTAGATGCTCAGGAAAGGTTTGTTGAACTGTATGAAACCTATCAGTTTGGCCAGGAAAACGTCTGACTCAATTGGTTCCATGGCCATAAATTGATCTTAGTTAATGGAATGGTAAGCAAGCAGAAGCTGGATGTCTTTGTTTTCTGTTAATGTAACAGGATACCTGAGATTGGGTCATTTTGGGGCTTTAGAGGTTAGGACATTCATGAACATAGAAGTGGTATTTAGTAGGCCAGGAGTTTGGCCTAGTGGTAGAGTGCTTGCCTAGCATGCACGAAGACCCGGGTTCGATTCCTCAGTACCCCACATACATAGCAGAAAGCCGGAAGTGGTGCTGAGGCTCAAGTGGTAGAGCTCTAGCCTTGAGAAAGTCCAAGGACAGTGCTCAGGCCCTGAGTTCAAGCCCAGGACTGGCAAAAAAAGTGGTATTTAGTGATGAGCTTATGAGTTTCATCCCATGGCAGAAAAATAGAAGAGCTGGTGAATGGGTGTTGAACAATCTACTCTCAGGGTTGTAAGAGTAGATGAAAAGTTGCTTAATATTTTCTCTCTCTGAGGGATATTCTTAGGAGAGGAACACAAAGCTGCAATGCCTATGTATATTTGATCATATAAACTAATATTTATCAAAATGAATTCTGGAAAATGGAAACAAGAGGTATAGACTACCCACCCTGGCCGTGTGAACTTATTTATCCTGACCTATAATGACAGCAACAACTTCTCCAGAACGTTTCCCAAAATAAAGCCTACAAAAATGATCAACCAGATTATACTTTGGCCGGGACTGTTTAATAATTCTCTCTCTCTCTCTCTCTCTCTCCTCTCTCTCTCTCTCTCTCTCTCTCTCTCTCTCTCTCTCTCTCTCTCTCTCTCTCTCTCTCTCTCTCTCTCTCTCTCTCTCAGCTACCCTAGCACTGTCTTCCTGTGGCTATCATGTAATAAAGTTTTCTCTGCCTTGCAGCATGGCTCTTTATTTGGCATTCACCAGGCAAGTGGCTGGGCATGACATGTGGAACTCCTGGAGTGTGTGCCTAGAGTCTAAACTTCTGCTTGTGGCTCAGCTGTTTGGCAGTGTCACCAACTGGTTTTACCATCAGAGCAAGAACTTACTTCCATGAGAACCCAGTCCACCCCTTCTCAATACGATTGCATGAGGAATACAATTACAACATAATCAGACAGCTGCAGGTGGCTTATGCCTGTCATCTTCACTACTTGAGAAGCTGAAAGCTGAGTACAGAGGTTCAAAGCCAGCTGAGCAGACAAACCCACAATACTCCTATCTTCAATTAACCAGCAAGAAGATACTGGAAATGGAGATATGGGTCTCAGGCTGACTTTGATGGCAGAGGTAGAGCTTGGTCAAAGAATACAGGAAAGAAACTTTCACCAGATACAAATAGGCAATCAATCTGTAGTGGTATGGGAAGATTCACATAGTATAAGCCCTGGAATAAACCCGGGCTACAGACTCAAAGTACATTCAATTCAATTAAAGTAATGGTAAGGAGAGAATAGAGGAGAAAGAACAGAAAATACTATAACTGGAGCAGCTGGTTGGCTTTTGTCGCTTTTTTGAAGCTAGGTCTAGAAAAATCTTATAAAAACAATGAAAGCAAAAAAAAAATCACATTAGCCACAAGCACCAGGGCTTTGAAGCATTGATGGGAGGGTAGGGAGTCTGAATCCACCGCCCATCCGGGCTCCTGAAAGCCTGGGGTCCTTGGATGGAGTCTGTCGTCTTCTTCCTAGGCTTTCCCCAAGAATGGTGTTGCCTGCTGGGTTTATGGTTCTCTCCGCTCCCTAGGCTCCCTTCTCCTCTCTCCTTGCAGGTGGTATGGACCAACCCTCTCCCACCAGATAAGGAAGTCTTGTTCTTCCTGATCTAGGAGAGCAAAACAGTTCTCATTCCCTGGGGGCTGGGAGGGCCAGAAAGGGGAAGTTCTGATGATTGTAAGCAGATCAGTCCGTGGCTCGGGCAGCTCTAAGGGTTCCTGATCCTCATAACCTCCACCACCTCCCTTTTCAGTCCCCTTGCCATCTTTATCCAGCTCCGCCAATAGATATTTGACTACTTTGGTCATTGCCCAGAGACTGCAAGGAAAGAACAAATGCAACAAACGTTTTGGAAATTGTCACCCCTAATACAAGGATTTGGCTGGGTAAGAATATTGCAGTATGCTTCTTACTAGGCCTCTCTCCAACTCTGTCCAGCCCTTTCCTGCCTTCCAGGGGGTTTGCCCTAGTACAGAAATTCTGTCTCCAAACTACCAAACAGGCTAAGCATCACTTCCAGCCTGCCTAAAAGCTAAGCATAATGGAAGCCAAGCTTCCCCGAGCCCAGGTGAACAGAGTCCAAAGATTAGACAAGGACCCCTAGTAACCATGGAGTTGTAGCAGCTACTGGCAAAGTGCTTTCCATAGGGATCTGCTCTTGCCTTTCTCTACAGTAATCCTTTCTTAAGGATTGTGCAGGAGCCCAACACCGGTGGCTTGTGCCTGTAATCCAAGCTCTTCAGGAGACTGAGATTTGAGTATCTCAGTTCAAAGAAAATCTGGGCAGAAAAGCCCCCAAGACTCATCTCCAATTAACCATCAAAAAAATCCAGAACTGGAGCTGTACCTCTAAATGGTAGAGCTCTAACCTTAAGCAAAAAAGCTCAGGGATAGCACTCAGATCATTAATTAGTTCAATCCCCAGGACCAACACACAAAAAAGAAAAGGACATGTTCAGGGATTCCAAAGTCAAGGACATCTTTTGTTGTTATTTAGATTCCTTATTCCAGGTTACCTCTATCTACACTGTGGCAAAATTTCCTCGTCACACAGTCCTCACAGCCTGAAGTGTGACTATTGATTTCCAAATAGCCCCACAGGGCCATTTTAAATTTCATTAAGGAAATAAACCATGACAGAAATGTAAGTATGGTCATTTCCTTGGAGGAACCCTACAAGAAACACATGAGATGGATCACAGATCTATGAAAACTTTTTTTAAAGCTACCCAGTCTTTCTGACATTTTCCTAAAACAAAAGCCTTGGCTGGCCAGAGGCCAGAGATTTCGGTGCCAATTCAATGGAAGAGCAATAGGTCTGAAACTAAGATTTTCACTTGTCCAGTTATGGTTTTCTAGTCCCTCATACTTGTATAAAGACTCTAGCCTTTACCTACATTAATGGGATTAAAAAGAAATTAAAATCCTAGCCACTCAGGAGGCTGAGATCTGAGGATCAAGATTCAAAGCCAGCCCAGGCACTAAAGTATGTGAGACTCTTATTTTCAATTAACCACTAGAAAATGGAAGTGACACTGTGGCTCCAGGGGTAGGGCAGTAGCCTTGAGAGCTCAGTGATAATGTCCAGGCCCAGAGGTAGGGAGGTACCTTTGAGCCCAGACCCAGAGTTCAAGCCCCACAACCCACAAAAAAAATTATACCCTCTAAATTTGGTATTATATTTATTACCTCTAGTAAATATAAAATGTTTATAAGGGCTTTTGCCTCCCATTCATCCCTACAGCCTCCCCTAGACAACTCTTTAGACATAGATTTTCAGCTGAAATTCTTCCTACATGTGTTTTCACAAGCCCATTCATGATGTTCAGGGAGGTACTACCGTGAGATCAACAATCTGTAACAACATCAAAGGATATCAAGCATCAACAACAACAAAAACCTCCAAAAATAACCTTGAGGACAAAAGAGAAACCATAATTCAGCATTTGCCAAGTCCATTTCTTCAGAGAAAAAAAATCAAAAATGGAAGTCATCCATGAAGTAAAAAAGTTTTAATGGATGATTTGTTCATAAGTGTTCAAAATAACATTATTTTTATATCTCAAACTGGAAACAGCACAAATGTATATGTACAGATAAATAGATAAAACAAAATGAGCCCGGTGCCCGTGGCTCACACTTGTAAATCCTAACTACTCAGGAGGTTGAGATCTGAGGATCGAGGTTCAAAACTAGCCTGGGCACCAAAGTCTATGAAACTCTTATCTCCAATTAAGCACCAGAAAACCGTGGCACTGTGGCTCCAGGGGTAAGGTGGCAGCCTTGAGCTGAAGAGCTCAGGGACAAAGCCCAGGCCCAGAGTTCAACTCCCATGACTTACAAAAAAAAAATGAGAGAAGAGGTGACACTGTTCAAAAACAAATGTATTCAATACCTGACTTATATAACTGTAACTCTTTTATAATCACCTTTACAACAAAAAATTTTTTAAACAAATAAACTATAGGGCCAGGAGTTTGGCCTAGTGGTAGAGTGCTTGCCTAGCATGCACGAAGACCCAGGTTCGATTCCTCGGTACCACATACATAGAAAAAAGCTGAAAGTGGTGCTGAGGCTCAAGTGGTAGAGCTCTAGCCTTGAGAAAGCCCAAGGACAGTACCCAGGCCCTGAGTTCAAAGCCCAAGACTGGCAAAAAAAAAACAAACCTGTAGTATAACCATAGAATGGAATACTACTCGGTAATCCTAGCACTTGGGAGTCAGAGGCAGAAGAATCACAAGTATGAGAACAGCCTGGGCTTCATAGTAAGATTGTCTCAAAACAAAAATAGCATGAAGAAAATTTACAGCAAAAATATTCATTATCGTACATAATGTTGAAATAACTTTCCATTTCTTCTTCTTTTTTTTTTTGGTTGTAGGACATGAACTCTGGGCCTGGAGTCTCATGGACTTTTCATGCCCGGACTGGCTTCGAACTGTAATCCTCAGCTCTCAGCCTCCTGAGTAGCTAGGATTACAGGCATGAGCCTGGGCACCTCCATTTCTAATTCTCTATTTCTGATATCATTTCAGAAGCTACAAAAGAAAAGTGCTTACTTTTCTAGACTCACTTGCAGCTACAAGCTATAAGTTAAATCCTTTTTAAATCCATATAACCACTTTTCCTTTGCAACTGCATAGAAAAAGAGAAATGTTGGTTGGTGTGCAAGGTACACTTCTACTGAAACCTCCACTGATTTTTTTTTCCTCATTTGCTTTCTCTCCACCCAGCTTTTCCCCTGCAGGAGTCCCCAGGTGAATTCTGAATAATCTACAGGGTAAGGCAGATCTCTTTTTTCCCAGACTGGCTACCATCTTATGGTTATCCTAAAAGATGATGGAGCCCAACATTCTCACTTTACAGATGGAGAAATTAAACTACAAATAGGTAAAGTGATCTGTGTATAGTCTCAGAAGTTAGTGGCCCAAATGTTTTGGCTGTCCCACACTAGATCCCTTTGCTGAGCCTGTAAGTGGTGATTGTGAGTGGCTTTTATTTTGATAGGATTTTTGCATTGGTTTCTTCATAGGTGTCTTGAGGCCCTAAGGAATTCCTGGTACACTAGTTATAAGCACAACTATTACTCTGTACCTTGCGCAACCCTGTTTGTCTTTGGTCACAGTCACGGTCTTTGAGGCCTGTGAACCTTCTTCCTCCATTCTTGGAGGAGCACAGATCTGCAGAAAACTGTGGGTAAAACATTAGCAGTTGGAAGGTTGTCCAGGAAACAAACACTTGAGATGCATCTTAGAAAGAGAGCTTAACTGCCTTAAGGAACATAGGTACCCAAACATCTCAAAAATGCATAACTACTAGTCACTGTCTGAATTTTTGCAAAGGCCCTACTCAAACTGCAGGGGGGGGCACATCTGAACTTCCTTAAAGACACTGGATCGACAGAGAGAAGTTGTTCTGCTACTAGAGAGAAGAGGATGCAGGACCACTATTAAAGGCCTGAGCCAAGGCCAGAAGTGTGACCTAGTGGTAGAGTGCTTGCCTAGAATGAACAAAGTGCTGGGTTCAATTCCTTGACACCACACACACAGAAAAAGCCAGAAATGGTTCTGTGGCTCAAGTGGTAGAGCTCTAGCCTTGAGAAAGCCCAAGGACAGTGGTCAGGCCCTGAGTTCAAGCCCTAGGACTGGCAAAAAAAAAACCTGGGCTGGCAGGCTCTGGAGGAGACTCATGAATGAGGAGATGGAAAGAGAGTGGAGACTACTGCAGGAGGCATAGTTGAATGAAAGGAATCAGGGTCTTGGAACAAACTACTGGGACTCTCCAGATGGAACTAGAGATAGGATTAAACCTGAATCTCCACCTAGAAGTTGCAAGTGATTAAATTTCAAAGCTCTGCGATGATTTGTGGAAACATGAAACAAAGAGCTGCAGTATCTTTCAACCTTCCGATTTCTTTAGTCTGCTAGTTAGACCAGAGTCACAGAACTTGGTTCTTTATATCTGAATGTACTATTTAGTGACAGACCCATCTTGGGTAAAGGGGCAAGGTAAAGAAGACTAACTCCAAACAGAGCCTTCTTGCAAAAGTAGGTCACCATGTGTATTGTGTTGCCTAGCACTGCATGAGGGAACCACAAAGCAAAGCTGAGAATAAGCTGCGCAGAGAGGCTTCACTTTCCATTTCCTTTTCCTTCTCTCCCTCCCTTCTTCCTTGCCCCCTCTCGCTTCTCTCTCTCTGTATGTTGGCCCCACCCCTCTCCCTTTCTCTTGTATGTCTCTCTATCATCTTTTTTTCCTTTTCTGTCTCTGTCTCCCCCCTTCCTCCCTCCCCACATTCATTCACACACACACACACACACACACACACACACACACACACACACTCACACACACTTTCTTTCTAACACATCACTGTCCTTTACAAGAACTTGGATGTCACAAATTCTGAGGGAAGAGAAAAATGTTGTACTTGGAAAATACAAGCGCCGAAATTCAGAAAGTAAAGATCCTAGAGAATGCAAGGATTTATCCAAAGTGACATAGTTTATTAGTGGCAAAATGAACCTACATTTCCTGAATCCCAGTCCAAAATGGAAAGCAGGAGAAAAGGTACACTTTGTAGGCAATACTATAGGAAAACTAAAGAAAGAAAGCACATAAACAGAGTGCCAGTAACTCATGCCTGTAAGACTAGCTAAATTGGACACTAAGATTAAGCAAATAACAGTTCCAGGACACTCTGAGGAGAAAAGTCCATGAGACTCCATCTCAACAGAAGAAGCTGGGTGTAGTAGGGTACACTTATTTTCCCCAGTTATGGTAGGAAGTGAGAAACAGCAGGGTCACAGTCCAAGGGCATACATAGGTAAGAAATGAGATCATATTTGAAAATAATCCATGCTGCCTGGCATGGTGGCTCATGCCTAGCTACTTAGGAAGCTGAGATCTGATGATCATGGTTCAAAGCCAGACCAGGCACTAAAGAACAGTGAGACTCTTATCTCCAATTAACCTCTAGAAAACGAGAAGTGGCTCTGTGGCTCCAGGGGTAGGGCAGTAGCCTAGAGCTGAAGAGCTCAGAGATAACGCCCAGGCCCAGACTTCTAGCCCCACACTAAAATGGCTCAACTGTAGGTGCCTACCTCGCAAGTGTAAGGCTCTGGGTTCACATTCTAGTATCACAAAAAAGGCACACAATATAAGTTAGAACATTAAAAATAAGAAGCTATGGCCAGGAATAAAACCACATAGCTCTAATCCCAGGTACTACAGATTCAGAGATTGGGAGGACTGAGGTTCCAAGACAGGCCTAGGAAAAAGTTAGTGAGATCCCCCTCTCATCTCAATAATAAGCTTGGTGTATTGTGCATGCCTATAATCCAGTTATATGGGAGACTGTCCCTGAAGCTTAGGCATGAGACCCTACCTGAAAAATAACGGAATCAAAGAAGGGCTTGAGGTATAGTTCAAAATGTATAGCACCTGCCTAGCAAGCATAGAACCCTGGATTTAAATCCCGTCAAGGAACAAAGGAAAGGAAGGAAAGAAGGAAGGAAGGAAGGAAGGAAGGAAGGAAGGAAGGAAGGAAGGAAGGAAGGAAGGAAGGAAATTTGGATCACTTAAAGATTCTATCTAAACTTTAGGGCTACTTCTCTGGTGTTTGGGAAATTATTGCTTTATATAGGTAACCCAAGGCTTTCCATTACACAAAACTCTTAATTTCAAGTCCAAAATTCAGTCCAATATATTTAATTTCAGCTTAATCAGAATCTGTGTTAGTGTAGGACCTCAGAAAAGTAGGAACTAAAAAGAGACTCAACAAACACTAGGTTAGAGAAATGAGAGCAGATAAGAGGTGCAAGCCTGATCTATAGGAAAAGCAGGACGCAAACAAGAATAAATTTAGACATTCTACTAAGTGAAACAAGCCAAACACTGGAAGACAAACACTATATGATCCTATTTGCCAATAAAACCTAAAAATAGTTGAAGTGGATAGTAGAAGAAAGGTAGTTACTAGGGATCAGAGGTAGAGGAAATGGGAGATGTTGATTAATGAGTAAAAAAATTACCTTTTTATTAGCATCAGTTAGTTAAACATGGGATTTTCTTTTACTTGTCTTTGTATTATCTTTAAGTAGTTATACAAAGGAGTTACCATTCAACAAATCAGTTGATTAATACAATGGATATTAATCAGCATCACTCCTTTCATCATTCTCCTGCATCCCTCCCAGCCCCTCCCCTTAATTTTCTTAATTTCATAGACTATGCATTGAATATTATGACTGCATTCTCCCCCCAGCCTCACTTCCTCTGGGGATTTAATTTTGACAGGGCCATATGCTCATACAAGTACCTTGATCAGACCCACTATCTCTTATTACTTTTAGTTATAAGATGAGCAAGTTCTAGAGGCCTAATAGACAACATGGTGACAATAGTTAATGCTGTATTATACACTTGAAATCACGGAGACTATAGATATTCAGTGTTCTGGGCACTGAGAAACTGTATGAGCTAATGGATGTGTTAAGTTGATTGTGATGATCATATATATGTATATTCATATATATTTGATTAATGTAAACACTGTTAAACTTATACATATGCAATTTTATTATCAACCCTCAATAAAACTGGGGAAGATAAAAGACCATTTTTATATTATTATTATATTTTTTATTGTCGGGATAATGTATAGAGGGGTTGCAGTTACTTTTGTCAGGTAGTAGGTACATTACTTCTCACACATTTGATATCCCTTCTCATGGTTTTGTCCCCATTTCTCTCCCCCACCCCCTCCCAATAAGAAGAAAAGACCACTTATAATATCAAAGTAACTATATGTTCTGAACTTTATTGGCAACCTCTTCTACCTTCCTTATTTGAGGATATGTTTATGTAGTATGTGAAAAAAAAGATATTTTGCTTATTTACTATCTTGTAGTTGTAGTGGAATATTTAGATAAATCTTGAAAGAAGAAAGAATACTAGTACTGTGGTAAAAGTCACATATCTGTATTTTCTTATCCCCAGGCAAGTCAAGCTTGCACATTATTTTGGGCCCCAAACCAGCAAGACAATAAGGTAAAACACTAAATGGACACTGGAGACTCCCAAGGCTTCAAATTCCAATGTCTCCCTTTTCTGTACTGGTTTTCCCTAAAAGTCTGGCACATAGGAAAGAAGACACTTGAAAAAAAATTGAAATTCAATATACTGAAAGCATTCGTGTTTAAGAAAACTAAAAGGCTGGGCCGGGAGTTTGGCCTAGTGGTTAAAGTGCTTGCCTAGCATGCATGAAGACCCAGGTTCGATTCCTCGGTACCACATACATAGAAAAAAAGCCGGAAGTGGTGCTGAGGCTCAAGTGGTAGAGCTCTAGCCTTGAGAAAGTCCAAGGACAGTGCTCAGGCCCTGAGCTCAAGCCCAGGACTGGCAAAAAAAGAAAACTAAAAGGCGGCCTAGTGGTAGAGTGCATGCTAAAGCACGAAGACCCAGGTTTTATTTCTCAGTACCACATACATAGAAAAAAGCCAGAAGTGGTGCCATGGTTCAAGTGGTAGAGCTCTAGTCTTGAGAAAACCCAAAGACAGTGCCTAGGCCCTGGACTCAAGCCCAGGACTGGCAAAAATAAAAGGAAAAGAAAACTAAAAGACATTATCATAGGCAATGTGTGTTTGACTTACTCAGACTGATCTCCTACTAGTGGCTGTGCTCATGTGAGAGGGAAGTTGGCAATGAGTCATGCTACTCAGCCATGGAATCACATTCTTTTTTTTTTCCAGTTCTGGGGCTTGAACTCAGAGCATGGGCACTGTCCCTAAGCTTCTTTTTTTTCATATATTTTTTATTGTAATTAATAGAAGGGTTACATGATATTTGCCAGATAGATGGTGCATTAATTCCCATACATTGATACCCTTTCACATGTCTTGGTCCCCATTTCCCTCCCCCCCCCACCCCTCATTTTGTTTTCCCCCTATCCAATTTCAAATAACCAAATACAAATATATCCCATATATTAGGTAACAAAGTGAGATACTGTAACAATATGAGATAACCAAGGGACAGCAAAAGAGATGAGAGATAACATAGTACATTAAGGACAACAATCATTCATTATATGGCTTATGTTTACATCATATCTTAAATGACAAGTTTAACAAACAAGTGTTCAAGGAGGGAATCTCTATTTACAACCACTGGGACTTAGTATTTAGAACTTAGTCAAAATTAGGTTAAGGGTTTGTATGTCATAGAAACATTAATTTATGAAATAAAACATTATGTCTATAGAGTCATAGGTTTTTATGTCTATATACTTATGTTTATATTTCCATTACCATGTCCATAGCATTGGGTATGCAGTTATTGAGTCCTCGCTCTTGTACTCTTTGAATTTAATAGCCGCATATTAAGGATACCATGCGCCTTTTGTTCCTTATGTCTTGACTTGTCTCACTCAACATGATTTGCTCTAGATTCATCCACTTCCCTGCGAATGCCATTATTTTATCTTGTCTGTTGGCTATGTAGAATTCCATTGTGTATATGTACCACATTTTCTGTATCCATTCATCTGCAGCCTAAGCTTCTTTTGCTCAAGGCTAGCACTCTACCACTTTGAGTCACAATACCACTTCCAGCTTTGTCTGTGTATGTGGTACTGAGGAATCAAACCCAGAGCTTCACACATGCTAGGCAAGCACTCTACCGCTAAGCCACATTCCCAACCCATCACATTCTTTTTATAACTCATTTTGTATCGCAAAGTTTCAATCATTCTCATTTTAAAGTGTAAAATGAAAATGTGGCTGGCTTGATAAATTATGTGTTGGCCTTGGTCTCTTTGTGAAATCGTAGGAAACATGGGCAATTTTGACATTTTAAAATTATTTTTGCAATAAAGTACATTTTGACTTCGTTGGCATAATGTCAGTAACATTTTCCAAGAGTTTTAAAGACTGATAATTCAGTTATCATGATAAGAGGGAGAAAAGCGTTTTAAGATGCAAGATCATTAATGTACTTTTTTCTTTATCCAGCATATATTTCTGTGTCCTTTCCTCATTCTGTAGCCCCCATATTCTCTAGTTTTAGAAACTTCATTTTGACATGTCACAAAGTTTGCTTTTCAAAGCTACTTAAGCTTGTTAAATCTGACATTTTTTTGAGAAGATACTTCTAATTTTTTTGGGGTGCTTGTACTAGGGCCCTCAGCTTTTTTGCTCAAGGCTGCTGCTTTACCACTTGAGACACACCTCTACTTACAGCTCTTCAGAGGGTCACTGGAAATAAGAGTCTCACAGACTTTCCTGCCCAGGCTGGCTTCTCATATTTCAGAGTCTTAGGCCCTCCACAGACCAACTTTGAGGAAGTGCTGAAGTACAGGGCAAGGTGGATTCAACAGAGCCATGGATGGAAACCCTGTTTCACTGTGAGTCTGTTCTTCAGGTCTCCTCTCAAATATGAGACCTGCTTTCTCTAAAGCAATGACTCTTGGTCTTGACTATGCATTAGGATCACCTAGGGAGCTTTTAAAAACATCACCCCATTCCTCAGGGATGATGATTCCATTGGTCTGGGATACAGCCAGGATGCCAGTAGTTTTTAATGTTTCTTGGGGGATTTCGATGGGCTGCTGAGGTTGAGAACTATTGTTCTAGACAAATGCCCATTGGCTTGCTTGTATGCCAGCTTGGGTGATATATCAAGTGAATGGAAGAAGATGAAAGAGAGAGTGGAAAATGGAGGATGCAGTGGGAATTGTGCATGGGCCTATAAGCTAGGAAAATGGGTTAGGGCCATTTCTGGCAGTACTCCATGTGTGTCTCTGAGCTTCCATGCTTCTACAGGTATAAGGATGTAGTCAGACTTGGTGATCTATAAAGAGATTTCTGAATTCTCCAACATTCTAGAAATGTGCCAGGCAGACGAAGGACCCAAGGACTGTGTGTCTGCTCTAAGTGTTGGCCTGCAGAGATACAAAAGAGCACCACAAACCCAGCCCCCTGGAAAGGGCTGGGCCCAGGAAATAGCCTGCGCAGAGCCCAGATTGTAAGCCATGGAAATAGTCTTCAGAGTCTCAATTATAAGCCCAGTAGGCAGGACCAGTGCCCAAGTATAGGCTCTTTAGAACACTGGTGGCATTGTGGCACCCAATAATTTTTAAATAATTATTATCGTTACTAGTGGTAGTAGCTATGATGATGATCTTAATTTGACATTCCACTTTCCCATCCTATATACTAACAATTCCAATGCATTGTACACTGCATCCTAAGGCTCTGTCTTTGGGGGTGGGAGGGACAGGGAAGTGTGAACTCAAGGCCTTGCACTTTTCATTTGACTCTTTCACTTAAGTCTGGCTATCTAGCACTTGAATCCTACCTCCACTAACAGCTTTTTGGTGGTTGATTGGAGTTGAGTCTCATGGACTTTCTTATATAGTCTGGCTTCAAACCATGATCCTCAGATCTCTCCCTTCTGAGAAGCTAGGATCACAGGCGTGTGCCCTCAATACCTGGCCTGCTCTCTTTTATTCCTATTCTCTCCCTGAGCAGCAAAGTAGAGATGTACATGGGAACTCACATTTCAATCCACTGTTTCCCAAGCTTGGCCTGGCCAGGATCTTGGCCCACACGTTGGTCTCTACAGTTGGCTGTTGGTCCAGTTGAGAAGAAAACAAAATGCTTTCTTCCACCTCCAAGCCAACTCCTGACCTCCATTCTCTGTATTGCTTCTGCAGCTCATGGCTTGGTGCTACCTGGAAGATTTATCATCCACTTCTTTCCTCTTCCTCCCTCCAGATCCTAATTCACCAAAAAATAATTCTAACACCAACAACTCACTCATAATAAACTAGAGGTAACTGTCCAGATAGAATCCTAACACAGAGCTGAATGGGCTGGATAGCTTTCAAAGATGTCAGTGGGCTCACACAATAAAATAGCCAGGGCAGATCAACTGAGAACTCTAAGAACTCAGTGTCAAAGCCAAACAGCCAGGGATTTTTGTGAGCGGGTATTTCAGATCACAGGTCCTGAGCCTTGACTTGCTGCTGACTACAGGCTCTCTTCATTCCTCTATGACTCCTGACTGTTCTTTGCATGGTTCTCATACTCTTGTATTTTCTATTCAGGGTGCTTCTCCTCTTGGGCCTGTCCCTACATTTTACTAGGAGAAGCCTTATCCACCATGTCCTTTGGACCCCTTCTGCTTGGAATGGGTGAACAGATAGAAGAAGGCCAGATGGCTCCTCCCCTTTCCTCATGACTTCTTCATTACCATCGGTCATCCTTCCCTACTCTTGCCAGACAGAAGAGTTTTAAAATTCCAAATGACATTTGTAAGGAAATGGAAAGACTTAGAAAAAATCCTATTAAGTGAAGTAAGCCAGACTCAAAGGAACTTAGGCTCAATGGTTTCCCTCATTTGTCATAATCAGTAGAAACCTTGGGCTCTACTAGCAGAGATCTGCAATAGAGCAAAATCTAGAGACATAAGGCCATATAGGATGACACTAAATGAAAGGACCTCCAGGATATAGAAACAAAAGCCATATAATGAATGATTGTTGGCCTTAATGTACTATGTTACCTCTCATCTCTTTTGCTGTCCCTTGGTTATCTCATATTGTTACAGTAGTTCACCTTGTTATCTAATATATTGTATATATGCTTATTTGGTCATTGGAAATAGGATAGGGAAGGGGGAAAACAAGATGAGGGGCGGGAGTGGGGGAGGGAAATGGGGACTAAGACATGAGAAAGGGTATCAATGTTTGTGAAGTAATGCACCATCTATCTGGTGAATATAATGTTACCCTTCTATTAATTATAATAAAAAATATATGGAAAAAAATCCCAGCGATAATTTCTTCCTTCTCTCTTGGCCCATAGCCTTTTCTATCCTACAGTTAATCTTCCCATAACAAAAATAGCTCACTCATTGTGAGCTTAACCCTTCAAGCCTTAATTACTCATCTCTAAAACACAGATAAAAAATTCATCATTGACCTCCTCCCAGATTGAATGAGATAAAGCATGTGAAATCACATATTTTAATCATAGAATTAGTTAGTGGTGAATAAATGCTTATAGGTGCCTGGTATTGTTGGATGTATTTTATATATACTGAAACCAAACACTCCTGTGCAATATATAGTACCTTTTTTGTTGGTCATGGGGCTTGAACTTGGGGCATGAGCATTATCCCTGAGCAATTTTGCTCAAGGCTGTTACTCCACCACTTTGAGCCATTGTGCCACTTCCTGTTTTCTGGTGGTTAATCGGAGATAAGAGTCTTTTGAACTTTCCTGCCTGGGCTGGCTTTGAACCGTGATCCTCAGATCTAAGCCTCCTGAGTAGGTAGGATTATGAGCATGAGCCATCAGCACCCAGCCAATAATACTATCTTTATCCTGATTTTCTTTTGAGGAAACTGAGACACACAGATTTTTTTTAAAATTACAGAGAATACACAATTTAGAAAATGAGACAGTTGTAGAATTTGCTTTGAAGCCAGGCAGTGTGGCTTGCAAGTACTCACTTCTACAGCACAGCCACGCGGCTCCCCATGCATCTCCAGCTGGGTGCTGGTGACTCATGCCTGTAATCCTAGCTATTTACAATGCTGAGACCTGAGGATCATGATTTGAAGCCAGCTCAGGCAGAAAAGTCTGTGAAAATCTTATCTCTAATTAAGCACCAGAAGGCCAGAAGTGGATGTGTGGGAGTATTAGCCTTCAGTGAAAAAGTTAAGGGACACTGTATATATATAAATACATAGTACATACAAGTATATATGTTACATGTTTCATGACATATAATTCATACATAGATATATCATTTCATTATATAATGTATGTGTACATTATATGTACATACATGGTAACCTAATCAATAAGTACAAGAATAGAAAAACCAACTAACATTCTTTTTTTATTTTGAGACAAGAGTTTCACTATGAAGCCCAAGCTGGTCTCAAATTCACCATCTTTCTGCCACAGCCTCCTGAGTACTACTGCAGACATGCGCCATCACCACTCCTGCTTCTACTTGTTTCATACATACAACATATAAATGTTATATAGCACACATGATACAATGCAAACATTTCTTCAGTCTACATTATATATCACATATATACGACAAATATATACCATCTATATCCTATGTCAAATACATTTCACAATACAAAAATTATCCTCACTGCTTTGCAAATATGACCTGATGAATTAATTTCATGATCCACTAGCAGGTTGAAAAATATCAGCTAAATCCTGGGGCTCCCAACATGCATTAGGCCTTCACTCTCCTACGTTGTTTATTGTTCACTCTCTCATTCAAGATAGCGCCTTAGCTCTGTGAGCCAGCCCTTTCTTGCTTTCCTAGAAAGGGAACGAAGAAAACTGCTTCCCGTAGAAGAAGAAGGAAGGCCTGCTCCTTTTCAGCCCAGTTCCCAAATCTACTGTGCTGAGAGAAGTGCTGGTGATGCTCCAGGAGAGAGCAGCTGGAAGGGTGGTGGGCAATGACTGGCCCAGTCTTAATGCATGTCCAGTCTGAAGGGTACCTGGAGGGCTTGCCAACTCTATTCTGCTCATTTCACTATGATCTAAGGGCGTCAAAGACTAACCTGCTTCTAGTCATTTAACTCAAATTATGCTCTGACAATGAACAGGGACACTGAACTCTTCCCTTCTGGGAACACAAGGCCTTTTTTGGCCTTTTTCCCAACTATGGAATCTTCCAAGTCCCTTACTAATGGGAATGCATCCCTTCTCTTTCTGAACGCATGACACATTTGAATCCAGACTCATTCCTTCCTATTTATAACACCAGGGAGGCTCTAGTATGCCAAAGGCATTTGATCAGTGTAACACATTTACTATCATGTTCTCCTATGAGACATTTGTCCCATGACAGGTGGACAGACCCCAAGGGATGACATTTCAATACAAATAGATACATCCCTATAAGCAATGGCACAGACTTGCACATATTTCCTTTATGATCTATTTTATGATCTACTGAGCTACTGGACCCTGAAAATCCAAAGATTCTCCCTGACTGACCCCATTTATGAACCATCAACCTGCCATGTTATTTTTTCATATATTTTTATTGTAATTAATAGAAGGGTTACATTATATTCACCAGATGGAAGGTGCATTACTTCACAAACATTGATACCCTTTCTCATGTTTTTGTCCCCATTTCCCTCCATCCACCCCCGCCCCTCATCTTGTTTTCCCCCTTCCCTATCCTATTTCAAATAACCAAATAAACATATATACAATATATTAGATAACAAGGTGAACTACTGTAACAATATGAGATGACCAAGGGACAGCAAAAGAGATGAGAGATAACATAGTACATTAAGGCCAACACTCACTCATTATACAGCTTTTGTTTCTATATCCTGGAGGTCCTTTCATTTAGTGTCATCCTATATGGCCTTATGTCTCTAGGTTTTGCTCTATTGTAAATCTCTGCTAGTAGAGCCCAAGGTTTCTACTGATTATGACAAATGAGGGAAACCATTGAGCCTATGTTCCTTTGAGTCTGGCTTACTTCACTTAATGTGATTTTTTTCTAAGTCTTTCCATTTCCTTACAAATGGGGCTATGTTGTTCTTTCTGACAGCAGTATTGAATTCCATTGTGTACAAATACCACATCTTGTTGATCCACTCATCAAGTGAGGGGCATCTGGGTTGGCTCCATATCTTCGCTATGGTAAATAGTGCTGCAAAGAACATTGTTGTGTTAGTCTGCCATGGTATTTTATGACCAAATATACCAAGGTCTACCCAGTTCGCAGTCCCTTGTTCCTTGCCTGAAACCAAACATTAAAATTAACCACAGAGGAACCACTGTAAAACCACGTTGCATGTTTGAATAATCTCATCGGTTTACAGAAAGATCATCAGAACAGGAGTGAAACTCTGATTACTTAGCCTAAATCAAATGCTTAATCATGGAGCCTAACAGTGGGAGGGAGAGAAGGAGGTATGGATGATCAGCTTCTCAAATTAATCGCACACTTTAGACACATTCTTTGACAAATAAACATGGTTTGTCTTTCCCTGAACAGCAGTCTCTATCTACCCTCTGAAACTCAGCACATCCACACATGTCATTGCCCAATCGCAACTCCTGCCTGATTCACCACACTGAAAGAAAATACACAAAACAAACCATTTTTCTACTCATTACACATTTAGAAAGAGAATCATAAATTTCCAGGACTGGAAGTTCTTTTAAAGGTCATCTTTAATTAAAAAAAAATCTTTAAAATCATGTGCTTTACCCACAGAGCTCCATGGAAACTCAATCAATAGGGATAAGAATAAAAAGGCCAAATAAGAAAGATTCTACCTTCTCTTGTTTTCTATCTGGGTTTTCCTTTCTCCCAGGCAGACTGATTTTTTTATATTCTTTTTCCAGTCCTAGGGCTTGAACTCAGGGCCTGAGCACTATCCTTGGGCTTCCTCAAGGCTAGCACCCTACCATGTTGAGCCACAACACCACTTCCAGTTTTCTTTTCTTTCTTTTCTTTTCTTTCTTTCTTTTTTGGGGGGGAGTGGGGTTGGTTGTGGGACTTGAACTCTGGGCCTGGATGTTGTCCCTGAGCTCTTCAGCTCAAGGCTACCACCCTACCCCTTGAGCCATAGCGCCATTTCCAGTTTTCTGGTGGTTAATTGGAGATAAGAGTCTCAATGACTTTAGTGCCCGGGCTAACTTTGAACCATGATCCTCAGATCTCAGCCTCCTGAGTAGCTAGGATTACAAGCATGAGCCAACACACCCGGCCCCAGCGTTTTTTTCTATGTATGTGGTACCGAGGAGTCCAACCCAGGTCTTTTTGCATGCTAGGCAAGCACTTTACCACTAGGCCAAGCTCCTGGCCCATTTATTTATATTTTCATGGATGAGACATTTGATATAAGGCTCTATGTGCTTGCAACACAGGACAAGGATTTTGATCTACCATTTCCAGAACACCAAGGAGCTTTTACACTCCAACCATTACCAGAGCCTAGTAAGCACTTAATATACTTCTTGTGCGTTTCTTTTTTCATCAGTCATGGGATTTGAACTCAGGACCTCCTGGGCATTCTCCCTGAGCTCTTTTGCTCAAGGCTGACACTATACCACTTGAGCTACAGTTCCACTTCCAGCTATCTAGTGATTAATTTTAGATAAGAATCTCACAGACTTTCCTGCCCAGGCTAGTTTCAAACTATGATCCTCAGATCTAAGCCTCCTGAGTAGCTAGGATTACAGGTATGAGCCACCAGCTTCTGGCTGTGGGCTTTTCTTTTTTTTTGGTTGGTCATGGGGCTTGAACTCTGGGCCTGGGCACTGTCCCTGAGCTCTTCCGCTCAAGGCTACTGCCCTACTCCTTGGGTTTTTTTTTTTTAAGACAAGGTCTCACTATGTGCACCTTGAATTCACTATACATCTCACACTGGCTTCTAATCTTACAATCCTCCTACTTAAACCTTCAGAGTGCTCGGATTATAGGTATATACTCCTAGGAGTAGCTCAAAATACTTTCCACAGGACATCAAATGAAGAGAAGGTAGAGGAAGCAAATGGGCATTGATGTTTTGCCTTTAAATCATGAAAGTGAGACCTAGTCAGCAACCCCATTAACACAGTGGAAAGCATTGGGTTTTTTTTTTTTTTTTCAGAAACTAGCTTAGCCCCATATCCAAAGTTTTGTTCATTTTCCTTACCAGCATAAGTCCAATGCTACTTTTGTTTAGTTTGTCAGTACTGGGACTTGAACTCTTGCTTCGCTTTTTTGCTCAAGATTGGTGCTCTTCCACTTGAGCCGCACCTATACTTCTGGCATTTTGGCTGGTTAAATGAATGTAAGAATCTTTCAGATTTGTCTGTCTGAGCTGGCTTAGAACCTCAATACTCTAATTTCAGCCTCCTAAGTCCCTAAGATTACAGGCATGAGTCACTAATGCCTGATTTCCAATACTATCTGATGGAGGTAAAGGTTTCCTTTACTTCTTGCACAGGAGAAAAATGGAGTGGTATTTACCAGTATTTATCAAACTCACAAACTACCAGAGATGAAAGATGAAATTCTACAAATGCACACAAACCCAGAGAGAGGATGGGATATAGCTCAAAGTTACAAGATGTGTTAAATGGCTGACCCCACCCTTCTAACTCAGCTAGTGTTAGAACCTTTTGGGTCTGTTGAGTATTCATGTGTTCAGTCATTATTCACTCAACAAATATGTATTGAGTAAGTATCATGTGCAAGCCAGGATTTGTGGTGGATCCTTGGGCATATAAAGTTTGGGAAGTGGTAGTGAGAGAGTATGTAGTTTCTCAATAGAAACTGTTTAGGAAGGGGTTGGAGGCATAGTTTAAGTGGTAGAGCACCAGCCAGTGAGCGAAAGGATCAGGTACCAAGTTCAAGCCCAGTCTTGAATAAAAAGAAAGAAAAAGAAGGAAAGAAGGGAGGGAGGGAAGAAAGGAAGGAACTGCTGAGGAAAAGCTGAGGAAGAAGGTGACTAGAGGACTTCCTCTAATATTTACTGGCATAGCATGTGCATAAGTTTTGGCTTAGATTATCTATTAGTCACAGCTTTAGGAAATCTAAAGTTCCCCCAAGTTAGCCTTTGATCCTATCCTTAATGGTGGAGGAAAAGTAGACCTTCCTGGAAGTCTATAGTGTCCTCAATTAAAACAAAGACCACCCCCCTTTATCCCTGGCGTTGGGGAGTAGGTAAAGGGGAGTGGATTGTTGAGAGGAGAAGGATTAGACAGAAGAGAAATCCCCAAGGCCAAACAGCTGCCAAACCGAAAAGCTCCCCACACCAGAATGAATCAAGGTCTTTCCAGTCAGAAGAAACCACAGACTACTGGCACTGATCCGGTGACAGCAGGTGACCTAGTCAGAGGAGAGTCAATGTGCCAAAAGTCCCAGAGATGTTACAGAGCACAACAAAGGAAAGCCATAGAGGGGATCATCAAAAGTAAGGTTAACTACATTCTTGGGAACATACATCCAATGGGAAAAGCAAGCTTTCAGTGCATCTGGTTGCCTTGGAGAAGATGAGCTACCTAGAGCACAATGGATCCAGACTGCAGAGACTTTGTCACTAAAATGAGCACCATGGGATACAAATATATGCAAATAGATTTCTGATTATGGGACAGGCTTGAAGTCTTCTCTTGAGGCCTTGAGGGCAACAGCACATCTTCTCCAAGAGTGAACACAGGATATGAGATAGATAGGGCATCATCAGGGCAGGAACCAGGCTACATCCCACACTTTGGAATAACCAAATTATCACTACTCACAACTGAAAGGCTTCAAGTCCAATCTACTCATTGGGCCAGCGAGGGAACCAAAACTTAGAGAAGAATGGACAAGTTCATAGGCACATGGCAAGTGAGCCCTGCTAGAGTGCTCTGACTAGAACTCAGATCTAATGAGAGTCATGCTTCTGCTACATGTTCCTCTTCAGCATGGCACTAAGCTCATAGTTTTTTTTCTTTTTTGATTGATTGTGGGGCTTGAACTCTGGACCTGGCTGCTGTCCCTGAGCTCTTCAGCTCAAGGCTAGTGCTCCACCACTTTGAGCCACAGTGCCACTTCCTGTTTTCTGATGGCTCATTGGAAAGTCTCCCGGACTTTTGGGCCCAGGCTGGCTTTGACCTATGATCCTTAGATCTCAGCCTCTTGAGTGACTAGTATTAGAGATGGGAGCCACCAGTGCCTGGCTCACTAAGCTCATCTTGATGCACAAAAATGTAAACTATGAAGGCAGTGGGCCCAGCCTTGCTTCCTAATCAGACATCTTTGTATTCTGTTTTCTAGCTTGGCTTTGGAACACAGTGGGCCACAGTGCTGGGAAGGTCTACACACTTATGCAGCAGACAGGGGGAAACACAGTGGTGTGAGAACGATAAGCACAGCTAAAGATGTGGACGTGAAGAAACAACTCCCTGGGGTTGTCTCAATGTGTGGTAATTGACATTTGAGGCATTTTTTTCAAACATATCATTATCCTTGCACTTAAGACTGCTGCCGGCAATAGTAGAATGGGAATGAGGCCAAAATTCCCTGAGATAAACAAACACACACTTAGCTCCATCCTGAGCATCAGGTAGCCTGCTTGCCACTAGACATTCCAGCTCTCTTGGCATTAGAGCTGGGCTCCCAGCTCGCACACAGATCTGGACAGATCTCCAGCTACACACCCTCGACACTCTGCAGCCTGTCCTGTTTTGTGAAAGAACAAGGACACCATGGCTCCTGCTTCAACTCTTTGTCTCTTGGAAAACCTGAAGTCAGAGTCTACGAATGTGCACTTGTCCAACTAAGTTAAGAGCCTGGCTCCAAAGATCAAGTTCAAGGAGAATTTGGAGTCCTCAGATACAGATCTGACATGGTCCCCATCATCAAGATATGCAACTGTTCTGAAGACATGGAAAGACAATTTATTGAGGAAATGTAAAATGAGTGTTCTATGCAAAGAAGGGATAGTGAGAATTAAGGACAGATGTTCTGCCTTTATTTTCCTGGCTGATCACATTGCTTCAAGCCATTGCCCCTCTGAGCCTGATTCCTCATCTAAAAAGCAATAAGATGGACTGGGAGTTTGCCTAGTGATAAGAGTGTTTGCCTAGCATACACAAAGACTCAGGTTCTATTCCTCGGTACTACATACAAACAAAAAGCCAGAAGTAGGGCCGGGAGTTTGGCCTAGTGGTTAAAGTGCTTGCCTAGCATGCATGAAGACCTGGGTTCGATTCCTTGGTACCACATACATAGAAAAAAGTCGGAAGTGGTGCTGAGGCTCAAGTGGTAGAGCTCTAGCCTTGAGAAAGTCCAAGGACAGTGCTCAGGCCCTGAGCTCAAGCCCAGGACTGGCAAAAAAAAATCTTATTGGGGCTGGGAGTTTGGCCTAGTGGTTAAAGTGCTTGCCTAGCATGCATGAAGACCTGGGTTCGATTCCGCGGTACCACATACACAGAAAAAAGCCGGAAGTGGTGCTAAGGCTCAAGTGGTAAAGCTCTAGCCTTGAGAAAGTCCAAGGACAGTGCTCAGGCCCTGAGCTCAAGCCCAGGACTGGCAAAAAAAAAAAGCCAGAAGTGGTTCTGTGGCTCAAGTGGTAGAGCTCTAGCCTTGAGAAAATCCAAGGACAGTGCTCAGGCCCTGAGTTCAAACCCTGGGACTGGCAAAAAAAAGCAATAAGAGGCCAGACGCTGGTGGTTTACACCTATAATCTAGCTACTCAGGAGATTGAGATCTGATGATCACGGTTCAAAGCCAACCTGGGCACAAAAGTCCATGAGACTCTTATCTCCAATGAACCACCAGAAAACCAGAAGTGGTAGTGTGGCTCAAAGTGGTAGAATGCTAGCCTTGAGCTGAAGAGCTCAAGGACAGTGCCCAGTACCAGTTCAAGCCTTTGGACTGACAAAAAAAATCAACAAAAGGATTAGAGGCATGGGTCAAGTAGTAGAGCTTCTAACTAGCAAGTATTAGGCCCTGATTTCAATCGCCATTATTGACAGAGAGACACAGAGAAACAGAAACAGAGATACAAGACACTTTAGCAAGATCAATGGCTTCAAATCTGTTCCATTATCAGAATTACCTGATGAAAAATTATTGAAAATGATAGTTTAAGGCCCCATTTTAGCAATTTCATTTCAAAAGGCTTATCCCTAGAGAAATTGTATTTTTACTTTTTTGCCAGTCCTGGGGCCTGAGCACTGTCCTTGGGCTTTCTCAAGACTAGCATATGAGCCTCAGCATCACTTCTGGCTTTTTTTAAGTGGTACCAAGTAATCGAACCCGGGTCTTTATGCATGCTAGACAAGCACTCTATGACTAGGCCAATCTCCCAGCCCAAGAGAAATTGCACTTTTGACACAGCCCCTAGACAATTTTGATGGTCAGCAGAACTTAGGAACTTTTTTAAAATCTTATTGTCAGGGTAGTGTATAGAGGGGTTACAGTAACATTCATCAGGTAGTGGATGCATTAATTCTCGAACATTGATACCCCTTCTCATGTTTTTGTCCCCTTTTCCTTCTACCCACCTCTAAAGTTGGGAACTCTTGAATTACTGAGGACTTTCTGGCCTCAACCTTATAATAAGTTTAAGGCAAGTGTGGATGAAGAATTTTTTGTCATGGTTATCAATGTACTATTCAAAAAGTTGGTTTTGTGTGTGTGTGTGTGTGTGTGTGTGTGTGTGTGTGTGTGTGTTTCATGCAACTACCTCCACATGACTCAAGCTGAGCATTTCACACAGGGAATTACTGGGCCCTCTAGAAAACCCACAAAGATTAAAATTGACCACATGTTCAGGCTAAAAGCACATGCCTAAGGTTTCTTGAATGTGGAGCAGTCTTTCATTTGAGTAAGAAAGTCAATAAGTTAATAGCCTCATTTAGGAAGAAAAGGGCAAAGGCTTACTGAGGGGTGGCAAAGAAAGAGGTATTTGGTTACATGTTGGGGCAAGAACGGGTAGGGAGGAACACATTATCTGTTACCAACAGTTAGGTAACTCTTGTCATTCTGTCATCCTCATCTTCACCCTGGGCCTTAGGCCAAAATCTGCACTTCCGACAGCAGAAAATAGACAGAGAGCTTCATCTCTCAGGCATGCTGGGGAGGCAATAGGCTGAATCCTTAAAATTCAAAGTTGAGTTCAACTTCACTTTCCTCTGTCACTTTCTACATTTCACCAAAAAGACCTTTGTGAAAGAGGGAAGCAAGCTTAAGTAACCATTCCCTGGCTAATTGTGAGATAGAATTCAATAGAACTCTGGATGCTATCTATGTACCTGTCCCATTCAAAGTGTCACTGTACTGACAAGACTAAACCCTGTTACCTCGGCCAGCTTTTCTCCTAAAAGGAAATAATGGACAAAACTGACTGAGGTTGGATCTGGAAACTGGAGGTGGGAAGGCCAGGCTGCCAACCGGAAGGCCAGGACAGATGTGTGGAAAATCTATCCTGTCCAGTTGTGCCTCAAGTACAAATAAGGTAGACAGTGCTTTGGAAATTCCAGACTGGCTGAGTGGATGGGCGACAGTGTAGCTCTACTCTGCAATTCAGAAACCTGATTGGCCCCAGTGGAAAGAGAAGACCAAAAAAAAAAATCATGGTCCCTCACATTTTAAATCAGAGTCCAGAGACAGGGCAAGGAAATGGGACAGGTCATTTGCCAGGTGTCCAGAAGCAAAGTGAAGCTTAGGAGTTTCCTGTGGGATTTTATGCAAAGAGGTATGGTCAGCAGTCAAAGGAAAGGCCAAAAACTCTGACCTTGGTTGCTAAGAACAATGATTTGAAAAACAAACCATAGCATTTTTTAAGTACCCTTGCAAATAAGCATTGGGAAATCAGCAACAGGGCCTAGCTTTGGCTAGCATGTCTGGAGTGAGAGGCATGAATATTTGAATCACCTTGCCCACAGTGTGTTAATGTTTCCCCATACATGCCATGTTCTCTATCTCTGGTCTTCATTTCACTTCAAGGCTTTTGCAATGGGGAGTACATTGTTTTAGATGCTCAAATCATACTTCTCCTTAATACAGCATTACTTCCTGTTCATACATGTATCTTCTCTTGACCCTCTCCCATCTTACCACCTAGCAAAATGTGCTGTATGTATTCAGTAAAATGAAATGAATCTTCCTGATGAAATTCAAGCCAAATAAGAGGAGGCAAAAAGATAGTGCATAGTCAGTATCTTTTTTTTTAATTGTCTACTATTGTTGGCTTATTTTCTGTAGTGCTAGGGATGGGATTCAGGGCATTAGGTATGTTATACGAATGCTCTACCATTAAACTATATCCTTATTTCCTAATTTTTATTTTTTTTGCCCGTCCTGGGGCTTGAACTCAGGACCTGGGCACTGTCCCTGCGCTTCTTTGGCTCAAAGCTAGCACTCTACGCTCTACTTGAGCCACAGTGCCCCTTCTGGCCTTTTCTGTTTATATGATATTGAAAAATCGAACTCAGGGTTTCGTGCATACTAGGCAAGCACTCTACCACTAAGCCACTTTCCCAGCCCCCATTACCTAATTTTTATTAGGCTTGTTGCCTACTTTTATATGATTCCTGGACAGTGATGGTTATCTTAATAGCAAACCTAGATTCCTCACCTCTCATGTGCTTTCAGATAAACTTCCCACCCACCTCAATGTGCACGCATAAACACACAACATAGAGCTTGCTGTTTATCATATCTGTGTGCTTTGGGGGGGGGTTGTTTTGTTTTATTTTGTTTTTTGGTCCAGAACTATTTGTTTAATGAACTTGAGTGTGGCAACATTTGGTACATATGTTAACAACTGGTAGTTCCTCTTTCTTCCCCAGAAGGCCAATACTAGGGCTTGAACTCAGGAATTTAAGCTCCAGCTTGGCTTTCTTACTTTTAGCTGGCACTCTACCACTTGTACCACTTGTCCAGTCTAGCATTTTGCTGGTTAATTGCAAATGGCGACTCTTGGATTTTTCTGCTCCAGGTGGTTTTCTGTCTCAGTACTCCAGGTCTCAGCCTTCTCAGTAGCTAGGATTGCTGACATAAGCCATAAGCACCTGGTTTAATCTCTATTTTTTAGCTCCTGGTCTCAGTTTCCTCATCTGCAATAAAGGATGACTAACATCCTGAGACAAACCACATCATTCCAAATAAATCTGTCTTGTTGGTTTGCATTACCCTGGGATTGTCACTGCGCATGAGTGAGATACGAAGGCCTTTTAGTGCAGAAAAATCTAGCTACGTTTGTCCATAGGAAAAGAAAGAGGACCCATTACAAAGCCTGTGATTCTCCACTATTGATACAGAGATTGCAGAAGCAGGTGGCCACCTTTTGTCAAAGCAAAAGGATAGTAGAATAGAACATTTCCCAGGCTGGGCCAAATTGAATACTTATGCATACAGAAAGTATCCATGGAGCAGAGAACATTGACAATAGCAATTCCTCTGGTCTGAATGGGACTTCAGGAACCATCAAATGTTTCCATGTCACTCTTCCATTTGTCCCCAAGCACCAGAAATTTAATTGTTGTTGTTGTTTTCAACTCAGGCAAACTTTGAAAAACAGGTTAGTTGTATTTTGCTTTGTTCTGTTCTGTTTTACAAATTAAGACATGAGGTGAAAGGCAATAAGTACCCAAGGCACAGTGGTGACATTTGCAAATAGTGCCAGAATTCATGTTTTCGTGTGTGTGTGTGTGTGTGTGTGTGTGTGTGTGTGTGTGTGTTCGTGTGCATACTTGCTAGTACTAGGGCTTGAACTTGGGGTCTCATGCTCTCCCTTAGCTTTTTCACTCAAATCTGGCTATCTACCACTAGAATCACATCTCCACTTCTAGTTTTTTGCTTGTTAATTGGTGATAAGAGCCTCAAAGACTTTTCTACTTGAACTGGCTTCGAACTACAATTCTCAGATCTCAGCTTCCTGAGTAGCTACAATTATAGGCATAACACCTAGCTAGAACTCATTTTCTGATTCATTGTGGTGGACTCCTTCCCCTGTACCAAATTTTTTTAAAAAAAAGGAAAGCTGGGGGGCAAGATAAAGTGCCAGGAAAGCAAAGATTTGAAGAGGGGGTGATATGGAGGAGGAAGACAGAGAGCATGAAGATGAGGGATGGTAAAAAGGAAGTGAGTTTGAGGGCGAGCTAGGTATGTGGGTCAAGTGGTAGAGCACTTGCCTAGCAAGTGTAAGGTCCTGGATTCAATCTTTAAAACGACAAAGAAAGAAAGAAAGACAGGAAGAAAGAAAGAAAGAAAGAAAGAAAGAAAGAAAGAAAGAAAGAAAGAAAGAAAGAAAGAAAGAAAGAAAGAAATAAGGAAAGAAAGAAAGAAAGAAAGAAAGGGAAGAAAAAGAAGGGAGGAAGGGAGGGAAGGAAGGAGATGGGCTAGACCACAGAGTTTTCCCCTAGTGATACTCAGAGCTACTTCCCCACAGAGGCCTGTTCCCCAGATGTTGCCTCCATAAATAGCCTGATGTATTCTAGCCCCTGGCTCCTGGGCACATCTAGATAATACTCTTTTGAGGCCTGAAAAATAAAACCCATCACCCCTCTCTGGCTTTGTGCCCCAAAACATGCATCCACGCACATATATGCACACATCAGGAACCTGGTCCTAATCCATATTACTGTGTGAGCCAAACTGCCTTCCTCTTCTAGTTGAGGTCCAGAAGGGGTTGGAAAATCCATCAGCAACTCCCAAAAGGAAAAGATCTGATGAAATGGTCAGGGAAGGAGATATGCATTTCAGCCCACCAAGAAGGCTGTGGACAATGCAAAATCAAGGTTGACCTCTGTAATTCTTCATACTGACTGCCACGCAGCTAGCAAAGCACACACACACACACACACACACACACACACACACACACACACACACACACACACCTGGGCTCAGACACAGGCTCCATTGCAGGATTTTCTCAACTGCCAATTCAAGGAGTTGCTTCCTGTTTTTCACAGAGGGAATGAGTTACAGGCATCAGGTCCGAGACCACAACAGCTTCTGGATGTTGTTATGAAAGCACCTCACCTAGGTCCTTGCACCAGGATTCAGGAGACTGATTCACAAGCCCATGTCAACTTAAACTGAGCTGACTGTTGGCATTCACCATCTAACCTCTGTACTACCAATGAGGACATCCTAGCAGGAAGGGGAGAATAAGAGGACACATAGAGAAAGATGACCATAGAATTGTGACCTCTAGCCCATCTAAGCTAAGAGAGGCTTTAACAATCAGCTAGAAGTAGAATTTGGTATCTACAGAGGAACAAGAAAGAGATGAACCCTAGGCTTGAAAATTAATAGGTCTTTATCTGAATTCAGCCTTATGGAAAACACTTGTACTTGCCCTTGGAAAAATTACCTAATATTTCTGTTCCTCCACACAAAAAAAAACTGGGAGGACCAAGTATCCCTCCCATAGAGCTAGTGTGAGAATTAAGTGAGATAATCCATGGAAACATTCTAGAATAACTCCTGGCATGCTGTTGGCTCTCACGAATTTTCTCTTAGTCAAGCAGAGTCATTGAATTCGCACTCGATTACTAGCTATTTTATTTTGAGCAAGCTGCTTTTTCTTTTGGAGTCTCTTAATGGGATTAATCCTACTTCATAGGGCTGTTGTGAAGATTCAATGGAAAAAAATACGTATGAAAGTCTAGCATTAGCCAGGTACCAGTGGCTCATACCTGTAATCCTAGCTACTCAGGAGGCTAAGATCTGAGGATTGCAGTTCAAAGCCAGCCTAAGCAGGAAAAGTCCCTAAGACACTTTTCTCTAATTAACCATCAAAGAGCAAGAAGTGGTAGAGCTCAAGTGCCAGCCTTGAGCAAAAAAAGCTAAGGGACAGCACTTAGGCCCTGAGTTCAAGTGGCACACATCTGTAATCCTAGCTACTGTAATCCTAGCTGTGATCTGAGGATCACAGTTCAAAGCAGCCCAGGCAGAAAAGTCTCCATGAGACTCATTTCCCATTAACCACTCAAAAGCAGGAAGTGGTGCTGTAGCTCAAGTGATAGAGCACTAGCCTTGAGCACAAAGAGGCTCGTGGACACCAGCCAGGCCTGAAATCAAGCTCCATGGGTGACAAAAAAAATTGGCTGGATCTCATGTCACTGAGATGTGAGACCTGGATAGTTTTCCCAGACATGAGCTGCAGCACCACAGAGTCTTGCCTCATCCTATGCATGTCTAATCTGGCAAATGAATTGTCACTTACACTCTTCTTGGGGGCACACATTCCCATTCCAACAGCCAACCCTAACCCACTTTGGTCGTGTCTAGCCATTCCTCTTGTCTCTGAGCCTCAAGGTAAAAGGTCAGGTTCTGGAGTGGGAAGGCCTTCTTGTTTATTATTGCTCAGTTAGGGAGCACTTTCACCTTGTCTGGCTTGCCTCTGGTGGATCACTAATAGACATCAAAGTTTGTCTCAAAGACAAACCATGTCTGTTGGTTGTAGGGCAGGAAGGAGGGAATTAAATAATAGTCAAAGCACTGGAATGATCCCACTACTCAACAGGGTCCTTCAGACAGGCAGAGCCAGCCATCAGTCAACTCTTCCTCTTGCATTCAAGTCTAGGCCTTGCAGACACCTCCAACTGACTCTGAAGCAATTTTTTCTTGCCCTTGCCAAGCACCTGTTGTTTGTAAAAAAAAAAAAACCCTTAAAGAAACAGCTAGACTTTGACTCCAACGCATGGATTGACAGCTGGCTCTCAATCAGACTATTACTAGTCTCCCTTACCACTGCCAAAAAAACATCCGAAGGTATGTAGGCCTCATTACACATGGCTCAGTGAACCTCATGGGAAACATGAGGCAGGGGGCTATGGAATTGCTCTCTCTGGAAGTTAAATCTACACATCAATGAATCAGGGCTCAGGTTGGTTCTATTGTGCATGTCTACACGTATACATACAGGTTCACACACATAACCCCATACACACACATGCCCACATGCACACAAAGTTGGATATACTCAAGTTCCTACTCACACTCACACCTAGTTCTACAACATATATGCAGAGTGCACAAAACGACATGCCACACCACACACACACACACACAAAATCTCTTCTAAAGCTGATCAGGAAATAAACATACTTAGGAAGGAGCTCTATTATCTATTTATGGACAGTGAGAAGGAAAAGAATTTGTACTTAGAGTAAACGATTGTCAGTTCCAAGGTTGAAAAGGCTAAATCTTTCTGCCTTACTTTCCACTACACACACACACACACACACACACACACACACACACACACACACACACACACACACCTTTAAGGCATTTTGTGAGGAATTCTTGAAATTTTACCCTTTCACAGAAAAGTGAAGCAAATATATCCTAAATGTAGGAGGAATATTCATTTTGGTCTGCCTGAAACAATCACATTTTCTGCCTCTAGTCTCATCATTACTCCTCAAAAGTATCACCTTTTGGATGACAAGTGATAATGCTCACCCTACCGAAGGCCTCCTGACCCTGCGACATGGCTGAGCTTTCTCACAAGGGATGAGGGCCACCACCTAAGGCCCAGGCCTGCTTTCTCCCCAGGATACCATATCATTGTGTGTAAGTGTGTGTGTGTGTGTGTGTGTGTGTGTGTGTGTGTGTGTGTGTGTGTGATGGGACTTGAACTCGGCCTGGGCGCTGTCCCTGAGCTCTTCAGCTCAAGGCTACCACCCTACCCTTGAGCCAAGCCCCACTTCCCATGTTCTAGAGGTTAATTGGAGATAAGAGCCTCAGGTCCTTTTGTGCCTGGGCTGGCTTTGAACCTTGATCCTCAGATCTCAGCCTCCTGAGTAGCTAAGATTACAGGCGTGAGCCACCGTGCCTGGCTGATACCATCTCATTCTTAATCATGCTTCCCTCTTAAGTTTCATCACTAGAGATTCTTTCTAGTGTTTCAACCTTGCAAATAAGCAAAACTATTTAATCACCCACATCCCACAGACTGAAGGGAAGCTGGGAAATTCTACCATTTGATTGAAGAACTTATCCAGCCACCACAATTCCAGTTAGCCTCAAAGTGGGCATTTCCCTCCTCCTCTGGGCCTCACTCACAATTCCCCAGTTATACCTCTCCTTATCCTTTTCCTTCCCCTCGTTACATCCAAAATATGGGCTCTGATGACCCCAGGCTCTCTCTAAAGTAAATACATTCCATGGTATCACATCCCCACATTCGAAATTCAGCACTCCTTGGAACGAAAAGAAGTGGCAAAGAAAGGAGAAGGTTGGGGGTGGTAAGAAAGACAGAGGGAGTTCTAGCTTCATTTAGGCTCTGTGACTAATTTGTTTGTTTATTGTCAGTCACGGGGCTTGAGCTTTTTCTACTCAAAGCTAGTGCTCTACCACTTTGAGCCACAGAGCACCACTTCCTGTTTTCAAGTGGTTAATTGTAGATAAAAGCCTCACAGACTTTCTTGCCTAGGCTGCCTTTGAACCATGATCCTCAGATCTCAGTCTCCTGAATACCCAGGATTACAGGTGTGAGTCACTAGAGCCCAGCTAATTTTTTTTGCCAGTCCTGGGGCTTGAACTCAGGGCCTGAGTACTGTCCTTGGACTTTCCTCAAGGCTAGTGCTCTACCATGTGAGCCACAACACCACTCCCAGCTTTTTCTGTGTATGTGGTATGGAGGAATCAAATCAAATCCAGGGCTTCATACATGCTAGGCAAGCACTCTACCACTAGGCCAAACTCCCAGCCCATGTTTTTAGGCATTGTCTTGCTATATAATTCAGGCTGGCTTTGAACTTGAGATCTTCCTGCCTCAGTCTCCCACGTTCTGGGATTACAAACATGTGTCACCATGCCCAGAGTTCTGTTACTAATTTTCATTAGGCCTGTTGCCTAATTTCTTCAGCTTCAGGGCATGTGTGTCAGTGACTATTTTGGGGAGCTGGATTAACTGTGTTTCGAAAAAAGGCTGAAAATGCTGTCAGCTCTTTTTGCAAATATGGCTATAAATATATTGTGCAGGATAGAGCGGTAATGCTATTCACAGAGCAGCTGGACAGGGACCCAGGTTCTCCAGATCTGAAGATACCACCATGCAGTTTAAATTTTAGCAGCAGCTGTGCTAATGTGCAAACAAGAGACTCCAGCAAGGGCAAAAGAGACATTATCAGTAAGAAGAGGGGGGCATGAAAACAATGGCTTTCTCCTAGGCTTTCAAAAGTAAAGTTTGCAAAGAAGCTGATAGTATAGGATACTCATAACTATGAGGCTGTAAGTATATGCAATATGCCCGCACATACATACATATACAAACACATGCATTTGCCTGTGGGTGGGCTCGCTGGTGAAAGGAAAAGATATCTGTGTGTATGTATAAATGTGTGTGTGTGTCTAAAGTCTTGTCTATATCAGAAAGTTCAAACTTAAAGTAAAATATATATGTAAGCCAGGCACCAGTGGCTCACACCTATAATCTTAGCTTCTCAGGAGGCTGAGATTTGAGGATAATGGTTTAAAGACAGCCTGAGCAGAAAATTCCCTGTGAGACTCTTATCTCCAATAAAATCACTCAAAGTGGCACTGTGACTCAAGGAGTACAGCACCATCCTTGAGCACAAAGAGGCTCAGAGATAGTGCTCAGACCCTTAGTTCAAGCCCCACAACCAACAAAAAAACAAGTGTGTGTATAGTTTTGTTGTTGTTGTTGTTGTCATTATCCCTGAGCTATTTTGGCTCAAGGATAGCACTCTACCACTTTGAGCCACAACACCACTTCCAGGTTTTGGGTTGGTAATTAGAGATAAGAGTCTCTCATGGACTTTTCTATCAGGGCTGCCTTTGAACCATGATCCTCAGATCTCAGCCTCCTGTGTAGCTAGGATGACAGTCATGAGACACCAACTCCCAGCAATATATGCATAGTTTTGTACATGGGTGGAGTTGCTTATATATGTGTGACTGTGGATGATGTCTCAATCCACCTGTACATGCACAAGCACGTGCGTGAGCCTACCGTTGAACTGATTAATGTGGTAACTATGATGAGAACACATACAGAAGGTTCAAAGCAGTTTTCTAAGGGTTATCCCATCCATTTTGTCCCTTGAGCTTTATCATAAGGCTGTGAGGCAGGGATTATGAGCCTATGACTCATCTTTTTTTGTAGGTAAGAAAGATCAAGTCAGTCTTGGCAGAGATGGTGAATCAGATAAACAGTAAAACCAGCACACTAACACTGGCCCTATGATGTCAGCTCTTGTGCCTTACCTGATATGCTAGAAGTTGCAAAGGGACCGGACATCTAAATATGCTAAGTGTAGCTCTAAAACACCTGCTCTTAATTACACAAATTTTTTGAACTTTTAAGACTTTGTATTTCTTTTTTTTAAATGGTCTTATTGTTATTATAAAGGTGATGTACAGAGGCGTTACGGTTACATAAGTCAGATAACTGGTACAATTCTTTTTGGACAATGTCACTCCTTCCCTCACACTCTCTCTTGTTTCTCACTCCCATCCCCCCACACAGCTTTTTTTTGGCCAGTCCTGGGCTTGAGCTCAGGGCCTGAGCACTGTCCTTGGACTTTCTTAAGGCTAGAAGCTCTACCACTTGAGCCTCAGCACCACTTCCAGCTTTTTTTCTATGCATGTGGTACCGAGGAATTGAACCCAGGTCTTCATGCATGCTAGGCAAGCACTCTACCACTAGGACAAACTCCCGGCCCCCCACACACAGCTTTTTATTTCTTTTCTTTGTCTTCTCCACCACTCTGGCCTCCATGTGAAGAAACTTAAGAACATCTTTCAGTTCCAGGCAAAGTCATCATGCTCCTCTCCTTATCTTGTTGAACATGGGAGTGAAGCTCTGGAGTCTAACACCAGTACTTCAAGAAATAAGCAGACCCAAGGTCTCCATCTGGCCCAAAGTTATGGCTTTCAGTGTGGACATATGAAGCTCGAACTCCTGGACTTGCCCTTGAAAACCCATTCTACCCACTCCTGACTGAAAGGAGGATGACAGCTTTTGAGAGAGGTATTCATCCTCCTCATTGTGCCTGACACATTTCATAAACCTTCATTTCCTTTTCTTCAAAAATCCTGGTCTTGTGATTTGGGAATAAGCACCAAGTCCAGGGGACCAGATTTTCAGTAACAAAGTGAGATTAGCTGGGTGCCAATAGCTCACATTCGTAATCCTAGCTACTTAGGAGGCTGAGACCTGAAGACTGTGATTAGAAGCCAGCCCTGGCAAGGAAGTCTGAGACTCTTCTTTCCATTTAATCACCAAAAATCCTAAAGGAGAGCTGTGGCTAAGTTGTAGAATACTAGCCTTGAGCAAACAAACATGTAAACTCAAGGACAGTGCCTATGCCCTGAATTCAAGACCCATGATGGGACACACACACACACACACACACACACACACACACACACACACACACACACACACACACACGGTGAGGCAAATACCAGTTGAACTTTTTTTTGTCCATCATGGAGCTTGAACTCTGGGCCTGGGCACTGTCCCTGAGCTCTTCAGCTCAAGGCCATTGCTCTACCCCTTGAGCCACAGTGCCACTTCTGGTTTTCTAGTGGTTAATTGGAGATAAGAGTCTCAGGTCCTTTTGTGCCTGGGCTGACTTTGAACCTTCATTCTCAGATCTCAGCCTCCTTAGTAGCTAGGATTACAGGTGTGAGCCACCACACCCAGCTGCAGCTGAATTTTGACCAGTCATTCCAAGGCCATCTTTTCTATCAGTGCAACTAATGAATTCCATTAAAAGGGAGAAGGCCCCAGTCAGATTTCCTGCCCGGAAATACTGGCCAGGTCCACTAGTAGAATGTTGATGAACCAATAGTTTCCTTGAACAGGGTTCATTGATGGTACCCTAGAACCTGAGGTACTCATTGATGGTACTCTAGAACCTGAGGGTTTTTTTTTTCTGGAGTTAGGAGCCAGAACAATAAATGTATTTCTTCCATGTTTACTCCTCTGACTGTCTATAGATCTATCTTTCTCTTCCTAAAAGCTGTGGGCTCTCAATATCTGATCTGACTGGTTCCACCTCAGCCCTCCATGTTAAAGACATTATATGAAGAGGCTGTGTAGGAGACCTGACTGGTCCTGAACATGAGAGCTGCCATCCTCAGGCAAGATAGCAAATGAATCCACCAGAGGGCCTCCTGACCTTTAACTGGGCCCCCAGATCCTTCCATCTGTTTGGCCGAGTGCTATGAACTAGTTTTTTCATTGGCAAAATCAAGGTCAAGGCCATAAAAAGAGAAAAAAAAACCACTTTTGTTCTTAGGACAATACAACTATCCTGTCATTCACCATTTGAATGGTTAGAACATGATAAAACCTGATAGAATAACTGAGATATTGATAGTGATTTCCATGGTATCCAGGATCACTAATCTGACATCCTTGGAGCGGTTAGGGTTCAGGAAAAGACTTCATTTTCTAGTCATCTTCAGACAAAAGAACCATACCACTCCTCTTCTCTATTGTGATCATGCTCAGTCATCTCAACTTGTCACCAGAACCTTAACTTGCTAATGCTTCCAGCTTCCTGCCAGAAACCCTCTAGGGACTTCCGGGTATTTGTTCTCCCTGTCCCCAGAAGATAAATCTTCCTTCCTAGTAACAGATGGGAGGTCTAACTGTCAAAGAGTTCATGGCACTTGGCAGAATAAGCTCTTAGGAGCTGGAATAGAATGCACTTTGTTGTGGGTAGAGCCACTTGGTAAGTTTAAAACTGTTGCTTGTAGATTATATAGACTACTCACAGACTTTATAAAGCTGGTATAACCAGGGAAGAATTACCCAACATGCACTGAGCATAAGTTTAGGGGACAAGTGAAGCAAAATGAAAAAAGTATGAATTGAATTGCTTCCCTCCAAATTTAGTAATCTGAAAAATAATGCTTAGAGGTTATAAAGGTCTTAATCTGGTCCTAGGCATAAATAACATCAGAGTCGCCCATCTAGTGCCTTTATAAGACACCATTACCCCCACCCCCAGGGTTTCTGAATGGATAGTGCTTGGGCACATCTGGGTCACACTTGCTCTCCAATGTTCCGTTATACAGATTCATGGACTGCAGACTATTACGTATATAGCAGCCAGCCACTGGTGATCCTTTCTACTCTGGAGGCTGAGACCTAAGGACTGCAGGCTGAAACAAGCTCAGTCAAGAAAGTCTATAAGACTCATGTCTCTAATAAAGTACCCCCCCCAAGCCAGAAGTGGAGCTGTGGCTCAAGTGGTAGAGCCCAAAAGCTCAGGGAGAACACCTAAGACCTGAGTTCAAGCCCTAGGACCAGTACCAAAAAAAAAAAGAATAGGAAACACATGCATAGTACCTACCAGGTGCCAGTTATAGATACTGGATATAGATATTGTTTGGAGATAGCTAACTAGCTGAGGACAGATGCAGAGATAAGGTAGAAACTCATTTCAGAACTCTGTGTGGTAAATATTTTTGTTGCTTTCCTTTTACAAGTGAAGAAATAGAGGCACAGAAAGGTTAAGAGTCTTGTTCAAAGACACACAACTAGTAAATGGTGTGAAGCCAGGAATTACCCAGTTTGGATCCAGCTCACTCAAGCTAGCTCCAGGAGAAGACTCCAGTAGTATCTCATCCATAAGGCACAAACCCTCTTAAAAATAGAACCAGCCAGGCACTGGTGACTCACGCCTGCAATCCTAGCTACTCAGGAGGCTGATATCTGTGGGTCACTGTTTGAAGCCAGTCCAGGCAGAAAATTTTCTGTGAGACTCTTATCTCCAATAAAGCATTCAAAAACAGGAAGTGGTGCTGTGGCTCAATATGGTAGAGGGATAGCTTTGCGCAAACCGGCTCAGGAACAGTGCCCAGGACTCGACTTCAAGCCTCATGACAGACAAAAAAAAATACAAAAATTTAAAAACAAAATAAGTTAAGGTAGAAAGTGATTTAAAGATTATTTCGGAGAGATTTCCTAAAATAGTGACTCAAATATCATAATCTGTTTAACCAAATCTCATCTTTGCACTGAAGAATTTGCTCACTTGCACACACACCAGTTTCTCTGCCTTTTTTTAATTACTTTTTTATTGTGATTAATGGAAGGATTACATTATAGTCACCAGATAGAAGGTGCATAACTTCACATCTCTGCCTTTTTTCAGTAAAATTCCCAAGCAGTTTGATGAAGACTACCTGATAGTTAACATTTCGAAAAGCCATCCTTTTTTAGTTTTTATTAGTGTATATTAAGCATACAGATTAAAGGGTTCTATTGTGATGGTTCCATACATGCATGTAATGAATGCACTTTGATCATATTCACAACCTCTACTATTCTTCCTTATTCCCTTACACCCACCCACCTCCATTTTGTAAATTTTAATTTGTTTCACCATGCCATTTTCATACATGCTTATTTCGACCATATTCACCTTGCCTTCCCTATCACAAAAAAGTCATCTCAGGCATGTTTTCCCTTATATGTGGAAGCTAGATTTAGCTTATTAGTTTGACAGTAATACATTTGGTAGTATGCAAGTGTATGTAAATGCATTAAGTGAAATACAACTGATTCAAGGGTGAACTCTAAGAGTGTAATTCCTTAGAAAGGCAAAATCAAAGTACAGGAAAATAAAACACTGGAAAGAAGGTACTTGAAGGGATTGGGTAGTGTCAAGCAAAAAGGGGTAGACAAACAAAAGGGACAAGAGGTAGAGAATGCAATCAAGAATCCAATGTATATCCTACAAAATTAAGGAGACGGAGGGAAGGGGTGGATGAGAGGATGGGTGAGAATGCTGGAAGGGATGATGACATTGATCAAGATATAGTGCATTCATAAATTGCTTTGTTAAGTAGCAACTCCTTTGCACAGCTACTTAAAGATAATAATTCAAATAATAAGGGGCCAGGAGTGTGGCCTAGTGCTAGAGTGCTTGCCTGGCATGCAAGCAGCCCTGGGTTCAATTCCACAGTACCACATACACAGAAAAGGCTGGAAGTGGTATTCTGGCTCAAGTGGTAGAGAGCTAGCCTTGAGAAAGCTTAAAGATAGCACCTACACCCTGAGTTCAAGCCCCAGGACTAGCAAAAACAAAACAAAACAAAAGAACAAGAATAAAAGAAATGCACTTCTTCTTCCCCATATATTACAACTTCAGATTGCTGCCAAGTTTAGAAAAAATTCTATTTTGTCTTTCTCTTGCCATGGAATTAGAAGACCTGACTTTTAGTCTCAGCCCTGTCAAATACTAGATATATGACCTTAGACCACTCATTCGCTTTCAGTCTATAACTTATATCCTATCCTTGTTGAATGGAAAGAAAAATCTCTACATGGCCCTTCCCTACAGGGAGTATTTCCATTCTCAGATGCAAACTATACTGACTTCTCATTTTCCAGATGCCTTCAGCATAGTACTTGGTGGAACCAAAGGCCAAAGATACTGGCACATATGATCTCACATTTATTTCCTGTCTCTAATACAGGGTTCCACAAAAACTAAGGTGTAAACTACAATATGCCGCGTTCACAGGCGATTTGTCATGTGCCTCAGACTTTCCTCTCCTAGAGTTCACAGGATCCACAGGCACACTGGGGACCCAGGGAGATAGACTGAGAGCTGCTGCTACTTATATTCTTCCCATGGGGCCTCTTAGGGGAAAAATGCCTGAGCTTCTGACAAGAAAAAGCAGGTGGTGTGGGCTGGGCAGGCTGGGAGGACTGTGCCATGAGCCATTTCTAGGTACCTCATTCTGTGGCCTGATGCCCAGACATCCCCCCGCCAGTGCCCTTCTCTCCAAATATCCTCCGTATTTTTCTTTTCTCCCACCCCTCCACCACACCACACCTGCTGGGTAGGGCCTCTTGGGGAACAGTGACTCATTGAGCTGCCAAAGAGGAGGGATCCAACCAAACTGTCCATTTCTCAGTTCTTATCCCGCCCAGTTCACCATTAGGTAATGCCTATTTCAACCTCCAACTCTGCCAGGAAGTCGTCTCGGAATCCTCTGATCTTCACATTCTTCCCACCTTCACCACATCACCACATGTAATTTCCTACAACTCGAGTTACTCAGGAGGCTGTGATCTGAGGATTGCAGTTTGAAGCCAGCCCAACCAGGAAAGTCTGTGAAACTCTTATTTCTAATAATCTATTAAAGAGGCCAGTAGGTGAGCTGTGGCTCAAGTGGTAGAGTGCTAGTAGCCTTGAGGAAAAGAAGCCCAGGGACAGTTCCCAGCATTGTGTTCAGGCCCCAGGACTGGTAAAATAAATTACAACACTCAATTTTTTTGGGGTCGGTCATGGGGCTTGAACACTGGGATCGGGTGCTGTCCCTGAGCTCTTCAGCTCAAACCTAGTACTCTACCACTTGAGCCACGGCACCATGTCCAGTTTCCTGGTGGTTAATTGGAGATAAGACTCACTGACTTTTGTGCCTGGGCTGGCTTTGATCCTCGATCCTCAGATCTCAGCCTCCTAAATAGCTAGAATTACAGGCATGAGCCACCGGCACCTGGCTCAATTTATTACTGTCTCATTTAGCAATGATCCCTAGTTGTGTGCAATGTTAGGTCTTCCTGTGGAATTCTTCATCTCAGTCTTGAAAAAAACTTTGCTAGGCATAAAGACCCACAACTTAAATCAATATTAATCAAGTTGGTATTACAGGTGTGGCTTAATTGGAAGAGCAAATGAGCAAAAATGTTAGGTATGGGGCTGGAAATGTAGCTTAGTGGTAGAATGCTTGCCTGGCATCTGGGTTCGATTCCTCAGTATTAGATAAACAGAAAAAGCCAGACATGGAGCTGTGGCTCAACTGGTAGAGTGCTAGCCTTGAGCAAAAGAAGCTCAGGATAGTGCCCAAGCCTGAAGTTCAAGCCCCAAGGCTGACAAAAAAACCATTAGGGCTGGAGTAATATTATGCCAGGTTAACAAGCATGAAGCCCTGATTTGAAACCGCAGTACTACAGATTTTTAAAAAGCACACACACCCACAACCTTGTCAAGAATAGCTTTGTAGTACAGTACAGCATCTTCATCTACTAATGTTTCATTCTAAGACCCAAAGGCAAAGCTGGATAACAGTATGAATGTCCATTAGTAAAAAAGGCATTAAGTGAGTTATTATGCACAAATAGAATAGAATACGATAGTGTTGTTGAAAAAGACAAAGAAGGGGGGTTTATATGGACTTAGTATGTAACAATATCCAAGGTATGTTTTGAAGTATACAAGGTAAAGTAGAAGATAATGTAAAGCCAGGCACCGGTGGATCATACCTATAATCCCAGCTGTTCAAAAGGCTGAGATCCGAGAACTACTATTCCAAGCCAATCTAAGGAAGAAAAGCGTTTTAAGACTCCATCTCCATTTAACCATCAAAATGCTGGACTGGAGGCACGGCTCAAGTGGTAGAGCATCAGCAGTGAGCAAGACGGCGGAGTTCTTGGAGGGAAAGATGAATTTAAACCCCAGTTTCAGAAAAGAGGAAGAGGGGAAAGAAGAGGAGGAGGAAGAGGAGGAGGAGGAAGAAGAGAAGGAGAAAATGTGCATTCTAGTCCATTATTTGCTGACTGTTAAGTGTTCATACATTATTGCTTGTATAGACAGAGTCTAGCTGTGGAAGGACACACTACATAATACTGGTAGATTCTGGAGTAGGAAACATTAGTTAAGAGAGAGTTGTAAGAGAGAGACTGTTCGCCATTGTACCTTTTCAATTCGTTGCCATGTCCTTCCACAAAGTAATGCCTGAGGATCAAGCACATTGGGACAAGAGGAAAGGGGGTATTAATGTCAATGGCTAAATTAGGGGATCCCATACCTTACAAACCAACCTCCACTACAAACAGCTCACCACAACGCTTATTAAGGTTGCAACCTTTCCACATGTCAGTTTTATACCGCTAAGAAGAAAACCAGATAGAGCAGGATTTGGTGGTCTCTGACAAGAGATCAGATAAGCACTTAAATGCTGAGCTACATCTCCAGTCCTGGTTCACAGACTTTAAAAAAAAAAAAAGTTATCTTGGGGCCGGGAGTTTAACCTAGTGGTAGAGTACTTGCCTAGCATGCACCAAGACCGGGGTTCGATTCCTCGGTACCACATATATAGAAAATAGCCAGAAGTGGTGCTGAGGCTCAAGTGGTAGAGCTCTAGCCTTGAAAAAGTCAAAGGACAGTGCTCAGGCCCTGAGCTCAAGGCCCAGGACTGGGCAAAAAAAAGTTACCTTTAAACTAGTTGTACAAAGGGGTTTCAATTCAACGAATCAGTTTATAAGTACTATGCACTGTTTTTGCTGGTCCTGGGACTTGAACTCGGGGGACTGAGCGCTGTCCCTGAGCTTCTCGTTGCTCAAGGCTCCACTTCTGGTTTTTTCTGAGTAGTTTCTTGGAGATAAGAGTCTCACAGACTCTCTTCCTGGACTGGCTTCACACCATGATCCTTAGATTTCAGCCTCCTGAGTAGCTAGCATTACATTTATGAGCCACCAGCACCTGGCACATATCTCTCTCTTTTTTCCATGCCAGTATTGGGGCTTGAACTCAGGAGCACTGAGTTCACCGAGCTTTTTCACTCAAGGCTGGTACTGTACCACTTGAGCCACAGCCCCACTTCCAGCTTTTTGCTGGTTAATTGGTGATACGAGTCTCATGGACTTTTTTTTCCTGACCAGGCTAGCTTTGAACTGAAATCCTCAGATCTCAGAAAAGTAACTAGTACAATACATCTTGATCAGTGTCACCCTTTCTATCTTTCTCCCCCAGCTCAAACACTTAAATAGCTAAAAATAAAGATGGCAAATCTCAGCAGATACAAAATATGTCTCTAAAAAGATTAAGAGAATTTGTTTTGTTGTTTGTTTGTAGCAAAAAGAAAAAGAAAACTATTTCCATTATGATTTCCCAACTAGTAATGTTAACAGAGACTCAAACTGTTATTGCAATCCTTCTTTGTGAAAGCACCAATCCTGTGGCTTCTGTTCTTTGGGGCTATCCTATTTAAAACACAAGGAAACTGGGCTACTCCAAAGCTGAACACAAAAGAACAGGTCTCCTTCTATGCTTAATGTCCTCTGGCCCAGACCTTCTGACCCTAAATATCCCTTTCCTTCTCATTACCTTCAGGAGAACAGAGAGACCCTAGGGAGGAAGTGACACCCTAACTCCACCCCACCACTTGCTGCCGCCCCCCCTTTAGCAATTTCTACTAAAAAAATCTCAGTCCTTGACTCAACTAGAGAGATTTGTGAGCTGTCAAGTGCTGTGAATATTTCAACATGCCTTGTTTCCTTGAAGGTATATGACCTGGGATCTTCCATACACACACCCCAGCCCATCCCTCTCTCTGGGCTCTTACAGAGCTGAGGAACAAAGAAAACACAAGAGTCCTTAGCTATAGGATACCTCAGGTCAAATTGTAGAATAATACAGAGGAGAGATGGGGAAAGAGAGAAACATTTAGAAAAAAGGCATCATGATTCCATTTAGAGGAGTTAGAAAAGGAACTTAATAATAGCAACCACAAGCCAGATGCTGGTAGCTCATGCCTGTAATCCTAGCTAGTACCGAGGCTGAGTGCTGCAGATCATGGTTCAAAGCCAACCCTGGGCAGAAAAGTCCATGAGACTCTTATGTCCCATAAACTAGCTCAAGTGGTAGTGCACCAGCCTTGAGTGAAAGACTAAGGGATAGTGCCTAGGCCCACCAGTACCAGCAGATAGATAGATCGATAGATAGATAGATAGATAGATAGATAGATAGATGGATGGAGGCAACAACCACTTCATTATTTACATACGGACATACACAGGATTTCATCTGATCTTTCAGCCTTATCAAGGTAGATACTATTTGTAACATTCTCTAGGTTAAAATACTGAAACCCGGATGGTGACTATTTTCTCTGGCACATTTTGGACTCAAGGATTGATTATAAGCCTTCTTCTACATACTGGGTAGAGTGCATTAAGCAATTAGAGCCCTACAACCTATAACAAACCAAACCACTTCTTGTCATCACCTTTCATTCCTTAGTCATAAAGGTACCCAGAGGCCATGGGAATGAAAAACCTCTGCAGCAGGTTCACATGGCAGCTGCCCCCATATCTGTGTGACATGTTGGATGATGTCTAAAAGAAGGAATTTCACACTCCAAGCATCTCAGACTAGATTCTGCCTCTGCACTGTGTGTTAGATGAACTTGAACAAGACAGTTTAACTCTGTGCTTCTCGGAAACAATGATACATACCCACATCACAGGCTTGTTGAGAAGTAAGATAGCCAAGTAAAAGTGCTTAGTATAGTACATCATTAATTGTTAGGTGTGAAGCAATGTTGATGATTATTACTATTGCTATTATTAAATTATGTGGCAGAAGTAAGGAGCTGAAAAGGGAATCTCACTGTGGTAGAGAACAGAGGTAGCTGTATGCTTCCCATTTTTTTTCCAATAGCAGAGAGGGTTTGAAGGACTCTTTGGCTTGTTTTCTTTTGTTTTTTTTTGAGATGGAGTCTCTCACTATGCAACCCACATTGATCTGGAACTTTTTATGAAGCCCAGGGTACCCTTGAACTTGCAGTTATATTGCCTCAGCCTCTGGAGTGTTGGGATGGAAGGTATGAACCACCATTTCTGACTTGTGTCATCTCTATTTTTCTACCCCATTCCTTAAAGATGACCTGTATAAGGTAATAGACTATGAGAAATCCAATGCCCTTAACCAGTAGCTGATCCCGTGACTTCAATCCCATAAGCACCATGTTTTAAGCAACTGTGCTAACTGGCCCAGACAGCTATCATACACCCAGCTCAACACAAATACACACAGGTCTGGACCCAGGAGTGCATGTACATGCCCCGTCAACTTGGGTAAGATGGTGGGTGGGCACAGAATCTGGGAAGTCTGCAGGGGAGAAACTAGCCTAGTAACTCAACACTCTCCTCTCCAATGTCCTTAAGTTAGCAAAAACCCAATCTGAAATCTCAGTAGGTTCAAGATTTAAAGAGAAAGGAGTCCAGAACAGGAATTTGGCCTAGTGCTAAGAGTGAGTGCCTAGCATGCACTAAGATCCAGGTTCAATTCCTTGATACCACATACATACAAAAAGCTGGAAGTGGTGCTGTGGCTCAAGTGGTAGAGATCTTGCTTTGAGAAAGCACAAGGACAGTGCTCAGGCCCTGAGCTCAAGCCCCAGGACTGGCAAGGGGGGAGAGGGAGGGAGGCAGGAGGAAGGGAGGAGAGAGAGAGAAAGAGAGAGAGAGAGAGAGAGAGAGAGAGAGAGAGAGAGAGAGAGAGAGAGAGAGAGAGAGAGAGAGAGAGAGAGAATAAGGAGTCCAAGTGACAAGGACATTTATTGAGCTTTTTCTTGACAGCTGTGGGGCTTGAACCCAGGGCCTGGGTGTTGTCCCTGAGCAATTTGTACTCAAGGCTAGTGCTCTGTCTCTTTGAGCCACAGCACCACTTTTAGTTTTCTGTTGGTTAATTGAACACCTTCTTGCCAAGGCTGGCTTTGAGCCATGATCCTCAGATACCAGGTCTTGAGTAGCTAGGATTATAGGTGTGAACCACCAGTGTCTGGCTATTTGTTGAATCTTACTATGCCCCTGTTATAATAATGTCCTGCACTGGAATCCTAGGGCTATAAAAAGAAGAGATAAAAAAAAGATTTTAAAAAAATGCTTTCATAGAAGCGCTTTTTTTTTTGGTCAGCCCTGGGACTTGAATTCAGGGCTTGGGCACTGTCCATGAACACTTTTTGCTCAAGGGTAATGCTCTACCATTTGAGCCACCGTGCCACTTCCAACTTGTTTAAAGTATCTGGTGCTGAGGAATCGAACCCAGGGCTTCATGCATGCTAGGCGAGCACTCTACCACTACGCCACACCCGCAGCCCTTCATTGAAGAAAAAACAGGTGATGGCTTTGATACTCCTGAGGGTTTCATAGCACGTTACCCTTTAAAGAGAACCAAATGACCAGTTATAGACCTGACTCCATACACAGATGGAACAAGGGGAAAGGAGATCTCTGTAGGATATACAGACATGAGCTGAGACCCCAGATGGAGTTGCATTTGTGTCCTATTCTAAACCCCATGTGTTCTTCTAACTGAGCAATTGGAAGAAAGAAAATGGAGAGAAAAAAAAACACAATTACTGGGAGGAATAGAGATAGCACATCTATCAAATGTGTTAAAAATATATCATGAAAATTGGGAGGAACTGAGAAAATATGCAGTTGGAACAGCTAGTTTTATGCATTCTTCTCCCACCAAATCCAGAAACAGGCAAATTAGAAGATAAAGTTAGAGAACAAGATTGGCATCATGACAATGATAGCCCTGCAAGGCCTCCAAACAGATCACACTTTCCATCCGCAAGTGGATACGAAGTGAATTCTCATTAGTGGCCATAGAACCCACCCTATAGCATGTGGTTACATGTCCCTTAATCTTCTCTCACCCCTGAAACCATAGAGGTCTGGAGAGGCCTACAGTCTATTCCTAGCCTTGTTTGAACACTAGGGGGGATACAGGATAAAAGAAGGAACATAAACAAAATTGCAGCCAGGTGCAGTGGCTCACACTTGTAATTGTAGCTACTCAGGAGGCTGAGACCTGAGAAACAAGGTTCAAAGCCAGAGTGGGCACTAAAGTCCTTGAGACTCTTATCTGCAATTAATCACCAGAAAAATCGGAAGTGGCGCTGTGGCTCAAGGGGTAGGGCAGTAGCCTGAAGCTGAAGAGCTCAGGGACAATGCCCAGGCCCAAAGTTCAAGTCCTGTGACTGGCAAAAAAAAATTGCAGCCAGGTACTGGTGGCTTACACCTATAAGCCTAGCTACTCAGTGGCTGAGATCTGAGGATCAAACTGGTTCAAAGCCAGCCTGGGCAGACAAGTCTGAAAGACTCTTATCTCCAATAAACTACTCAGAAAAAGGGAGCCGGAAGTTTGGCCTAGTGGTAGCGTGCTTGCCTAGCATGCATGAAGACCCAGGTTCGATTCCTTGGTACCACATACATAGAAAAAAAGCCGGAAATGGTGCTGAGGCTCAAGTGGTAGAGCTCTAGCCTTGAGAAAGTCCAAGGACAGTGCTCAGGCCCTGAGCTCAAGCCCAGGACTGGCAAAAAAAGAAAAAGAAAAAAAGAAAAAGCTGGAAGGGGTGCTGTGGCTCAAGTGATAGAACAGTAGCCTGGAGCACAAAGAGACTCCAGGATAGTGCCTAGGCACTGAGTTCAAGCCCCAGGACTGGCCCAGAAAATTGCTATAAATGGTTCTTGGCTCTATGGTTAGAAGTAACAAATGAACCTAGGCCAAGAAGTACAACTTAGACTGCCCATATGGTCTGCATCATCTTCATCCAGCAAGTTTCCCAGGCTGAGTACTTGGCACACTCTCTCCATGATCCCCTCCAGAAGTCTCTGTCCATCAAACCTCACTACGTACACAGCTGGGGAAAGATTTCTTTACAATAGAATATTCATTAACCATGGCTTTGAGCCTGGGTGTGATTTAGGAACAAAGCCTTTTCTCTCATTCACTCGTTCAATTCCAAAGACAGGAAATTCCACTCCATCATTTATAGCATCTGAAAAAGAGTGAATGCTTCTTTCTTTTCAAAAGGTTACAACAATAACAACAACAACAACAAAAAGACAGTGCATCCTTGCAGGGAAACTGCTCTGCTCAAGAGGTTAAAATGGAGCTGGGCTTAGTGCTGTGCACACTGGAATCATGTCACTTGAGAGGCTGGGGCAGGACAATCACCGGGAGTGGTGGGCCAGCCTGGGTTCATGAAACCCTGTCTCAAACAACAATAACAAAAATTTGAGATGGCATCCTTTAAACGTTTGTGAAAATATTACCAGTCTGGCTGCTCGTTTATTCTTCATGGGAGAAATACTAGCCATGTCAAGAGAGCTTTAAAAAAAAAGTCCAAGGAAAAGGAGAACATTCTATGCCTGCTACTTCATTAGGCACACTCTTCACTAAGCCCAGAGTGAAGCTAAAGTTAACTAAGGACCAGGAACATCCAAAAGTAGTTTCTCTAGGACCACAAGCAACACCTTTCTCAACTGCCCCCCCACAGAGGAATCCCTGAGCCAGCTATAAAGATGCTGAGTGTGTATACTATGAGAGCAAAGGAGACCTTAGGAGAGGAACAGAAACACTCCATGCCTATGTGTAGCTGCTCATCTTACATGATACTCACCTAAATGAACTCCAGGAAATAGAAACAAGACTTTTTTTTTCTTTGTTGCTATTATTGTTTTGTTTTTGCCTTGTTGGTTCCTTTAGCTGTCTTTAGGAGGGCAAGGAGGACACAGAAATGGTGAGACCAAGGGCGAACAAATGAAGCAGTGATACTCACTAGACACTATGTTGAAAATGAACTATACAACTTGTGTGGGGGAGGATGGGAGGGCAAAACTGGGAGAGAGCAAGGGTAGGGCTGACACTGTCCAAAAAGAAATATACTCTTTACCTGACTTATGCAACTATAACCCCTCTGTACATCACCTTTATAATAGCAATTAAATTTCTTTAAAGATGCTACGTCTGGGGCTTCCCATCCCCACCTTGCCACACACACACACACACACACACACACACACACACACACACACACACACTCACAAAGGGAACCTCAGTGTCACATTTGGGAATCTTGGTCTGTTCTTGTAGCCTGAAGTTACAGCAAACCAAGGTCACACTGGCCATGTATTTCTGAGAAATGAGAGCAAGCTGTGGGAAATTAAATTTCAGGAGAGGGGTCCAAGCTGAGGCCTAAGGAAATGCTTTCAGTTTAATGCTTTTGAAGAGCAGATTCTAATGCTGGGAAACAGCAGCATACAGACCCACCCACCCTGCTAGCCTGCAGCAGGGCCAAGTTGAGAGAGTTTTCTGGGAGGTCCAACTCTCTTCTGAGCAAGGCATTGTGGGAGAAGTGGCTGTATACTCAGAGTTGTCCTTCCATACTAAACAGAATGAGCCTTTTAAACTGCACTCTATGCCTGAGTTGCCCCATAGTCTTTAAATATGAAAGAAATCAGGAAGTAATGTCTGTGTGCTTTCCCTTGCTTTTCCAATATCCTTCTTCACCCCAGTTCAGGCAACGTAACCAAATTTTCCTTGTCTAAATGAGTCCAAATTTATGCTAGGTAAATAGTAAAGACTAAGGGATCACTCAATTGCAAAAGGAAAGGACAGGGTTATACAGTTCATAGAGACAAACTTTCGTATTCTCTGGGTGCTGGTGGCTCACAACTGTAATCCTAACTGTTCAAGAGGCTAAGATCTAGAGGCCTGCGATTTGAGGCCAGCCTTGATAGAAAAGTCTGAGAAATTCCAGCTCCCAGATTACCAGAATAAACCGGAACTGAAAAGCATTGGCTCAAGGCACAGAGTGCCAGTCAAGCAAGCAAATTGAGCAAGGGTGAAGCCGTGAGTTTAAGACCAGGTACTGAGGGGAAAAAATACATTTCAGGGGCCGGGAGTTTGGCCTAGTGGTAGAGTGCTTGCCTAGCATGCATGAAGACCCGGGTTCAATTCCTCAGTACCACATGCATAGAAAAAAAGCTGGAAGTGGTGCTGAGGCTCAAGTGGTAGAGCTCTAGCCTTGAGAAAGTCCAAGGACAGGGCTCAGGCCCTGAGCTCAAGCCCAGGACTGGCAAAAAAATACATTTCATAGTTATGTGAGGGAGAGATAGGTGAAATGCATGTGAAGTCACTGAAGAAGTTAGGCACAAATGTTATCTAACTCTTAGTCTCTGTTTAGTTGCTGTCACTGAAACCATCAGCTTTTAGTAATCCAGATTTGGCCTAAGGTCTTTCCTCCCCTCCCCCCACCTCCCTGCATTAGAATGAGCACTTTAGGCCACTGGACAGTGAGCCAGAGATCCAAATTCAACCAGCTGTCCCTGCTCAAACAGGCAGCCTCTTATTAGGCTTCCAAATGTCCCAACCTCTCATCATCCTTTCCAGTATGAATCAAGGGCACAATCTGGGCCCCAGTTTGGCTGGAGAAAAGGCAAGATGCCTGGCCAGTGGCCCTGAGGCCTGCAGCCACATCTGAGCCAACATGACCTAGCTCTCTCTTCTGGACAATAGGAAAGGTCTTCAGCCAAAGCCAAGAGACTGGCAGGTTTTCTCCAAAGATACCTTAAGCTCAAAATCAACCATTTTTTGTGCCAGTACTGGGGTTTAAATTTAGGGTTTTGTGCTCTCATCTTTTTTTCTTTTTTTTTTCTCAAGGCCAATGCTCTACCACTTCAATTATCCCTCCAATCCAGCTATTTTGCTGGTTAATTGCAAATTAGAGTCATGGGCTTTTCTTCCAGGGCTGGCTTTAAATCATGATCCTCAGATCTCAGGCTCCAGTGTAGCTCAAATTACAAGCATGAGCCAGCTCAATCTCAAGAATTTGGTAGTAAAGTGAACCAAGTAATAAAACTGAGAGGACAAAGACAGCTTATTGACCATCCTTGAAACTTTTGATTCACCCAAAGGCATAATAAACCTTTCTTTCCCATATCCAGAAAATTCTCCTTCAGTAGTCCATCAGCAAGAACTATCTTGTACCAGTAATAAACCTCTCTAGACATTGTTGCTTTCCCTGGTAGAAAGAGGCCCAACCCTGCCTCCACTTCAAAAACTTCGAAGGGTTAAACTTACAAACAGTCCAATAAAAACCGACTCCATAGGTCTGGAGGAATACAAGTCAGGATACAATAGAGACACTTTCACACCTATGTTCATTGCAGCACTATTCACAATAGCCAAGCTATGGAATCAGCTTAGGTGCCCTACAAGTGATAAATGGTTAAAGAAAATGTGATATATATATATACATACACACACACAATGGAATATTATCCAGCCATAAAGAGGAATTAACTAGGTGCTAATGGCTGTCAACTGTAAAGCTAGCTACTCAGGAGGCTGAGATCTGAGGATCACTGAAGATAGCCCCAGCAGAAAAGTCCAACAGACTTATTTCCCATTTAATCAACAAAAAAAGATGGAAATAGGGATGTAGCTCAAGTGGTAGAGCACTAGCCTTGAGAGAAAAGCCAAATGAGAGCTTGAGACCCTGAGTTCAAGCCCTAGTATTGGCACAAAAGAAAAAAAGATAAGAAATCATGTCATTTTTCAGGCATAAAATGGGCTAAACTGGAGTCTATCATGTTAAGCAAAGTAACCAGGTTCAGAGAGATAAAGGCCACATGCTTTTCTCATATGCAGACTTGAAACTATATATATATATATATGCATACATACATACATATGCCTATAGAGATATACAAACATGACTTTGATCATGGGACTGGTTTTTTGGGGGGGTGAGGGGGCACGGGAAGAAGAATGGTGGGGTGAATACAAAAAAAGTGTATCTTTGTATAAAGATAATACAAAGAAGCACAATGCAGTCTGTCAAAAAAAAGGAGGGGTTGGAAAAAATAGGAGAGAGGGCAGAGGAAGAAAGAGAATGATAGAGGGGATTAATCTGATCAAAGGATAATATATGCATGTGTGAACTACCACAGTAAAATCTCCTTGGAACAATTAATATACACTAATAAAAAAGATAACCTGGCAAAAATGCTTCTCATCATATTTTATGGCTTGGTGCTAGACTGGCAATCAATGTGGAATGTGTGGGGTAACAGGTTTACTCTGAAGTACTTTCAAAAAAGACTTCAATTTAGATCCAATGGCAGAAGCTCCAGCTTGCTTTGCTTTTATTTTCTGAACCCCCAGACCTAACCATACCCCTCATTTAGGATTTCAGAACTGAGATGGGGACTGTAAGCAATACCACCTTGCTCCTCTTTCCCACAAAACTTCCCCTGTCGTCCCAGAAAACCATCCTTTGCCTAAATTTCCCACAAAATTGCCTGGTTGACTCTTGTTTTTGGTCTAGGTTGGAGGATTCCCAAAATTGCCACAATTTCTGCAAAAGTATAAACATATTCCTCTCCCCCCACCCAATCTGTCTCTGGTATCTCAGGGCCTAGTAGCTCTGTGCCTGAGCTTTTTTGCTCAAGGTACTCTATCACTTGAGCCACAGGGCGACTTCCAGCTTTTTTGGTGCTTAATTGAAGATAAATGTTTCACAGACTCTCCTGCCTGGGCTGGCTTTGAACCTCTATCCTCAGATCTCAGCCGCCTGAGTAGATAGATTTACAAGCAAGAGCCATCAGTGCCTGGCTTCATCTTCATCTCTCTCTCTCTCTCTCTCTCTCTCTCTCTCTCTCTCTCTCTCTCTCTCTCTCTCTCTCTCTCTCTCTCTCTCTCTCTTTCTGTCTTTTTCTCTGTCTCCCTCTCTTTTTCCTTTTTTCTTCCAAAATCAGTTCTTATTTGCTTTCTCCCTAGGAATCTTTGGTTTGTCAGTCCTCCCATGGTATGGAAGCCAGGGAAAATTGCCTTCCCTCAGACAGGTAAAGAGGACACAAAATACATCACTAATAATACCCCCAAAACCTCCAACAAACACCATATATTGCATGTTTTACCATGGTCCAGTTTCCACTTGTTTTTTCTCCTGTGGGGTTTGCCCATAGTCAGAGGATGCCTCGGGTGTGGTTATCCTTGAAACATCAAAACCACCTTTCTCTGGGATCCAGAAACACCCAGAATGCCTGCTGAGCTACCAGCTAAGAAAGATAACCATGAACTTTTTTGTAGTTTTTTCCATCCTTTCAAGATACCAGGGCTGTGGCACAGGTGGTCAGGACATTTTGAGACAACTGAAGAAAATATGTGCTCATGGAGGCATTTAGAATCACAGACTTGAAAGCTGTGGGCTCAAAAAAGGTAGTGCTGAGGATGAGAAGTTTCTGGAAGTTCCAGAATGTAGTAGGATGTTCCTGACTTTTCCAAAATAAAAAGTGACGTGCTCCTGAGAAGCTCCAGTATCAAAAATAGCTTTAGTGAATTCAAGATACACCACAGCAAGGACCCAAGCCAAAGTATTCTGAGACCCTGGGGACATACAAAATTCCATTCTGTCCCTTCCTGACCTATACTCCTCATAATTGAAGCCAAGAACCTCAGCTCCTCAATGGACCTGGTCTGTCAGAGCACACACTGGCCACACCCCTGCATAGACCACTGCACCACCGCCCCCCTGCAGCTGCACTGTGAGGTCTTGACCGGAAAGTCCCAGCCAGCCCTCCCCCTGAGTCCCCTATGATCACCTACTTTGAAGTCTGTTCCCCAGCAGCGAACCTCTTCCTGGTAAAATAGTGGTTTTTCCAAGTTTTATTACATACTCTTAAGGTTCCAGCTCTCAGCCTGCTCATACCACATCAAAGTTAGGCCCTAGTTTGAGCCTATCCGCCACTTTGACCATTGCACTTTCACCCAAACTTGTCACTGACCCCCAAAGGTCACCAGCAAGGCTCAGCAGGTGCCTTGACCCCTTCCACCATGTAACCTAGTCAATAGTGTGAGTCCCGTAGCCCCTCCCAAGAATTCTAGAATTGCATCAACGCAGGACAAAGGTGGTCCTGAACATGAGTGGAGAAGCAACCTTCTCCAAAGTTGTTCCACATAGTCCAGGGAGTGTGGTGGCCTGAGCATTTCTAAAACTCCCTTGACAGCTACTGGTGCACAGTTGAGCTTTCTTTAAGTGGGGCCTGTGTAGTGTTGCTGTGCTAGTGGGGTCACAAGGTCTGAGGCCTCAAGATCCCCAAGCCCTTCTTGCCAGAGCTGTTCAGTGAAGTGGCAAACTTGTAAGAAAATTCTTTGTTTGAGGACTATGAGAGAGGCCAGGCTGAGAGAATCTAGGGGGTGACACTCCAGAATTCAAGGTTTGTATATTCATGTAATAATTCCCAGGACCCTTAGATGGTGGAGAGGTACACATTGGGGGGGGGAGTAGGGCTTGACAAAAGAAAAGACCTTCTGTCTGCTCCAGAAAAATACAACATAGTGAAAAAGTCATCGTTTTCCAAACTGTGAACTTGGGATGGTTGGCCTGGCTACAGCTGTACTGAGGAGTCAAGAGAGAGCGCCAAACTTTAGAAAGAGGGCATCCCAATTTTTGGTCGTAAGATTTCCCAGACAGAAAAATGAAAAGGCTTCTTCCACAAAGAAACAAGGCTCCCCCCCCCCGAGTCTTCTGAGTTCACAGGGTGGGGGGGCTCAATACCATCCGGCCTTGTGCATGCAGCATTAAGACCTGAAAGGCGAGGGGCTATGTCCGTACCCCTCCCCATACACACCCCAGTCTTAGGGAGGACTGAGCGAAGAAGGGAGAGGCACGGTTGTCATTCCAAAGAACGTAAGCCAAAAAGAAAGAGGCGCCCCGCGGCTAGCGGACAGACGCGGGGTGCCCGGGAGAGCATGGCTGAGATTGTGGGAGGGCGGCGTGGAGTGAGCCCTGAGCTGGATGGCCCAGCATGCCAGCTGCCTCACGCTTCAGTGGCAAGAGATCCAGAAGATCGACTCTGCCGGCTGTGTGGTTTGGTTCAGAGGGCACGGAGATCTGCTGCCTCCCCTAAGGCCACAGTGGACCCTGAGGGGCCTGGCTGGGTCACAACCACAGCGGGCGAAGACACGCGCACACACCCCCGTTCGCACTGTCTTCCTTTCACTCTTGCACACACAGGCACACACGCACTCCTGCCATGTATCTGACTCCGATCGAAGAGTCACCAGCATTTCCAAAGTGTTTCTTGTTGGAAAACAACTCCCGTTCCCCCAAAAGATTGGGGAGACTACTGACGAGATCGCCTTAGCATGCTTTTCTCTGAAACCGCCCCGCCTCCCAACTCTCTCTTCTCTTTCATAAGTTTGCCTCCTCCCCACGTCCCCCCCAAAAATTGAAGCATAGAAGTATTTCCCCCCACCACGCTCGAGTAAAGGACTTTAAACAAATTCAAAAGGTTTGTCCCAGGACGGGGGGGGGGGGAAAGTTCATGGTTTCCCTGAGATCAATGGAAGTCTCCGCTTCCAGGACAGCTTGAGTTCCAATCTCCACAGCCCAAGCTGCGTGGAACCTCACACCCCGTGTCGTAGCAGAGCCACGGGCAAGGGGAGGTAAAGGCTGACCCAGGAGGTATAGGTGGCCATGGCAAAGGACAGCTCTTACTCAGAATGTCCGGTGGGGTGCGTGGGTCTACTCACCTGCTTGAAACTCCACTTGGCGATTTTTTTCTTTTTCCTCTTCTAGCAGCATGGAGTAGAGGATCCCAACTGAGTTATGGATGCCGAAGATGGAGCCGTTGCACCAGGTAGCAGCGAACACCACCACCCAACCAAAGCCACCTTCGGGAGGTTGGAAGCCACGCGCGGTGCCGCGAGTCTCCACAGTGGGCGTGGGCTCGGGTTCGTGCGCCGGATCAGGCTCAAACCCTAGCTCCGGCAGAGGTGCAGGGTCCGGTAGGGGTTGAGGCTGGGGCTGGGGCTCAGGCTGGGGCATTGGCATGGGTTCTGGCTCCGGCTCCGGCTCTGGTTCAGGCTCCGGTTCAGGCTCCGGATTCCCCACTGGTTCCTGGTGTTCCTGATCTGCCTCGTTCCACGGCCCCTTCGTTTCCTCGCTAGCCGGGCTTTGCAGCGCCATCGCGGCTAGGAGAGTGTGGCTGCTCGGGCCACAGGAGCCGCTGGGTGGCTGGTACTTGTTTCGGTTGCTGCTGCTGCTGCTGCTGCTCCGAACACAGCTGCCACCGCCGCTACCACTGACTGCCTCCTCCTCCTAGCTCCGCGCCTGAGCTGGCCAGCCCGTCCCGCGACAGACGGTCCCCGAGCCCCCACCTCCTCCTCCTCCTCCTCCTCCTCGTCCTCCTCCTCCTCCTCCCCCTCCTCCTCCTTCCCCTCCTCCCCCCTCCCCCTGCCCCGTCCAACCCCCCTCCTTCTCTACCCACGTCATCTGTCTCTCCTCCCCCTCCTCCCTCCCACCTCTTCCTCCCTGAACAGGCAGCGGCTAGAGCCTCTCTTCTCTTCAGCCCTTCCTTCCCCCCCCACCCTCTTACTTGCCTATCGACAGCAGCCACCGTGGCGTGCCGCCAACTCCCCTTGTAACGACTGAACCCTCTTTTCCTTGCTCACGTTCCCAGAAGAGGGAGAATGGAAGTGGCAACAACAACAAAAGCACCAACTATCCTGTCCCCCTGCCCTGTCCCTCCTGTAAGGCTCTAAAGCCCGTACTGCTCAGTCCCAAGACTGCAAGAAAAGATCCTGCCACTTCGTTACTCCTTTCTTCCCCACTTGCAGTCTGTAGGCAAAATGGCTCTAAAGCTCCCACCCCCCAAATAAACACAGACCCACTCCGCGAAGAACCCCACCCTGCCCTCGGAGTCTTTATAACCAACCCTACTTGGGCTTGATCGGGGACGATCTGAAGGGGACAGCCAGGGCTTCGGACAAAGGGTGGACACAATCTTCTCAAGTCCAGTATTCAGCCCTCCATTGACCAGGGCACCCCCCCCGACACACACACACACACACACACACACACACACACACACACACACACCACAGTCTCCCGCTAACCCCCGCCCTTCCAGGCAAATCTCTGGCCGGGCGGGGCGGGGAAGGGAGAGGAGGAGGCGGTCCCGCCGAGAATCCCGCCCCTCCGGGCAGTCAATCAAGGCTTTGTTTGCACCAACCTGGAGGCCCAAGAAGCAGAAGGCCGAGTCTGGGCTGGGCTAGAGCAGAGACTGGACAGGGGGCCGGCCAGAAAGGGAGGGAGGCACTGTTGCACCAGAGGGGGCCGGGCCCAGGCTGTGGCAGGCTCGGGAGCTCAGTTCAGGTTCCTCCTGGTTCTCTGTCCCAAACTAGGGAACAAGAAATCTGGGCCGAGCCCATCCGCCAGTATCAGCTAGAATTGTCCCTCCTATCCCCAGCTGTTGCCTTTCAGGTACTTGCGACTTTGTGAGATCTCAAGGGGAAAGAAGTCTTCCGTTCAGTTAACACCTTGGATACAGACCTGTACATACCACTAAAAGTCCCAGACTCTGATCACAATCAACCCTATATAAGGGTCAAGGACACTTTAACCCCCAAGGAATACGGGAGTCCCGAAAGGAAGACTGCGGTGGGGACGAGTCTGTCGTGCAGGCAGCAGGATTCCAGCCCTGGGGCACAGTGGAGCCACCCATACCCCTTACTGGCACTGCAAAGTTTTACTTCCCCTCAGGGTCTATGCCTTTATTGCACTCAACATGACGCCTCAAGAGCATGACGTAGAGTGTGAAGTTCATTTTACCCCACGTTCCATTAACCCTTCTGCTAGGTCAGAAACTGCTTAACCTGTGCTTATGCAGGCAAGGCGCCTGATGGATCTGTTGTCAATGAACACACAGTCATTAAGCACCAGGACTCAGGTAGAGCTGGATGGAGAGGATACATGCAACCTAAAGGTGCAGCTCTTGATGTCATGCACAAGAGCAATCAGGAGAATTCACCAACCATAGACAGACCTAGAAGGAGAGTAGGCCTTGTATGAACAAAGAAGCACAACCCTTATTGCCCTGAGGTATGTCTTATTTATTATCTTCTTTTTGCAGGCACAAAAATGAAAGTTTGCTGAGCGCTGGAAGCTTACAATCACTGTTTGAAACCAATGCTGGCAAAGAAAATGCATGACAGTCATCTTTAATTAACTACCAACAATGTAGAAGTGAAGATAAGCCTCAATTGGTACAGCCCATCCTTAAGCCAAAAGGCTAAGGGAGAGCACTCAAGCCATGAATTCAAGTCCTAGTAAAAGCACGCGCACACTCACACGCGCACACACACACATGCACACACATACGTGATACCAGGTGCCTGTGGCTCATGCCTGTAACCCTACCTACTCAAGAGGCTCAGATCTGAGAATCCCAGTTCAAAGCCAGCCTGTGCAAGAAAGTTCATAACCCTCTTACCTCCAATAAACGACTCAGAAAAAGCTGGAAGCGCTTCTGTGGCTCCAGTACTAGAATGCTAGACTTGAGCACAAAGAGGTTGAGGGACAGAGCCCAGGTCCTGAGTTCAAGCCCCAGGACTGGCAGGAAAAGAAAATGTGAGGCTCCACAGACATCGGGGCATTTATTAAGTCATTGGTAGATTCAACCTAAAATTCAAGACAACTCTTCACACAGCAAATCCTTCAACTCGCAGTAGAGTCTAAACTTGCTACCCCAAGGGAGGAAGACCAAAGGGGAGGACGCAAGACCTGACTGAGATGGGGCAGCAGGCTTCTGGAAAAGGTGGCGCCCAAGAGGAGCCATGAATATTACACAGCACTTTAACAGACTGGATGGGGTGGCCCCTTGCATGACGTGACCTCAAAGCATAGGGACATAGAAGGGCTCCACTCATAAGAAGAGGGAAGTGAAAGCAAATGAGGCCAAAAAGTTAATATGGATGTTGCCTCTCCCAGGAAACACTTGCATTTTAATAAAAATCCACTATGCTTCAACCATTAGGAATGACAAATTACAGCTACTGTGTAACTGGGGCTTAAGGCTTGCTTTTCAGTTACGGGGTTACCTGAGAAAGCCCTAGCTTTCATAGCCATTTGCAGGGAAGCAGAATTTAGACACAGAAAATGGTTGTTTCTGGAACCCTACTATCTGAATTCTATTTCTTTCATCATTTTCCTGGGCTTTCAGATCACTGATTTGGGGTTAGGGATGTTGGTAAGGAGACACATTGTGTATCTCCTATGACCCTATTACCATGCTAGGCACTTTACATACAGGCTCTCATATAGTTTTCATAATGATACCATCAGGTTGAGATGATTTGTTCCCATTTTATAAATGAAGAAACAGACTCCAAGAGGTTAAGTCAGTTGTTTAAGTTTACAAAGCCAGTAAGAAGTAGAACAGGTATCTTTGCTCATTTGTGTGAGTTTCAAAGTATGTGCCCCACCCAGGAGACAGGATTATGTAATCACTATTCCATCACTGGAGCAATACCCACAGTACATACCATTTCTCCCCTCCTTAGAAGATACAGGTACTTTCTAATAACTATAGCACTGGCATCAGGACACCTGAGTTCTAATCATGGCACTATTGTTGCATGCCTGTATGGTCTTAAGCAATTTGTGCTCTATTCCTGAATCTGTTTGTTTTCTTTTCTGTATCAGTACTGGGCTTTAAACTCAGGTCCTCATAATCGCTCAGCTTGCTTGGCTGGCACTCTATCACTTGAACCACTCCTCTAGTCCTGCTTCTTGCTGATTATTTTGGAGATGAAGTCTAGTGGACTTGTGTACCAGGACGAGCCTTGAATCATGATCCTCCAGATCTCAGCCACTTGAGTAGTCTAGCATTCAAGGATAAAGTGCAGCCTAGCTGTGAGTCTTGGTTTCTTTATTTACAAAATACAGGTAATACTTCCTACACAGAATTGTTAAGTACCATACTTAGAAGTCTAGGCTTTATTTTAGATATATGAATCTTATTTGAATACATATTTCTGAAAGACCCAGCTGTCAAAGGCTTGGTTGCCATCTTGTAGCACTTTGGGAAAGTAGTAGAAACTTTAGGAGATGACGCCTAGTGGGAAGAAGCTAGGTCTTTTGGCACATAATGGAATTTTGACCCTCTCCAGTCTGTTTCTTTACTTCCTGGCTACCATGAAGCATCTCCTCTATCATGTGCTCATGCTATGATATCCTTTGCTACCACAGGTCCAAAAGCAATGTGGGTCTAGTGACTGTGGACTCAACTCTCTGTAACTATAAACCAAACCAAAACTTAAAACTTTATTCATTTCAGGTATTATGTCACAGAAGCAGAAAATTGACTAATACAATGAAGCTACCACTGATGATGTTGTAGATGTGTTTGTTTATTTATTTATTGCCAGTCCTGGGTCTTGAACTCAGGGCCTGGGCACTTTCCTTTGACACTCTTTGCTCAAGGGTAGCACTCTGCCATTTGAGCCACAGCGACTGTTCTGACTTTTCTGTGTTTGTGGTACCAAGGAATTGAACCCAGGGCTTCGTGCATGCTAGACAAGCACTCTACCACTAGGCCAAACTCACAGCCAAATTTACTTATTTATTTTTATCTTTAAATGGTTGTACAAAGGTGTTCCAACTCAACGTGTCAGTTTATGAGTAAAACACATCTTGATCAATGTCACCCCACTTAAGATTTCTGAGTGGGGAGTAACATCAGAGCTGTATCTTGCAGAGCAAAGAGTGAAGAGACTGCAGAGGCTTGGAAATTTTAGAAGTAAGCAAAACAGGCATCAGGTACATAAACTTCTCCCCAAAAGTTTCTAAATCACCAGACGCAGTGGCTCACACCTGTAATCCTAGCAACTCAGGAGGCTGAGATGTGAGGATTGCAATTCAAAACCAGCCCAGGCACTAAAGTCCATGAGACTCGTATCTTTAAGTAACCACTAGAAAACTGGAAGTGGTGGCTGTGGCTCAAAGGGTAGGGCAGTAGCCTTGAGCTGAAGAGCTCAGAGAGAGTGCCCAGACCTAGAATTCAAGCCCCACGACTGAAAAAAAAAGTCTCTAAATCAGCATTGGTCAATGAATATCATCAACAGCAGCAGATGTTTAGACTGGATAGACTCATTAGCTCTGCTTATGCTCACAATAGCTAAGGGAGTATTGGTCCCTGTCTAAATTTGCACCAGTTTATACTGCAAGCGAGAAAACATACTTGCTCTTGCCTATTCTTAATAGAAATGAATTCACAATGGAATAATTCCAATGACTTGTATCATCTATTATTCATATGAGGGGATAAAATAGAACAGTGGGTCCCTATCCTCATTGCTGAGTACAGATTCCTAGCTCTCCCCTCCCTACTAGCTAAATCAGAATATCTAGAAGGGGGGTCCATGGTTTTAACAAGGCCCCTAATAATGTAAATGCACTGCAAGGTATGGAAATCACTAGACCAAATCAGTGTTTTGCATCACACAGACTAATAAAATTTCTCCCCAAACTTTGGGAACCCGAGATGATTATTCCAATTTTAATGTGGCCATGTGAGGACCTGTGTTATCTGTATCACGTCATTAATGAAATGATCACTTAACATCAAAATGAAAAACATGAGCCAGGGGGCCAGGAGTTTGGCCTAGTGGTAGAGTGCTTGCCTCGCATGCACGAAGACCCGGGTTCGATTCCTCAGTACCACATGCATAGAAAAAAGCTGGAAGTGGTGCTGAGGCTCAAGTGGTAGAGCTCTAGCCTTGAGAAAGTCCAAGGACAGTGCTCAGGCCCTGAGCTCAAGCCCAGGACTGGCAAAAAAAAAACAAACAAACAAACCCATGAGCCAGGTGTAGACAGCTTATGCCTGTCATCCTAGCTATTCAGGAGGCTGAGATCTGAGGATCACAGTTCAAAGCCAGCCCAGCCAGGAAAATCTATGAGATTCTTCTTTTCAATTAACCACCAAACACAAAACAAAACAAAAGTGAAGCTGTGACTCATGTAGAAGTAAAGCTCAGGAACAGTGCCAAGGCTCTGAATTCAAGCTCCAAGAAAACACACAGAGAGTAGGGGGAGGGGAAGGGGAGAGGGAGAGGGAGAGAGAAATCAGTTGGCAAAGGTCTTTTCTCATGAGCCAGCAGGATGATGAAAATGTCACAGGGTGTCATGGGTATGCAGATTAGTATGAGATTCTCCTTTCTCTTATCTAATTCATCTAAATACTTTAGAATGGAAGCTATATTGAGATTATTGTCAGAAAAGTGAGCACACAAGCCTTCTCCATTCTTCTTGGTTCGTCTTTATAAGGGTAACATCAGAGTTCTGATGATACATCACCTTGGGCCCAGGGACCAATGGAATTGATTATGCAAACATCTAGGGTACTATAGTAGTAACAAAAAAAGCAGAGTAAAACTTTTTCCATAATCAAGAAGACTACAGATGGGATGCCACATTATTAGAAAATAGATTTGAATGTTGACACCTTCTCATGGCCAAAGTACAAACACAGAAGTGAAATGATAATGGACATAGGGTGATTTCAGCTTGAGCCAGAAAGCTATTCATAATAATAGATATATTAAAAACAAATCAATTGGCCATATGCATGGAACCTGCTTCCTGAATGCCAAGGAAGCAGGCTGCTCAATAGTTAGTCTATTATTAGAGCCCCCAACAGAGGGAGAAAGAGGACAGAAACAGCAGGAGCATTATGAAAAAGAGTGAGATAGAAAAATCTTAACCCTATGAGGGTAGTCTAGAATGACAAAGGCTAAAATGAGAAAAAAAAAAGCAGAACTCAGTGGTCTTCTCGATCATATGCAAGGAAGAAATGGAATAAGGTTTGGGAGGAGAACAGTAATGAGGTTTGAACTCAAGTCTTTTTGCTTTCTAGGTAGGCATTCTGCCACTTGGGACAGGTCCTCAACCTTTTTCCTTTCATTTTTTTAAATGAAGTTTTACATTTGTGCCCAGGACAGCTTTTAACTGCAGTCCTCTTTTTTCTTTCTTTTCATTTTCTTCTTTTTGTTTTGCCAGTCCTGGGGCTTGAGATCAAGGCCTGAGCACTGTCCTTGGACTTTCTCAAGGCTAGACCTCTACCACTAGAGCCACAGCACCATTTCCAGCTTTTTCTATGTATGTGGTACCAGGGAATCGAACCCAGATCTTCATGCATACTATGCAAGCACTATACCACTAGGCCAAACTCCTGCCCCTCCTCCTCCTCTTCTTCCTCCTTCTTTTTTGTGGGTCATGCGACTTGAACACTGGGCCTGGGCACTGTCCCTGAGCTCTTCAGCTCAAGGATACTGCCCTACTCCTTGAGCCACAGCACCACTTCCCAATTTTTTTTGTCTGTTGGTCGTGGGACTTGAACTCTAGGCCTGGGTATTGTCCCTGAGCTCTTCAGTTCAAGGCTAGCACTCTACCACTTGAGCCACAGCACCACTTCTGGTTTTCTGGTGGTTCACTGGAGATAAGTATCTCATGGACTTTGGTGCCTGGGCCTTAAGTCCACAGTTACAATGAAGATGTTATAAGAATGAACCTTGTTGCAGGGCGCCGTGGCTCACGCCTGTACTCCTAGCAACTCAGGAGGCTGAGATCTGAGGATCATGGTTCAAAGCTAGCTTAAGCAGAAAAGTCTTCGTGACACTTTCATCTCCTATCACCCACTCAAAAAAGCCAGTAGTGGTTCTGTGGCTCAAGTGGTAGAGCGCTAGACTTGAGCTAGAGGCTCAGGGACAGTATCCAGTCCCTGACTTCAAGCCCCAAGACCAGTGAAGAAGGAAGAAGAGGAGGAGGAGAAGGAGAAGGAGGGAAGGAAGGAATCTTGCTTTTATTATATGACTGTCTCCTCTGGTACACTGACCTTGAACACAGACTTGGTATTCTTTTTTATTGTAATTAATAAAAGGGTTACATTATATTCGCCAGACAGAAGGTACATTTCTTCATAAACGTTGATACCCCTTTTCATGTTTTTGTCCCCATTTCCCTCCCCCACCCTATTCTTTGTTTTTTTAATCCTTAACATTTCACTCAATGCCTTGTACAAAGAAGGTGCTCAGTAAATCAATTAATAATTATAGCTACTTGCTTCAACTTCTTTATGCATAAATGACAAAGTGAGGCTCATCTTCCAGGCTTGTGATTATTTAGAACTATAATACAGAAAGTATCTAGCTTCACACTTGCCATACAGTAGGTACTGCATAAATATTAGCATGTTGTAGATGCTCAATAACTGTTGCACTTAGCTGTGGATATAGCTCAGTGGTAGAGTACTTGCCTTGTATGTGTAAGGCCCCAAATTTGATCCTCTGCACCCTCTCAAAATTAAAAATAAAATAAATCTTAACACTGAGATGGCCAGGAGTTTGGCCTAGTGGTTAAAGTGCTTGCCTAGCATGCACGAAGACCCGGGTTCGATTCCTTGGTACCACATACATAGAAAAAAGCCAGAAGTGGTGCTGAGGCTCAAGTGGTAGAGCTCTAGCCTTGAGAAAGTCCAAGCACAGTGCTCAGGCCCTGAGCTCAAGCCCAGGACTGGCAAAAAAAAAACAAAAAACACTGAGATGACGTGAAGATTGTTTTCATTAGGTAAAAGGGGTGCAGGACCCCTTCATATATTCTTTTTGTTGTTATTGTTGGTCAAGGAGCTTGAACTCAGGCCCTGGGCGCTATCCTTGAGCCTCAAGGCTAGTGCTCTACCACTTTGAGTCTCAGCACCACTTCCAGTTTCCTGGTGTTAATTGGAGATGAGTCTCACAGAGTTTCCTGCCTGGCTTTGAACTGCAATGCTCAGATCTCAGCCTCCTGAGTACCTAGGATTGCAGGTGTGAGCCACCTGTGCCTGGCAATTTCATCTATTCTTTAGTTTTGTTTGGCTAGGTTCTTTCTACATTTATTCCCAAATGTGGAGCGTAGTGTCAGAGCTGGAAGGAACTTTATGTGAAGTCCATTATTTTATTTTACAAAATGATAAAACTGAAACCTAAAGAAGGAAAAGGACCTACTTTGAGTGACAGCAAAATGGTTTTCCTATCATTCTTGGGAGATAATATATGATATGACCTGACATACACATGAGGTAGGGCCATTTGTGTACAGAGGAGGAAATGGATCCAAGAGAAAGACAAAATGATGTGCTCAAGGACATAGGATTCACACCATGATGATCTTGCTCAAGAACCTGCATTTGGGGGACTGGGAGTTTGGCCTAGTGGTACAGTGCTTGCCTAGCATGCACGAAGACCCGGGTTCGATTCCTCGGTACCACATACATAGCAAAACGCCAGAAGTGGTGCTGAGGCTCAAGTGGTAGAGTGCTAGCCTTGAGAAAGTCCAAGGACAGTGCTCAGGCCCTGAGCCCAAGCCCAGGACTGGCAAAAAAAAAAAAAAGAACCTGCATTTTAACTATGACACATCTCTATCACGTCATTCATAAAAATATATGAAAATGATTTAATTAACATGTTTGCTCATTAGAACTAGTTTATCTCTCCTTCTCTCCCTCTCCTTCTATATCTCCCCAAACCACTCACTCACCCCTGTGCATATACATGCCAATACTGGGGCTTGAACTCTGGGTCCGGGCACTGTTCTTTAGCTTTTTCCTCTCAAAGCTGGCATTCACTTGAGCTACAGCTCCACTTCCAGATTTTTGCTACTTAATTGGAAATGAAGAGTCTCATGGACTTTCCTATCTGGGCTGGCTTTGAATTGGGATCCTCAAATCTCAGCCTCCTGAGTAACTAGGAGTATAGGTATAAGCTACCTGTGCTCAGTGAACTAAAGCTTCTTGAAGGCAATGTCTTACCTCAATTATTGATAGATTTCATTCACTTAGTAAACATATGTTCATTGATCCATCCCTTTATTTATTTGTCTTTTTTTGTCAGTCCTGGGCTTGAGCTCAGGGCCTGAGCACTGTCCTTGGACTTTCTCAAGGCTAGAGCTCTACCACTTGAGCCTCAGCACCACTTCCAGCTTTTTTCTATGCATGTGATACCGAGGATTCAAACCCATGTCTTCGTGCATGCTAGGCAAGCACTCTACCACTAGGCCAAACTCCTGGCCTCTATTTGTCTTTTTTTAAGATAGCTCTGGCAGCTGTGAAGCCCAGACTGATCTTGAACTTTTGATCCTCTTCCTTCCACTTTTAGAATTATCAACGTGCCCCATCAAGCCTGACTCACAAACATTTACTAAACAATGATTATACACCAGAGCAGGCCATAACTTTGAAGTCAGATTCGCAGGCTGTATGGTGCTATTTCTGTTCATTTTCTTTCTGTTGCCTCCTTTCCTTTGCTAATGTCTTATTGAATCTATAGAAGCTCAGTCTCATCTTCTCTTTGGGACATAAATCCCTGTGCCCATGAGTGAACCAGTCTAAAAAAGAATAGCAGCTGGGCACTAGGGGCCACACCTGTAATCCTAGCCACTCAGGAGGCTGAGATCTGAGGATCCTGGTTCAAAACCAGCCTGGGCAATGAGACTATTATTTCCAATTAACCACTCAAAAACCAGAAGTAGTGCTATGGCTCAAAGTGGTAGAGTAGTAGCCTTGAACAAAGAGCTCAGGAACAGTGTCCAGGCCCAGATTTCAGGCCCCACATCCAAATAAAATAAAATAGCAGGCAAGTGGTCAGAAACACAGTAAGATCTGAGAGTTCTGCAACATTTGGAGAAGATTCAGTAAAGACTTTGGGAACATTGTATCTGGTTTTATTCAATTTAGGAAATGCTCTGCTATTGCAATATAATGTTGCCTGTACTTTCTCCTATTGGGTCTTCTGTCCAGGCACCAGTGGCTCATGCCTATAATCCAAGCTACTCAGGAGGCTGAGATGTAAGGATCATTATTTGAAGGCATCCCTGTCAGAAAAGTCTGTGAAACTCTTATCTACAATAAACTAGAAAAAATAAGCCAGAAGTGGAGCTTTGCCTCAAGTAGTAGAACACTAGTCTTGAGCACAAAAGCTCAGGGACAGACACAGGACCTAAGTTCAACTTAGGATCTAAGTTCAAGCCCCAGGACCATCAAAAAAAAAAAAAGAAAGAAAGAGGGGCCGGGAGTTTGGCCTAGTGGTTAAAGTGCTTGCCTAGCATGCATGAAGACCCGGGTTCGATTCCTCGGTACCACATACATAGAAAAAAAGCCGGAAGTGGTGCTGAGGCTCAAGTGGTAGAGCTCTAGCCTTGAGAAAGTCCAAGGACAGTGCTCAGACCCTGAGCTCAAGCCCAGGACTGGCAAAAAAAAAGAAAGAAAAGTCAGTCTTCCACATCCAGAAATATTAACTCCTTGTGTGCCAGCTAGGAAAGACAGTAAGTACTGAAGAGACCATAGGACTGCAAGATGAGGGAAATCTGAGGGTTGAGCTACCCCGGTGGCAGAGAAAAGGCTAGGGGTGAGTTTTGTGTGCCTGAATTCTCCAGACTCTGGCTCAGTGTTTTGAATCTGACTTGTCAGGTTGTAAGGTACTCACAGACATAGAGCCTTAGAGCCCCCAATATCCCCCAACATACACACACACGTACACACACACACACACACACAGTGCACCAAGTACAAGATAGAAAACTGAAACAGTCAGATACTGGTGACTCACGCCTGTAATCCTAGCTACTCAGGAGGCTGAGCTATGAGGATCACAGTTGGAAGCCAGCCACAGCAGGAAAATCTGTGAGATGTTTATCTCCAAAAGTGGCAGAGCACTAGCTTTGAGCAGATAAAGCTCAGGGACAGTGCCCAGCTTCACAGTCAAGAGTGAGGAAAGAGAGGGAGAAGGGAGAGAGGAAGGAAAGGAGGGAGGGAGAAAGGGAAGATGGAGAAAGAGAGAAGGAAAGAGAAAGAAAAGGGAGGGAAAGAAAAGAAGATAAGAGGAGAGGACTGGACAGGAGAGAAAAGAAAAGAGAAGAAAAGAAAAAGCTGAAACTGAGGGCCAGTGATTAGTATATGCTCTTGCCCAAGAGCCAAGTTTCAAATCTAACTTGCTGACCCTGCAGATAAGAAACGGCAGTTAATAGACAGTAGGGGGAGAAATCATTCAAATGGAGCAGGGCTGAGGGTACAAGGGGCAGGGGAAAGGGAGCTAGGTGGAGGGGAACAACAAAGAAGAGGCAGTTTATTTTTCTCCTTCAGTACATATTTACAGAGTTCCCTCTGTGCCTGATTAAACTCAGTTTTCCCTGGGACTCTTTTCAGATGGAGGATGGGAAAGGAGTGTATTTTGTTGCAACTGTCTGGCACTTAGAGATGTCGATCTCCTCATCCAAGGTCATACTATTAGTGGGTTCTGGTTTAGCTCTTTGTCTCCTTCCTACTACTCTAGGGCATGCCTCTGTTTCAGACTGCCTCCTATTAAGTCCTTCAAAAGCTTAACGATTTGAACTGATTCCTTACAGCCTAACTCCTGAATGTAGCACCTTAGAACTTTTTTGTGATATAGGCCTTATTAAATTCCCTGATTTGGGTGGCTGGGAATGTGGCCTAGTGGTAGACTGCTTGCCCAGCATGCAGGAAGTCCTGGGTTCAATTCCTCAGTACCACATAAACAGTGAAAGCCAGAAGTAATGCTGTGGTTTCAGTGACAGAGTGCTAGCCTTGAACAAACAAAGCTCAGAGTCAGTGCCCAGGCACTGAGTTCAAGCCCCAGGACTTGCAACAACAACAAAAATTAAATTCTCTGACTGATGCTAAGCCACTTCCCACAATCACAATAGAACTTCAAACCTCAGGATTTTCTACCACATCACTGCGCCCAAGTGCCTTTGACTCCTTTTTTTTTGCCAGTCCTGGAGCTTGAACTCAGAACCTGAGCACTTTTGCTCAAGGCTAGCACTCTGCCACTTGAGCCTCAGCGCCACTTCTGGCTTTTTTTCTATGTATGTGGTACTGAGGAATAGAACCCAGGTCTTCCTGCATGCTAGGCAAGCACTCTACCACTAGGCCTAACTCCCAGCCAACTTGATGAATTTTTATAAAGTGAATAGTACTTTCTCAATGTGATAGAAAAAAATATCATGTTTCAACATCTCTTCTTTTATAATTTTTTTCTACTCCTGGGGCTTGAACTCAGGGCCTGAGCACTGTCCTTGGGCTTTCTCAAGGCTAGAGCTTTACCACTTGAGCCTCAGCACCACTTCTGGCTTTTTCTTTTTTTCTCATATATTTTTATTGTAATTAATAGAAGGGTTACATTATATTCATCAGATTGAGGGTACATTACTTCACATATATTGATACCCTTTCTCATGTCTTGGTCCCCATTTCCCTCCCCCACCGCCACCCCTCATCTTGTTTTCCTCCCTTCCCTATCTGACTTCAAATAAACCAAATACGCATATATACAATATTTTCTATATATGTGGTACCGAGGATCAAACCTCGGTCTAAGTGGATGCTAGGCAAGCACTCTACCATTAGGCCAAGCTCCAGGCCCCTCCTCTTTTATAATTTTATTATTAAGTTCTGTACAATTACAATTCCTCAAGTCATATTGTGTCTTATTGAATATTTCCATCATTCTCCCCTGTTTTCCCATCTCTACCCTCCAGTTACATGGTTTAATTTTAAAATATGCGCATTGAATGCAATGGCCGCACTTGCTCATGCTTCTCCTCTCCACTCATGTGTCTACCCCTTTACTTCCCCCCCTCACCAAAAAAAAAAAAACATGATCCCACTTACTGGTATTTTTTTTCTGGTCCTGGGGATTGAACTCAGGGCTTGGGCACTGTTCCTGAGCCTATTTGTGCCACTGGAGTCACAGTGCCAATTCTGAGTTTTTCTGCAAACAATTAAAGATAAGAGTCTTGTAGACTTTCCTGCCTGAGCTGGCTTCAACCTGCAAGCCTCAGCTCTCAGCCTCCTGAGTAGCTAGGATTACAGACATGAGCCACCAGCCCTTGGTTAGTCTTTCTCTCTTATTTTATAGTATGTTAATTGTAGTTGTTCAAGAAGTTATAACTTTGGACTCCTCCCTTAAATACCATTTAGTCATTTTGTGCATATATGCATCGAGTCCTATATATGTTACCATACATGTTTGTATTTTAGATCCAGTTTCCATTGACAGAAAACTAAGCCTTTGTCTCTCTGAGCCTAGCTTACTCCACTTAATATGATTTTTAAGTATATCTATTCCCATGCAATTGGTACATTATTCTTCTTTCTAATTGATGAGTAAAATTCCATTGTACATATGGAATATGTACATATTTTCTTGATCCACTGATCTATTATAGAGCATCTCGGCTGTTTCCATGACTTGGCTATTGTGCAGCAATGCACATGGATGTGCAAGTCTTTTTTTAACCATATCCTGGCTTGTAATCATATGGGTAGATCCCCAAGAGTGGTATGGCTAGATCGTAGAGGAGTTCCATGTTTAGTTTTTTGAGATATCAACAAACTACCCTCCAGAGTAGATAGACTAGTTTACATTCTCATCAACAGTGTAATAGGATTCATTTCCCCCCAACGCCCTGACAGCATTTGTTCTTGTTCTTATTTTTGATGCTGGCCAACCTTACTGGAGTGAAATAAGAGTCCCAGTGTTATTTTGATTTGCATTTCCTTCATGGCCAGGGATGTTGAGCATTTCCTCATGTGTTTATTGGCCATTCTGACTTCTTCTGAGAAGTGTTTATTTCATTCTTTTGCCCACTTAGTAATTGGCTTATTGATTTTGTGGAGATGAAATTTACTATCTTGCATATTCTGGTCATTAGGTCTTTCTCAGATACATAGTTGATAAAGTTTGTCTCCCAGTCTGTACACTATTTAGCCTAGTAACTATGCCCTTTGCGGTAAAGAAACTTTATTTTGATTCAATTCTGTTTGTCAAGTATCTCTCCTATTTGCTGAGCCCTTGGAACTCTCTTCACAAAGTTCCTGCCTATGCCAGTAAGTTCTAATGTTTCTCTTACTTCTTGTACTAGTTTCAAGATCTGACATTAATGTCTTTGATTCATTTTGAGTTTCTCTTAGTGCAAAATGACAGAAAGGGATCCAATTTTAGTCTTCTACATATGGATGTCCAGTTTTACAAAAGCCAATTATTTGGGTTTTTTTTTCATTTTTTGGGGGGGTCAGGGTGATGTATAGAGGGATTACAGTTAAATTCATCAGGTAGTGGGTACACTACTTCTTTGAATATTGATACCCTTCCCATTGATACCCCCTTTCCCTCCCCCACCCCTCCCAATCATCTAGTTATTCCCCTGCCCTTCCCTATTTCAAATAAACAAACATATATATGTATATATATACATACCAGGTAACAAAGTCAGATACAGTAACAACATAAGATAAACCATAAGGGGGAAAAAAAGAAAAGAAATAACTTCACATAGTACATTAAGAACAGCAATCACAAAGATAACCCTCTTGTTTCCATATCCTGGAGTTCATTTCACTTAGCCTCACCCTCTTGTTTCCATATCCTGGAGTTCATTTCACTTAGCCTCATCCTATATGACCATACGTACATAGGTTCTGAACTATTGTGATTCTCTGCTAGGAGAATCCTAGATGTGTACTAATTACTACAAATGAGAGAAACCACAGACCCTATGTTTCTTTGGGTCTGGCTTACTTCACTTAATATGATTTTTTCCAAGTCTTTCCATTCCCTTACAAATGGGGATATGTCATTCTTTCTGATGGCATTCCATTGTGTATAAATACCACATCTTCTGGATCCACCAAAGCCAATTTTTGAAGGGCTGGCTTTTGCCAGTATGTTTGTGGCTCTCTTATCAAATATCAGTTGACTGTAGGTATATAAGTTTATTTCTAGGTCTTCCAGTCTGTTTCATTGATCTTCAGGGCTTTTCATGCCAGTAGCAAACTGTTTTTGTGGTTCTGGCTCTGTAGTAAAGTTTGAGGTTTGGAATTGTAATATCTCTAGCGTTTCTTACTTTTGTGCAGTTTTGCTTTAGCTATTCCATGTGAATTTTTATGTGATTTTCTATATCTCAATGAAGAATGACATTGGGATTTTCAGGGGTATGGCCACTTTAACGATATTAGTTCTGCCCTTCTATGAACATTTGGGAAGTCTTTCTGCTCTCTGGTATCTTCTTCAATTTCTTTTTTCAGACTTTCTGTAGTTTTTGCTATGAAGGTCTTCCATTTCCTTTGATAGGTTTATTTCTAGATAAACCTTTCTTTTTAGGCTATTGTAAATGGAACTATTTTCCTGATTTCCCACCATGTTCCCACATTGTTGGTATAGAAAAAAGATATTGACCTCATTAATTGATTTTTGTATCCTCCTACTTTGCCAAAGTTACTGCTCAGCTCTAGAAGCTTAGAGATGGAGTCTCCACGGTCCTTTAGATATAGGATCATGACATCTGCAAATATAGTTTGACTTCTTTCTCTAGTGGATCCCTTTTATATCTTTCTCTTGCCTTAGTGCTCTGGCTAGGAATTGAAGTATTATATTGAAGAGGAGTGGAAAAAGTGGACATCGTGTTCTTGTTCTTGATTTTAGAGGAAATAGTTTTAGTTTTTCAGCATTTAGTTTATTGACTCCATGGTTCTCATGTATAGCCTGTATTATGTTGAGGTATATTACTTCTATTCATAGATTTTTCCGGAGCTTTTATGATAAATGGATGTTGGATTTTGTTGAAGCATTTTTTGTGTCTATTGAGGTGATCGTGTGATTTTTGTCATTGGCTCTGTTAATGTGATATATAATGTCTCTTGGTTTATGTATATTAAACCAGCCTTGCATCTCTGAGATAATCTGACTTGATCATAGTAAATGATTTCTTATTAGTTATTAAATTCTTTAACAAATATTCTATTAAGAAGTTTTGTGTTTACGTTCATCAAAGAGATTGGTCTATACATCTCTTTTTCGGTTGGGTCCCTACCTGGGGGGAGTAATGCTGGCTTAATAGAATGACTTTGGCAGTGATTCTTCCCTTTCTATTTCATGGATAAGTTTGATGCTTACTGGTGTTAGTTCTTATTTAAAGCTCTTCTACAATTCAGTTGTGACTCCATCAGGACATGGACTTTTCCTTGTTGCGAGATTCTCATTGCTTGTAATGGATCTGCTTGAGATGATTGATACATCCTAGATACAGCTTTGGCAACTTGTACGTCCCTAGAAACATCCATTTCGCCCATATTTTTTTTTCAGTTTATTTCACTATAGGTTTTGTTTTGTTTTGTTTTGTATTTTGCAAGTCCCGGACTGGAGCTTAGGGCCTGAGCACTGTTCTTGAGCTTTCTCAAGATTAGTCCCTTACCATTTGAGCCACAACACCACTTCAGGCTTTTTCTGTGTATGTGGTACCAAGGACTTGAACCTAGGGTTTTGTGCATGCACTCTATACTAGGCCAAACTCCCCAGCCTCACTAGAGGTTTTGGAAATAGTCTCTCATAATCTATTGGACGTCATAGATGTTTGTTTTTGATATTTTCTTTTTCATGTCTAATTTTGTTGGGTTGGATCTCTTCTCTCCTTTTTTGTTCAAATTAGCTTGGTGGTTAATTTTTTTTCCAAAAGATCAGCCTTTCAATTTCTATCAAGAGGCCAGCCATTGTTAGGTTCCATCCCCAGTAAATAAAAGATAGTGAAAGCTTTGAAAATCCAGAAAGATCTATCTGGCAAATATCATGTAACCCTTTTATTAATTACAATAAAAAATTACAAATAAAAAAAGTAAAAAGAAAAAAAAGAAAATCCAGAAAGAGAAAAAAAACAGCTTTTTTTTGCCAGGTGGGGGGGAGGGGGCAGGGATTGAACTCAAGGCCAGAACACTGTCTTTGGGCTTTTCTCAAGGCTAGATCTCTATCATGTGAGCCACAGCACCACTTCTGCTTTTTTTGCCAGTCGTGGGGCTTGAACTCAGGGCCTGAGCACTGTCCTTGGGCTTTATTCAAGGCTCGTGCTCTACCACTTGAGCCACAGCACCACTTCCAGCTTTTTTTCTATGTATGTGGTACCAAGGAATTGAACCCGGGTCTTTGTGCATGCAAGGCAAGCACTCTACCACTAGGCCAAACTCCTGGCCCACACTTCTGGCTTTTTGTATGTATGTGGTATGGAGGAACTGAACCCCGGTCTTTGTGCATGCACTATACCACTAAGCAAAACTCCCAGCCCCTCAGCTTTTTCTTTTTCTTTTTTTTTTTTGGCCCCCTTCTCTCTTTCTGGCCCCGCTCGCTCCGGCCCCGCTCGCTCCGGCCCCGCTTGCTTGCTTTCGCTCTCTGTCGCTTGTTGCAGTCTCGTCTCTGGCACTTCCGGCTTGGTTGTGTCTCGTCTCTGCCACTTCCGGCTTGGTTGTGTATGTGGGATACCGAGGAATCGAACCCGGGTCCTTGTGCATGCTAGGCAAGCACTTTAACCGCTAGGCCAAACTCCCGGGCCCCTCAGCTTTTTCTTTAATTGATTCTATATGTACTTTTTTCCATCTCTGGTTCCTGCACTTATTTCTATCATATCTTCCTTTTTCGGGGGGGGGGGTTGTTCCTGTTTTACTAGAAGCTTTAGTTGAAATCTAAAATTATTTATTTGAGCAAGTTCTGTGATCTTTCTGAAGGCACTTAGAGCTATAAGCTTTCCTCTCAGCACTGCTTTAGTTATATCCCAGAGATTATGGTAGGATGTACATTCAGCATTGGCTTGCCAGAACTCTCTATTCCCCTTTATTTCTTCAATAATCAAGTGGCTATTCAACACTGTGTTGTTGTTGTTCAATCTCCATGTGTTTGAGTGTTTTCTGCAGTATCATTTGCTGTTGAATGTTACTTTCATTTTATTGTGATCAGAGATATTACAGGGAGTTATAACTTTTTGTTTTTTGTTTTTTGTGAGTTTTTGGCCAGTCCTGGGCTTGAGCTCAGGGCCTGAGCACTGTCCTTGGACTTTCTCAAGGCTAGAGCTCTACTACTTGAGCCTCAGCACCACTTCTGGATTTTTTTTCTATGTATGTGGTACCGAGGAATCGAACCTGGGTCTTCATGCATGCTACGCAAGCACTCTACCACCAGGCCAAACTCCCAGCCCATATCTGTTTTTTTAACGCTTATTATATGCCTATGATATGACCTATATTAGAAAGGATTCCAATGGCTGCTGAGAAGAATGTGCATCGTGTACTTACTGGGTGAAATGCTCTGTAGATGACTGTTAAGTACATTTGGGTTATGGTGTCATTTAATTCAGAGACTTCTTATTGGTCTTTTGTTTGCTTGATCTATCGTTGGTGAGAGTCAGGTGTTAAAGTCTCCCACTAATATTGTATTGGAATCTATTTGTTCTTATAAGTCTAACAATGTTTGTTTACATCCCTGGCCATAAAGGAAATGCAAATCAAAACAATTTTGAGATCTCATCTGACCCCAGTTAGATCAGCCAACATCAAGTACTCAAACAGCAAAAAAAAAAAATGCTTGTAGGAATGTGGGGATCTGGCACTGCCAGTGGGAATGCCAATCAGTACACCACTTTGGAACAGTTTGGAGGTTCCTCCAAGTCTAAACGTAGAACTTCCCAATAACCTGGCCATACCATTCTTGGGCATCTACCCAGATCTTTACAAGTCAGGATACAGTCAAGACACTTGGGCTGGGATGTAGCTCAGTGGCAAAGCGCTTGCCTAGCAAGTGCAATGTCCTGGGTTCAATCCCCAGTACCAAAAAAGAAAAGACAAAATAGTAAAAAGACACTTGTACATCCATGTTCACTGCTGCACTATTCACAAGAGCAAAGTTACAGAAACAGCCCAGATACCCTACAACAAATGAGTGGATAAATAAAATGTGCTATACATATGTAATGGCATTTTCTTCATCCATTAGAAAGAATAAAATTATGCTACTTGCAGGGAAATGGATGGACCTAGAACAAATCATTTTTAAGTGTGGTAAGCCAAGCTCAGAGAGACAAAGAGTGCATTTTTTTTCCTCTCATATATGGATGTAGCATCTAAAATAGAACTGGACCATGATAACCTATACAGGGCTCTAGACAGACACACACAAATAGACTACCCTTAGGCAAGGAACCCAAATATATAACCTCTCTGAACATTTAAAACATTATTTATCTAGAAGAGGCAATCCAAAATTTCATATGGGATAATAAAAGAGCAAAAACAATTCTTAGCAGAAAGAACAGCACAGGAGGAATTTCAATACCAAACTTTAGACTCTATTACAGAGCTATAGTAACCAAAACAGCTTGGTACTGGCACAAGAACAGGCCTGAATACCAATGGAATAGAACTGAGGACACAGATATTAACCCACAGACCTATGGCCACCCAATCTTCGATAAGGGAGCCAAAAAAATAGAATGGAAGAAAGACAGCCTCTTCAACAAGTTGTGCTGGCAGAACTGGTTAAGCACCTACAGAAAACTAAAGCTGGATCCTTCTTTGTCACCCTGCACCAGGATTAACTCCAAATGGATCAAAGACCTGGAGGTAAAAGCAGATACACTGAAAACTTTACCAGAAGGAATAGGAGATACACTAGGTCTCCTTGGCACAGGTCTAAACTTTCTTAATAAGGACCCAGAAACAGAACAAATCAGTGAAAGTCTGGATAAGTGGGACTGCATTAAACTGCAGAGCTTCTGTATGGCAAAGGACATAGGTAGCAAATTAACTATAAAGCCTACAGAGAAGGAGAAGATCTTCACCAACCATACAACAGACAAAGGCCTCATATCTAAAATATATCAACAGCTCAAAAAATTGAATCTCTCCAAAACTAATCTCCAAAGAAACAACCATCCCATTAAAAGATGGCCAAAGACTTAAAGAGAGTCTTCTCTGAAGAAGAAATAAGAATGGCCTAGACACATGAAGAAATGCTGGACATCCCTGGCCATAAAAGAAATGCAAATCAAAACAACTCTAAGATTCCACCTCACTCCAGTTAGAATGGCCAGGATCAAGAAATCTAATAACAACAGATGCTGGAGGGGATGTGGCCAGGAGGGATCACTACTGCACTGTTGGTGGGAGTGTAAACTCTTTCAACCACTATGGAAAACAGTATGGCAGTTCCTCAAAAGACTAAAAATAGAGCTCCCCTATGACCCAGCAATTCCACTACTTGGCATTTACCCAATCGTCCAGAAACAGGAACATACTAAGTCCACCAGCACAACAATGTTCATTGCAGCACTATTTACCATAGCAAAGACATGGAACCGATCCATATGCTCCTCAGTTGATGAGTGGATCAACAAGATGTGGTATTTATACACAATGGAATTCTATGCTGCTGTCAGAAAGAACGACATTGCCCCATTTGTAAGGAAATGGAAAGACTTAGAAAAAAATCATATTAGGGCCAGGAGTTTGGCCTAGTGGTTAAAGTGCTTGCCTAGCATGCACGAAAACCCTGGTTCGATTCCTTGGTACCACATACATAGAAAAAAGCCAGAAGTAGTGCTGAGGCTCAAGTGGTAGAGCTCTAGCCTTGAGAAAGTCCAAGGACAGTGCTCAGGCCCTGAGCTCAAGCCCAGGACTGGCAAAAAGAAATCATATTAAATAAAATAATCCAGACTCAAAGGAACATAGGCTCAATGGTTTCCTTCATTTGTCATAATCAGTAGAAACCTTGGGCTTTCCTAGCAGAGATTTACAATAGAACAAAACCTAGACACAAATAGGGCCATATAGTATGACACTAAATGAAAGGACCTCCAGGATATAGAAACAAAAGCCATATAATGAGTGATTGCTGTCCTTAATGTACTATGTTATCTCTCATCTCTTTTGCTGTCCCTTGGTTATCTCATATTGTTACAGTATTTCACCTTGTTATCTGATATATTGTATATAGGCATATTTGGTTATTTGAAATTGGATAGGGAAGGGAGGAAAACAAGATGGGGGGAGGGTAATGGGGACCAAGATATGAGAAAGGGTATCAGTGTATGTGAAGTAATGCACCTTCTATCTGGTGAATATAATGTAACTCTTCTATTAATTACAATAAAAATATATGGAAAAAATAAAAATAAAAAATTATTTATCAAAACAAATTTCAGGAAATGGAAATGTGTTTTTTGTCATAGTTGGTGGTGGTGGTATCGATAGCAGTGGTGTTTGCTTTCACTTTGGGGGTCTTTAGGAGAGAGCAAAAGGGGAGCACAGAAAGGGAGGGAGAAAGTGTGAACAAATGCACTTATGCTATTCAAGATGCAGTATGTGGAAAATGAAGTATGTAACTTCTGATCAGGGATAGGAGGGGGGAAAATAGGGAAAGTGAAGGGAGGAGTGACATTGTTCAAAAAAAGAAAGGTACTAATGGGGCTGGGAGTTTGGCCCAGTGGTAGAGTGCTTGCCTAGCATGCACGAAGACCCAGGTTCGATTCCTTGGTACCACATACTTAGAAAAAGCCAGAAGTGGTGCTGAGGCTCAAGTGGTAGAGCTCTAGCCTTGAGAAAGATCCAAGGACAGTGCTCAGGCCCTGAGCTTAAGCCCAAGACTGGCAAAAAAAAAGAAAGGTACTAATTACCTGACTTATGAAATGATAACCCCTTACAAATACCTTAATGAAAACTGTGTGTGAGTGTGTGTATGTATATATGTGTAGCAAAAATGTTTAATGTGTTTGTGCACAGCACTATATTTGTTTTGTATATAGTGATGACTATAACTTCTTCACGGATCATTTCTTTTTTTGCCAGTCCTGCAGCTTGAACTCAGGGCCCGAGCACTGTCCTTAGCACTCTACCACTTGAGCCACAGCACCACTTTTTCTGTGTATGTGGTACCGAGGAATCAAACCTGGGTCTTCATGCATGCTAGGCAAGCACTTTAACCACGAGGCCAAACTTCACTAGGCCAGATCATTCCTTTTATTAACATGATCTTTGTCTCTTTCTACTGATTTTAACTTGAAGTCTATCTGATCAGATATCAGTATGAATACTATAGCCTTCTTGCAGAAGCATTAAAGATCTTTTTTTCCATCCCTTCACTGAGAATTTGCCTTTATCTTTGATAGTGATGTATATTTCTTGGAGACAGCAACTTATTAGATCCTTTAAAAAAGAAAAAATCCAGACTACTGGGGCCAGGAGTTTGGCCTAGTGGTAGAGTGCTTACCTAGCATGCACGAAGGCCTGGGTTCGATTCCTCAGGACCACATACATAGAAAAAAGCTGGAAATGGTGCTGAGGCTCAAGTGGTAGAGCTCTAACCTTGAGAAAATCCAAGGACAGTGATCAGACCCTGAGCTCAAGCCCGGGACTGGCAAAAAAAAATCCAGATTAGGGGCCGAGAGTTTAGTCTAGTGGTAGAGTCTTTGCCTAGCATGCACGAAGACCGGGGTTCAATTCCTCGGTACCACATACATAGGAAAAAAGCCGGAAATGGTGCTGAGGCTCAGGTGATACAGCTTCTAGCCTTGAGAAAGTCCAAGGACAGTGCTCAGGGCCTGAGCTCAAGGCCCAGGACTGGCATAAAAAAAATCCAGATTATTATTCTATGTCTTTTGATTAGAGGTTGAGCCCATTGACATTTAATGTTACTATCAAGAAATATGCTGTTTTCCCTGAAAGTTTTCCCTGAAATTTTGTTATTTTTGTGTTTGTTTCATGATTTTTTCCTCATCCTGTTTTACTAATCTAATTGTCTATTCCTGTTTATTCAGAGCTCTATGTCTTCGTCTTCTGGTCATCTGCTTTCCTTTCATATCCTTTTTAGTGCTGGTTTAATGTTCATGAATTCTTTTAGTTTTTGTTTATCATGGAAGGTTTTGATCTCTCCATCTATTGTAAATTATACTTTTGCTGGGAACGCTAGTTTAGGTTGTCTTTCAGAGCTTGAAAAGTCTGCAGTTTTTCTAGTCTTCTTACCATCTCAATAAAGTTCCCTCATTGATTTTGCTACCTTTAAAACTAATTCGTTATTTTGTAAGTCCAGAGTTTTCACAACAATGTGTATAGGAGTATTTCTCCTCTAGTCTCCTCTTTGAATTTCTAAATAACTCCATAGGTATTTAGGTGGGTTCTCTTTGCTGAGATTAGGGAGCTTCTCTGCTGTTTTTGTTGAATAGGTCCTCAATGCCTTTTTTTTCTCCCTGGCCCATTCCCCAGTATACATAGCTTTGACCTTTTTGCAGAGTCCACAAGTTCTTATACTTCCCTGTGGGATTTTTGGTGTCTTTTCAAAGCCTTTGACTATTCTAATTATTCTGTTATATCTCCAACCACTTCTACTGTTTTCAACTCCTTTTGTTCTGTTGCCTAGGCATTCAATTGTGCCTTGTATTAGTGTGATAGAGCTCTCTATATTTTCCATTTCTCATCTCCATTGCCTTCTTTATTTCATTTTGCTGTTTGTCTGACTTCTCTTGGTTTCCTCCTAGTGTTTTGAAGATCTGTTCCTTTATTTCATTAGCCATTTCTCTCAACATTGCTTTATTGAGTCTGTGGATTAACCTTTTCTTCTTTTTCACTCTCACTTAAGTCTTTTACTGTATCTTTGTTGTTTTTTTAGGGTGACATCTTATCTTGTTTATTCATGAATTTTTTAATCTTTTGTTGTGATTTTCCTGTTAGTGTTTAGGGTTTGTGGGGGGTTTGGCCTCCTGAGTATTTTCAGTTAGCGATTTCATATACCTTCATTAGGATGAGGTGATGCTTAGGTGGTGTTATGTATATTGAGAGGGTAGATCTCGGTCGAAAGCTAGTCTATCTCCATGCTCTAGACACTGTACTGAATGTTTTTTCTTCTCTAGGTGAGGAAAGCTTGGATTTAAAGTTTTTTGTAGATGGTTAACCACCATTTTGCCTTTCTGTTAGGTTCAAATCATGAAAGGTCACTGGTTCCAGTTGTTGTTTTTTAGTTTAATTTAGAGACCAAGGTGTGTCTCTATTTTCCTTTTTCTTTTCTTTCTTTTTTTTTGTAGGTCATGGGGATTGAACTCTGTGCCTGGGTGCTGTCCCTGAGCTCTTCAGATCAGGGCTACCACCCTACCACTGGGGCCACAGCGCCACTTCCCGTTTTCTAGAGGTTAATTGGAGATAAGAGTTTCGGGTCCTTTTGTGCCTGGGCTGCCTTTGAACCTCCATCCTCAAATCTCAGCCTCCTGAGTAGCCAGGATTACAGGTGTGAGCCACCGCGCCCAGCCTTGTATCTTTGTTTTCTAGGATGACTTCTTTTACTAGGGTAGGAGTAGTTTGAAAATTGAAGGTATAGTCCTGTTGGTGTATTTCTAGGTATTTTGCTATATGGAGAAAAAGGGTGGCAGTTAGGCTTCGTAGAAGAGGTTAATGTGAAAATACAATGAGGGGTTCAGGAGAAAGGAAAAGGTAAAAAGGGTATTGTGTGGTGAGGACAATGATTCAAATAAGATGGTTTCAGTTTAGTAAAGAAAGAAAAAGAGAGGGGGGAGGAGAAAAAAGGGGAACAGTGATACTTGATAATCAAAGGGAGAATTTTGATTGATGAGACTGAACATATGCCTGTTTTCCCTGCTGCTGGATTTACCAGTGTTTTTGGTCCCTGCCCAAGATGGTAGAGCTGCCTGCATGGAGCATGGGGCTTTTCCTCTCCTTACTTAGATTCCTTCTTCCTTGATGACTTCTGTGTTTCTCCTCAGATCTCTGAGTTTTTTCACATGAGACTCATACATGTTGTAGGAAACAATAATTCATATATTTTCATTGTTGCATATTAATTCACTGAATGAATACTACATGGCTGTTAACACTTAGATTGTTATTAGCATTTGACTATAATGAACAGTACTGCTATGAACATGTGTGGCTGTGCATGTGTACTCGGTTGGATGAATATCTAAGAGTAGACCTAATAAGCCCTAGGGCATGCATATCTTTGCATTTTAGTAGATGCTGCCAGTTTTCTAAAGCAATTATTTCAATATGTACTCACACTAGTAATTGCTCCACATCAGCATTTGGCATTGTTTGTCTGTTTTCATTTTAGCTGTTCTGGTGGCAAATGATATGACAATTTTCATTTCATTTCCCTGATGAAGAAGTTAACATGATAAATTATATAGAACTCTAGGTGCTCGTGCACAGTGAGACCAAAGAAGGATACTCTTAGTGGAGAAACATAAAGGTGAAATGCCTACGTACCTCTGGTCGTATAAAATAATATTTATCATAATGAACTCCAAGAAATGGAAACAAGAGGGTTTTTTTTTCTTTGTTGTTGATTTTGTCTTCTTTTCTTTTTGTCTTTGTTCATTTATCTGATTTTGGAAGAGCAAAGGGGGGTGCACAGATAGAAGGGCAAAGGCTGAGCAAATTCAACAGGTACTAACTGGACACTATGTTGAAAATGAACTATACAACTTGTAAATGGGGATGGGATGGAAAAAGTGGGAGAGACTGGGGGAAAGGGGTGAAATTGTCCAAAAAGAAATGTACTCTTGCCAGGAGTGGTGGCTCACACCTGTAATCCTAGCTAGGCAAGAAGCTGAGATCTGAGGATCGTGGTTCAAAGCCAGCACAGACACTAATCTCCAATTAATCACCAGAAAATCAGAAGTGGCACTGTGGCTCAAGGGACAATGCCCAAGGCCAGAGTTCAAGTCCCACACCTGAAAAAAGAAAGAAAGAAAGAAATGTACTCTTTATCTGACTTATGAAACAGTAATCCCTCTGTATATCACCTTGATAATAACAAAAATTTTAAAAGAAACTGATTATGTTTTCGTATGTTTATTAAGCATTTAGTTACCATAACCGAATTGTCATCTTTCAATTTATGACCATTCTAGTGAAGGATTCACCTCCCTTTTTACATCCTAAAAACTGTTTTTACCTTGAAGGTTCAGCTCAAATGTCACATCATTAATGAAATTGTCTCCATATCCTAGTCCATGTAGGAATATCATCAGAACTCTCAGTACTTTGTATTCTATTATAATACTTTACTTACTGGACATCTCCCTTTATTTGTTATTGGGTTAAACAGTTTGCTAGAGCAACTATAGCTTTGCATTATGACACCTATCTCTGTAATTGTCTTCCTTTCTAGGTTAGGAGTACTTCAAGAGCTAAAACTTTACCTTGTTTCATTGTGTACACTTCTTTCGTATTTTATCTTCACATTCACAAAATAGGCACTCCAAAAACATTTGGTGAATGAAATCCTTGTTGTTTAATGCACCCCATGTATTAGTTTGAGTTTGCACAAGACCTCCAGGAATGGCTGATAATATCTAATTATTGTTAGAACAGATTTTATGATCTGTTTTAACAAAACAGCTCATGAACTTTTCTGCCTGGGTTGCCTTTCAATGGAGATTCTCAGATCTCAAGCTCCTGAGTAGCTAGGATTACAGGTCTGAGCCACCAGTAGTATCCAGCTGCCCAACACTTCCTTTTTGAAGTGACTGAAGGATGTCTGGAAAGAAAATTTGGAGAGGATGCAGTCCTGAGTCTATTCCTGTTAGGATTAAGTTCCTCCAGATAATTTTCAAATTCTCAGTTCCTCTTTTGATGCTTTATTCTATGCATATGAAATGAGGGATCAGGAAAGGAAGAAGTATTAATGATTTAAATGAAAGTAATTTAAATTAAAGGACAAACTAACAATAAAAAAAATGTTGGTATGGATGTGGCCAAAAGGGAAATCTATTACAGTGTTGGTGGAAATGTACGCTTGTTCAGCCACTCCAGAAAGCAGTATGGAAGTTCCTCAAAAAACTAAATATAGAACCCAGCAATTGACCCAGCAATTTCACTCCTGGGCAGTTATCCAATAGAGCACAAAGAAGGATACAATAAAGCTACTACTACAACCATGTTTATTGTAGCATTATTTACCATAGCCAAAATATGAAATCAGCCCAGATGCCCCTCAATAGACAAATGGATCAAGAAAATGTGGTATGTACACACAATGGAATTCTACTTAGCCAGAAAGAATGATATTGTACTACACATAAGGAAATGGAAATTCTTGAGGAAAAAATTGTATTAAATGAATAAAACCAGACCTACATAGGTTGCATGGTTTTCCTTATTTGTGGGAGCTAGAATGTGCCAATAAATCTACAAGTAAGCACACTAGGTGATAGCCAGGCAGTTATAAATGAATTAACTGAAGTACAATAAACTATATGGAGAACACAGTAGTACAATTATTTGAAAGACTAAAGTCAAAGCCTTGTAAAATACATATCAGGAAATGGGTACTTGCAAGGTGGGGAGGGGTAGAAGAATGAACAAGGGAAATGAGTAGAATGCAGGCAGAAATGCATTTGTATATGCCACAGAACTGAGAAAAACAAAGGAAGGGGAGGTGAAGGTGTGAAAAGGGATGACACAGAGAAAGATGCATCATATACATAAATTGCTTTGCTAAATGGCAAAAAATCAATATATAACCTATAAATCAAGAAAAGGGAAATGTATAAATGAGGAAAAGGATGAGGTGGGAGGGAGCGGGGAGAATGATAAAAGGAGTGACATTGATCAAAAAGCACGGTATTCATAGACTGCTCTGTTGAATGGCAATTCCTTTGTACAACTACTTAAAGAAATTTAAAATGCATTTTTTAAATTAAAGGACTCTATGGTTATGGCCTCTAGCTGGCAGTAAGGGTAGTTAGCATCTCTCAGTCCCCATGGTTGGGAGAACAGAACACTGAGCCTTCAGATTAAGGTTGATCACTCTCCACCCCCTCATCATTCCCAATAAGCCTTCCTCTGTACTCTTGGAACAGACTAATCAGCTGTGTACTGACCTGTTTCATTCACTCAATTGTGAAATCCTTTTCATGTCCCCAGGCACATAATAGGTGCTCTGTAAGTTAATGACCAATATATGAGCAAATGAGACCAGGTTTTGAAAGGTAGGCCCAAAGAAACATGGGAAATCATTTCACCCCATTGGCTTAGCCCTGCTAAGCTATATCTCCTGAATCAATCCTAGTTCCAGACACAAATAGTTCTTGCTTCTTATCCTCTTCCTCCTTCATTCCTTACTTTTAGTGTGTGTGTGTGTGTGTGTGTGTGTGTGTGTGTGTGTGTGTGTGTGTGTGTGGCTTGAACTCAGGGCCCAGGCACTGTCTCTGATCCTCTTTGTGCTCAAGGCTAGTACTCTACCACTTGAGTCATAGTGCTACTTCTGGTTTTTGAGTGGTTAATTGGGGATAAGAGTCTCATGAACTGGTTTCTGCCCAGGCTAGCTTCGAACTGTAATCATCAGATTTTAGTCTTTTTGAGTAGCTAGAATTACAGGCATGAGCCACCAGCAACCAGCTCATTTCTTCTTTTCAATAGGATAGGACAATCTAGAAAAGAACAAACAATCCATTGACGTGGGTTTAAGTGCCAGCATAGCCATGGTTACTGAGTAACCCTGGATCAGTTCCTTACCCTTCCAGTCTTCATCTAATAGTAGAATGAATCAGAATAAGCACTTGCCCAGCTGTGCTCTTTGATTCCATTGGGTATCATTTCTCAAAGTCTAATACAAGGACCATGAGGTCATTTTAGATTTTACCACAAACCAATTATAAATTTCAGTAGCTGTGGATATATTTTAATATGAGTTAGAAAAAAATCCGGGAGCTGAGAATGTGGCTTCATGGTAGAATGCTTGCCTAGCATGCATGAAGCCCTGGGTTTGATTTCTCAGTACCACATAAACAGAAAAGGCTGGAAGTGGTGCTGTGGCTCAAGTGGTAGAGTGCTAGACTTGAGCACAGAGAGGCTCAGAGACTGTCCAAGCCCTGAGTTCAAGCCCTAGGACTGGCAAAGAAAGAAAGAAAGGAAGGAAGGAAGAAAGAAAGAAAGAAAGAGAGAGAGAGAGAGAGAGAGAGAGAAAGGAAAAGAAAGAGTGAGGGGGGTAGGAAGAGAGGGAGGGAGGGAAGGAGGGAGGGAGGGAGGGAAGGAGAGAAAAATCCACCTAGGACACTAAATCTGTGATATTATATAGGATAGATTTACTTAAGGAAAAATATAAGTCAATTTAAAGACATGCATTAAACAAATATTAGCACACTGGTCAGAAAATATGATTAAACCATATAGCAGCCTGGCACTGGTGGCTCACACAATTCAGGAGGTTGAAATCTGAGGATCATAGTTCAAAACAACTCTAGGCAGGAATGTTGTAACACACTTAACTCCAATTAATCACAAACAAACAAAAAACCAGAAGCAGAGCTGTGGCTCAAGTAGTAGAGCACTAGCTTTGAGCATAAAAGATCAGGGACAGTACCTGGGTCCTGAGTTCAAGCCCCAAAACCAGCATTTAAAAGGGCGGGGGGAGAGCCGGGAGTTTGGCCTCGTGGTGGAGTGCTTTGCGTAGCATGCACGAAGACCCGGGTTCGATTCCTCAGTACCACATACATACAAAAAAGCCAGAAGTGGTGTTGAGGCTCAAGTGGTAGAGCTCTAGCCTTGTGAAAGTCCAAGGACAGTGCTCAGGCCCTGAGCTCAAGCCCAGGACTGGCAAAAAAAAAAGGGGGGGCAGGGGAAATACATAGACTCCCTGGATAGAGCAACACTGTCCTTTAATTCTGAGAAATTTCTTCAGGACAAAGTTGATTCCAGAGCCTTTCACTACTCCTACCACCTCTACCCTTTAGTCAAAAGGGCTGCACTTTTCATTTGAAGGAGAAAATAAACTATGGAAACCAGGTGCTAGTGGCTCATTCCTATAATCTCAGCTACTCAGGAGACAGCGATCAGCGAATCATGGGTCAAAGACAGCCTAAGCAAGAAAGTTCATGGGACTCTTACCGACAATTAACCACCAGAAAACTGGAAGTAGAGCTGTAGGTCAAAGTGGAAGAGTGCTAGCCTTGAGCAAAAAAAGCTCAGGGAGAGCACTAAGACCCTGAGTTCAAACCCCACAACCAACCAAAAAGCAAGAAAACAAAATGGTGGCTTAAATGTTCCTCAAAACAGCACAGAAAGTCAAGTTCCAGTGGCTCACACCTATAACCCAAGCTATTCAGAAGGCTGAGATCTGAGGATCAAGATTTGCTGCCAGGGGCCGGGAGTTTGGCCTAGTAGTTAAAGTGCTTGCCTAGCATGCATGAAGACCCGGGTTCGATTCCTCGGTACCACATACATAGAAAAAAGCCAGAAGTGGTGCTGAGGCTCAAGTGGCAGAGCTCTAGCCTTGAGAAAGTCCAAGGACAGTGCTCAGGCCCTGAGCTCAAGCCCAGGACTGGCAAAAAAAAAAAAAAAAAAGATTTGCTGCCAATGTAGGCAGACAAATCTGAGAGACTCTTAGATCCAATTAACCAGCAAAAAGTTGGAAGTAGAGCTGTGGCTCAAGTGGTACAGTGCCAGCCTTGAGCAGAAAAAGCCAAGCAAGAGTCAGTGCCAATGAGTTCAAGTCCCAGTATGAACGCAAAAATAACAATTGAACCAAAGCTCCTCCAATTGCCGACATTCTATGATTCTCTATCAAAACACCAGATCTTTACAGGCATGGTGGAATACACCTATAATCCATCCTACAACTTGGGAAGTAACAACAAAAGGATCAACAGGATACATGGGATGCTGATCTAAAAAAAAAAAATGATAATTATAGCAATGCTTGGCTGTTCTCTTTGTGGCATAATTTAAAGACATAAAGTTGGATGATTTGAGAAGCTGCTTAGTTTTTTTCATCTAGGGCAAAGTTATATAAAGAGAATTAGGAAATTCTCATTTGAAGTTAGTCTAATGGATGTGAGTGGGGGAAATGGTCTTTAAAGTCCAGCTGCCACCTAGCGGTGATAGTTGTATTCCTACACATTGAGGCCCATCTTTTTTTTGTTTTTTTAACCTAACCTGGCACCCATTCAGGAAGACAATTACACTCTATAGAGTGTCGTGTTTCTCAGCAAGTCTAACAGACTGTGGATTGGGGAAGAAGGGAGAGGTAGCTGAACTTCAGTCATTTATAGTTTGATCTTACATTAACCCAGGTATATCCTTTCTTTAGCCCAAGATCAAAAGGATAGAATAAGGCTCCATAATCTTGAGCTTAACCCTAAATTTAGACCAGTTGGCTTGACTCTCACGAGTTCTCAAGAAGGGAATATTAGAGAGAGGTGGGACAAGATGGCAAATGGAAAACTACTGAAGGACCTTTTCCTGTGGGGGTGGGGGATAAAAAACAAATTACCATCGCAAAACCCAGTACCAGACCCATGAGGAAAAGAGACTTAGAACGTACAAGGTACCATCGCAGACCTGAGGAGACGTACAGAAGCGATCAAGAAGGAAGGACTCACACTGAAGAGGAGAAAAACCCTGCGCCATAGCTCCACACAAGCAGCTCTCCCAGCTGGATCAGGAACTAGGAACACAGGTAAAACTCAGCCCTCTGAAGTTAACTGCCCTACCCAGTGTTGTAAGAAGCTGTGAGAGCCAGGACTGAGACTGCGGTGCCTCATGTCCCCTTACCCTGTCCCCACTCTGGGAAGAGACACAAATTCGCCATTTGGGGAGCACGCCTCTATGGAAGTCCAGAGAACAAAAGGTTACTGTAGCCACCAGCAAACACAAGTTCAACAAACCCCAATTCTTTCAGCCTGAGAGAAGAGGGCTCGAGAACCTAGCTGCGGGCCCCATTGAAGAAAGTTCTGGGGAATCCCAGAAACCTGGAGAGGGGGAGGCATAGCCACCCCACAGCAGCCTAAATAGGACTACAAACCAAGAACTAGAGAAATGCAGCTCGCTTCATAGATTGCAGCTTAGAACTGCTACAGCCATAACAGAAAATACGGGCCAAAATAACTCCAAGCCTACAGCCTTGGGAATACCCACTGAGACAGCAAAGACCTGAGGTAAGTGAAGGCTGGCAAACAAGAGCTGGTAAGGGTCACAGGCTGGTGGAGACTGAGACTAGAGTTTAGCTACCAGGAAACCTTGGGACTCTGCAGAGCAAGACAAAAGCCCCAGTTTAGTAGTAGCCTGCAGCTTAATTTCTAAGTCCTTCTCTCCAACTAAGAGACCTTAAGTGAAGACAATTCTCACATTTCATCACATTTACTATTCAAAAATAGCCTGGGACTTGATATTGCTTCAACTCTATTGAATGTTGTACTTGTTTAATTCTAGCTTTTCCCAGCTGTGAGTTAGAAAAAGGCAATTTACCTCTCCAGCTCATCAATCAACCCTCTCCATTTGATTCTCTAGTTTCTTACCAGGCCCCTTTCTTTTTTTAACCTGCTCTCTTTCTCTTTTTTTCCTCCTTAAAATGAAACCATCTTTTCTGAACATGATCCCTAACACTTAATATTATTTTTTTGCCAGTTCTGGGGTTGAGTTCAGGGCTTGAGCACTGTTCTTGGACTTTCTCAAGGCTAGCACTCTACCACTTGAGCCTCAGCACCACTTCCGGCTTTTTGCTATATGTGTGGGGTACCGAGGAATCAAACCCAGGTCTTCGTGCATGCTAGGCAAGCACTCTACCACTAGGCCAAACTCCCGGCCCCTCACTTAATATTCTTATACAGAGCCGAACTCCCACCCTTCCTCTATTATATAACAAAATATCTAGAACTATCCCAACAGAAATGCATCCTCAATGTCCACACTGCACCTACTCTAATAAAGTAAGGCAATTCAGAAAGCAGGAATACACCTTACTCACTAAATTCAACTAAAAACTAGAACCAGTGACCCCTCATGTTTTGAAATAACAGTGATGTGAGACGGTATTTAATCATCAACAAAACTCTTTAAAACAAAGCTTTCCTCCACCCAGAAAGGAAAAAAAAGTTCTAAATAGAATCTAGACCACAGAATGGCTAGCTGTCAACTGAGATCTACCCATTTAATACACATAACACCACCCAAATATTACCTCATCTTAATAAAGCTGCAAGAAATCACTTGCTGAAAATACTCAGGAGGCTTAAACTCCATAGACCATGAACGCAGATGTGTAAGCCACAGGAAAATATCACAAAATTCATGAGTAAACAAGACAATATAGCACTGCCAAAAACATCAATGACACAAAAAGATTTAGCAAGAGTGAAGAAGAAAGGTCAAGCAAAGACTTCAATGTTGAGGGAAATGTCTGATAAAATGAAGGATCAGCTCTTCAAAAAAAAAAAAAAAAACTAGAAGAGGGGCCGGGAGTTTGGCCTAGTGGTTAAAGTGCTTGCCTAGCATGCATGAAGACCCGGGTTCGATTCCTCGGTACCACATACATAAAAAAGCCAGAAGTGGTGCTGAGGCTCAAGTGGTAGAGCTCTAGCCTTGAGAAAGTCCAAGGACAGTGCTCAGGCCCTGAGCTCAAGCCCAGGACTGGCAAAAAAAAAAACTAGAAGAAAAATGAAAGAAGTAAGACAACTGATAAAATGAAATAAAAAAAGACAATGTAGGAGATGACAGAAAATGTCAATAAAGAGATGAAAAGAATAAATAACTCCAGCACCATTATACAAAACATAGTTGAAAAACTACGCAATGAAATAAAAGTTGAAAACTTCACATTTAGAATTTGACCTTATCAAAGCTACATTACAGTCAT